>NC_057386.1:2981260-3295724 GCF_019320065.1 Cervus canadensis | reverse complement strand
TACCATCATTATAATGTCAGAAAATTGTAAGTCAAGTCACTGTAAGTTGGGGGCCATCTATACATAATAACACAATGGAACAGTGTTTTTTTCCTATCTTGATCCAAAAAGCGAAACCGTTTCTCTTGTAAAATGGTGGGGGGAGGGGAATGGAAATTTTATGTGGCCCATAATAGTCTAGCAATGTCAATGTTATTCTATAGGAAACCAATACTAGCTAGATAAATTAGTACAGCAATTACATTTGAGTCTCTCACTGTTTCCATTTGTGTTTCTAGGATCGAGATGGCTCCATCTGGTATTTTTGTCATGGGGGTTGGGGGTTAATTTGTTTTTGTTTTTTTTCCCCCATGTGCCTCTTCTATAAGCCTGGGGAGGAGAATATTTCACCTAAGTGAGGACTAAAGTTCAAGTAGAGCAAAGTATAAGTCACAAACTATGCAGTGACTTAACTGATGAGTGAGGTAGTCTTTTCTAGTTCTACGCCAGAATAAGCTCAGAGTATTAAATCCTATGTAACAATGTTTTAACAGCTCCATCTCATAATAATAAAGCCAGGCCAAGAATGATGATGTGAGAGAATGTTCATCTCATATTTTATCATGAATATTTTAATTTCTATTAGAGCTCATCATGCAGAGTGCATAGTCAACTGAAAAGTGCAGATTATCAATGGAGCTCATTGAAGTTAATGATTTTCATTTACTTTCTGCGATGCTTGAATCAAAGTTGTTAATTATGAGTTAAGTTGGCCAAATTGTTTCCCCTCTTTTTTTTCCCCCATTTTCTGCTCTCTAGAATAAAAATAATCATGAATTAGGCAACAGATCAAGAAGGAAAATAGAGAAAGGACTTGGATATTTCAGAAAATATTGTTTAAGATGTTGAATAGCAAACAAATTATCATTGTAATTCTTTTTTTTTCGTCTTCTTAATTCTTGAGTGAATAGTAAATGTATCATAAACAGAAGCCCTCTTAAAATAGTGACAGTAAAATCAGAGATTAAAGTCAATAGAGCTTAGCTGTAATTTTTCAGGAGTTTATTTCCATCACTTTTTATGTTCCTGGTCTATGCCATATCAGATGCTTTCATTTTAGGTTAAATACATTTTTGTAATTTCCCACATAACCTGTTCCAAATAGTTATAGTGTATAGGTCTGGGTATCTCACTGCTTTCCTTAATTCCCTTTCAACTTTTCAAACAGTGTTTATAATTCATCACATTTTTTTTTCTGTTCCTTGTTTCTCCACTCCTTGGCTTTTAATGCCCCTTCCTTAGATGTCTCAGCCAAGAACTGCATCTTATTGACAGGGACGTAACTCTCATGAATCTAAGCTGGTTTTCCAGCCCATTAGTACCCTCCGCCAGGCAAGTGTTGGAGCGCTGGAAATGAGGAAGCAGAGCTTTGGTTTACATATGCTGACGTGAACAACTCAGTTGCACCCGTTATGAGAGCAACCACTCGGCTCCTGATGAGTGAACAGGCCATCCGGGAAGAAACAGAAACACAGAGAAATGGGCTCTCCGTGGGAGCAGGGCAGCAAGGTGCCGACAGCTTAATGAATGACTTGTCTGTTATGACAGGAGGACACCTTCCAATGCCAAGAGCAAATATTTGAGAGAATATGCAATGCAGGAAATGTACGTATGCTCTGTATATCAGACACTTAGGTTGCCTGTATCACTAACATATGGGCAGAGCTTGAGAAGTCTTGTTTTATGATGTGCAGCATCACCCTTGTCAGATACACTTTGAGATCCAGGGATTAATGGAACCTGACACTCAGGGTAAAATGGCAATTCTACTGGATGTACTGCAGGCGTGAGGACCTCGGGGAGAGGAGTTCAACCTGGAATGTTACCCCTATTTTTTACAGTTCTAACTCTGAGCTTATTTCTAATTTAATCACATATAGCTCCAGGCCTCATGTCAGATGCAACAGGTAACTAGATAATTTTGTGAAATGCCTTCAGGTTAAAATTAAGTAGAGAAACCATGACCGAGGAGCCAAACAATCAGACCAACAAGAGGTTTACCTCCTCTTTCTGAACTGAGAAACCGTCTACAGCATCACTGAAGGCAATGAAATGGATGAGCTATGTTAAAAAAAAAATAAGATGTGTATGGACTTACTTCAGAGTTATAACTCAGATAACTAAAACAAATATTTGTTTATCATTCATCAGTCAGCTACCTTGGTTGTGTTGGGTCTCAGTTTCAGCATGTGGACCTTTTGTTGTGGTGTGTGGGCTTCTCTCTAGTTGCGACACACGGGATCAGTAGTTGCAGCTCCTGGGCTTAGCTGACCCAAGGCATGTAGGATCTTAGCTTCCCAATCAGGGATCAAACTTGCATCCCGTGCAGTCCAAAGCAGACTCTTAAGCACTGGACTTCCAGGTAAGTCCCTCAGATAATTTTTAAATAAATCATCATAGATAGACGACTGTTTGATGCATAGGTTTTCAAATAGATTCTGACACACTCATTCACTGTAGCACTCTTGCTGGTGGATAGGTTTGTTCCCACAAAACACAGATATGGACACAAAGAATTATACTCTTCAACTGCAGAGACCACTCCAGGATTCTGGCCTGGAGAATTCCATGGACCACAGTCCGTGGGGTCGCAAAGAGTCGGACACGACTGAGTGACTTTCACTTTCACTTTTTTTTCGCTTTCACTGCAGAGACTGATGGCCATTTGAGAATCTAATATGTTGGAAGTGTATACACAGGGGGTTAGATCTTGTGATGTGTGTGTGTGTTTAATCACTCAGTCCTGTCTGACTCTTTGTGACCCTGTGGACTGCATAGCCTACCAGGCTCCTCTGTCCATGGGATTCTCCAGGCAAGAGTACTGGAGTGGGCTGCCATTCCGTCCTCCAGGGGATCTTCTCAACCTAGGGATTGAACCCAGGTCTTCTGCATTGCAGACGGATTCTTTACCCACTGAACCATCAGGGAAGCCCCAGCCTCTGTGACATTTTCTATTAAAATAGTGAATTAGGGGCTGGGCAACCTGTACGCCCACAAAACCTCGAGGTTTCCATCCTGGAAATTTCACGAATGCTGACTCGTTGGCCAGATCACAGCATGCAGACGTCTCCCTCTCGTCTCCTCACGTGTTCATTCCCACTGGCTACTCCCTGGATTCCCGGGTCAAGCCTCAGCACTGTGTGACCTCCTGCATGTGCTTGCTCATGGCCTACTTACTACCTTCTGAAACGCTCTGGCCCAAATCCTAAAAGGCAGAGAGAGTCTCCAGACTGCTGTTCTTGCGTTTCCATTCCTTCTCTGGCAACCCTCCCAACAACGTGGGCTACGCAGAGCCTTGCTGAGCCACAGAACAATTCTGCAGAAATAAAGGGTCCAAGCCGGTGACAACGCCCAGAAGTTGGCCGCACAGAGGGCTCCCCCATCGCTGTCCTGCTGGGTCTCCACATCTGATGCAGACGACTGGGCCAAGGGGCCAGCCGGGATCTGGCTCTCAGGTCATCAGAGCAGCATCACTCAGCCTCCCGAACTGATCCAATGAGCTCAGGGTTCGAAACGCTATGGAAACACGGCTGCTCTGACTTGTGGCAGAATAATGCGTCCCTGTAGTTCTGGCCAAGTGGTCTCCTAAAAGGTTTATTTTCCTTAGTCAGTGTTTTAATATGTGACTTAAGGAACGTGTGTGTAAAAGTGAGCACGTAAGTAAGCATAAAGGGGATTTTATGTGAGGCATCTGCTCCCGCCTTTCTCACGGTGACCCTCGTCTTTCTCCAAGACAGAGCCCTGCCATGCAGTACGTAGCACCGCCAGGCCGGCGCCCCGGGGACGCCGCCACGCTCTGTTCCCCGTGCTTCACCTGCACCTGAACACGGACAGTGGTTTATAAACTGTTGTTGTTTAGTCATGTCGTGGACCGTAGCCTGCTAGGCTCTTCTGTCCTCCACCGTCTCCCGGAGTTTTCTCAGACTCATGCCTATTGAGTTGATGGTGTTCTCTAACCATCTTATCCTCTGCCACCCTCTTCTCCTTTTGCCCGTTTATAAATACTGTGCCCTTAAATGAATTCCTTCCTTTCCACTCCCTCTGCTTTCATCCCAGGTCACATTTTCAGGATCAGCGATGTGTTCCACATTGTATACGGTGCTTCACCTAACTGTACTTAGAAACCCTGCCTGGAGAAAAATGTGCCGACAGTCTCTGTTCTTCTGCAGTTAAGTTGGATGAGGACTTAAGCAACACATACGTGTATATGCTCATATATATATGTGTGTGTGTGTGTGTGTGTACACACAGATCCTATGTCAGATGAGTGTGTAAGAGGATGGATCTCGCATGACTGAAATGTGCTGGCTTTAAAAATATGGCATCAGCTTGGACTTAGAATGGACTTGTAACGTGAGACACCCTGAAGCTGATCCCCTACAGTGCTCCCATCTGGGAAAAGCTGTAAGTTACTCTCTATGTTGTGCCTGCTTTGGTTTGTCTTTGAACATTCTGGAAAGACTTGTTAAAAAGAATATTTATGTTTGTGTGCCTGCTAAGTCACTTCGGTCATGTCCAGCTCATCAGGCCCCTCTGTCCATGGGGTTCTCCAGGCAAGAACACTGGAGTGGGCTATCATGCCCTCCTCGAGGGGATCTTCCCCACTCAGGGACTGAATCCGCATCTCTGTGTCTCCTGCACTGGCAGCTGGGTTCTTTACTGCTGGGGCCACCTGAGAAGCCACATTTAATCATGTGTGTGTGTGTGTGTGTGTGTATTTAATTGATAGAAACTTAAGCCAGAGGAGACGATTTGTTTTCCTGGTGGGAGTTTCTGAGCTTGATATATTCTGCCTCATCTTTGAAAACCCCGATGGTAAAAAGGTAAGACAGGCTTTGTTTTTTTTATTTTTGTATTGATTTTGATTTTTTTCCCCTTCCCACTAGCTTTTTTCCTTTTCAGAAAGACTATTTGGCCATTGATCAGTTTCCCCTGTTCTATCAGTTTCTGCTTTGATGCAGTGAGCCTTATACTATGGTTTCATTATAAAAAGGGGGCAAATAGATTTGTGAAAAGAGGGGGGCCGCCACCCACACACATCTCTGCCCATCACGGGGGTTCACACCCCAGATGGCTAGCAGGAGTAGAACACGGACTCCTACCCGGTATAAAACCACAGGTGACTTGGCAGGGCGCACTCTCTCAACTGTGGAACCTGATGTTCTACCACAGAAAGCAGCGAGGCCTCCTCTCTGCTTCCACTTCCTTCCGTTTCAAAGCTGGTTTGTGCCAAACGCACGCGGCAGAATCTCCAGCGCATCCCATGTTCAGCAGGTGACTTGAATGGCTTCTGTCATGAGTCATGAGCCTTCCTTTACCTCTGCCCTCCTTTACTCATGTCCCTATTGTGATACACGTGATTCCGCCTGTCGCATCAGGTTCCTTTTAACGCCACCACTCACCACCTCACATCCTACCCCTGCACTGCACAGCTAGGAACCCCTGGCCTGTCAGCCCCCTTCTCCCTGGATCTTGAAGCTCTTGGAGAAACAGACTCTTACTTTACTAACAGAAGCCAGACAATAGCGCCTCTCTCTTAGGCTCACTGTTCTTTCTGGCCTTGCAGGCCGTGGGGCTGAGAAGCTCTGTGCCCAGTGTCCTAGTCCTCGCTGGTCACCAGGCTGCCTGTGTGCCTGCCGTCACCCCTGCGTCCCAAATCCCCTAAACCCTCCCATCTTCCACAAGCCGGCTCTCTCCCCATGTCTCACTAGGTGTCCTGCCACTGGCTCGGGAACTTCAGCTTCCTGCCCTGACGCCCACAGAGTGAACAGCATCCGTGTCCCTTCTCTGAGCCCTTGCAGGGGGAGCCCTCCTGCCGCATCAGACAGGTGCGCGCATCCTTACTCTTCAGCCCCCTTCCTCCCGAGTTACAGACCTCAGGGGCCCGGCTCCATCCACAGAATGCCCGGTTCCCCCAACAGTCTCTCCTCTCCCTTGGCCCTTCGGCCTCTCTTGGCTTCTAAATAAATCAAACAACAAAGCACATAGTGAAACAAAATTTCTCTCACTCTCCGATCTGCAATAATTTGATCCAGAAACCTAGCATTCTGACTCCATTCCTCTGTTCTTTTAATCCATACCTTCAATTAATTATCCAGTTGTACAGACCAGTACTTCTCAAAGTGGTTACGACCCAACAGGGGACTATGCTCAGAAGCAGAAACCATTCTGTGGTTGGAGGTGTGGGCAGCCTGTCTGCCCTTCTAAGGGGCCCCCAGGGCCGCTGACACTGCTGCGCGTGGACCACCCTTCCTGCGGCAGGACTACAGGGGTCTCCAAAGTCCTTTGTGAGATCTCAAAGGCAAATTAAAAAAAAAAAAAAATGATTGTTTATCATTCAGTTCAGCTGCTCAGTCATGTCTAATTCTTCGCAATCCTATGGAATGCAGCACACCAGGCCTCCCTGTCTATCACCAACTCCCGGGTTTACTCAAATTCATGTCCATTGAGTTGGTGATGCCATCCAACCATCTCATCCTCTGTCGTCCCCTCTCCTTCTGCCTTCAATCTTTCCCAGCATCAGGGTCTTTTCAGAGGAAGTTCTCCACATCAGGTGGCCGAAGTATTGGAATTTCAGCTTCAGCATTAGTCCTTCCAACGAATATTCAGGACTGATTTCCTTTAGGATGGACTGGTTGGATCACCTTTATGTTCAAGGGACTCTTAAGAGTCTTCTCCAACACCACAGTTCAAAAGCATCAATTCTTCAGCGCTCAGCCTTCTTTATGGTTGAACTCTCACATCCATACATGACTCCTGGAAGAACCATAGCCTTAACTACATGGATCTTTGTTGGCAAAGTAATGTCTCTGCTTTTTAATATGCTGTCTACATTGGTCATAACTTTTCTTCCAAGGAGCAACTGTCTTTTAATTTCATGGGTGCAATCACCATCTGCAGTGATTTTGGAGCCCCTCAAAATAAAGTCTGTCACTGTTTCCTCTGTTTCCCCATCTATTTGCCATGAAGTGATGGGACAGGATGCCAAGATCTTAGTTTTCTGAATATTGAGTTTTAAGCCAACTTTTTGAGTCTCCTCTTTCACCTTCATCAAGAGGCTCTTTAGTTCTTCATAGTTTATATCCAATCAATTTGTTTGTTTACCATAGTTTATAGCCGATCAATCTCATCTGATTTGAGAGGACAATCTAATACTACCATTGATAATTCAGTCACTGTCTTGTATTGATCACGAGCAAGCTCTGTATTAGACTTATCTACTTATCTTATGACAGCCTTGCCTGGTGGCTCAGATGGTAAAAAATCTGCCTGCAAAAAAAAAAAAAAAAAAAAAATCTGCCTGCAATGCAGGAGGCCAGGATTCGATCCCTGGATCGAGATGATCCCCTGGAGCAGGAGATGACAGCACTTCCCGTATCCTCTCCTGGGAAATCCCTGGACAGAGGAACCTGGCAGGCTGCAGTCCACGGGGTCACAAAGAGCAGGATATAACTGAGCAGCTAACACTTTCACTTTTTCACTTCACCTACCTCACAGCATTGATCCTTACAATTCTTAAAAAAGTAGAGATGAGCAAACTTGAGTTTACAAAGATTAAAATAATAAAATAAAGGGGTTAAATAACTTGCTGTGGGCCAAACTGACAAAAATGAAAAAATGATTTTGAACATAATTATTGTAATAACAGTCTCTGCTTCTCAACATATTTTAAAATTTATTCTCCAACTCTCAGTTTTTTTTCTATACTGTTTTATGTGACAAAATAACTCTGTTGTCATTATACACAGAAAAATATTTTTAATTTCTTGACAGAATAGGAATGAGGAAACAGCATTTAATTAAGTAAGTGTGCTTATAAATGAAAATAAAATTTGGTTCTGAGGTCAGACTGGTTAGATTTGAATCATGGCTTTGCCTTCTAACATGTAACCGAGTTTCTTAATCTTTCAATTTTCTCATAAAAGACAGGGAAATAGTAAAATTTTTCTCTTTTGTAGCAAAGATAAAAAGAGATAAAACTTCTAAAATGCCTATAAAATAAACTAACACATGGCAAGTGATTAATGCAAGTCAGTGGTTATTATTATTATTATTTTGGGGAAAAAAAAAATTGTTCCTGGAATAGTGACTTTGATTACCCTACTGAGGCTGAAATACATGATTCAGCCAAATGATGTATCAATTTGGTTTGTTATTTCTGTCCACAGACCAAGTTTGCAAAATCCCCTGGTACTTGAAATTCTACAGACCAACTTCTCCCCCATCTCTAATCCTTTCCAAGAAGATAGAGCAGCTAATGAATTAGCTTGATCTATCTCCTTAAGCTTTACTGTCATCAGCAAATTACCCCTAAGAATATTATAAATGGACTTTACAAATTAGAAATCATGTCCTTAAATTACTTCCTTCCTTTCTCTATTCTCCTATTTCAGAAACTAGCAAATCTACAATCAATCAACTTAGCTCTGTCAGAGAAAATTTAATCCGGCATTTCTTATCCAGAACTGTGTACCAAAAACTCCTTCAGTGAGACGTGTAGTTTTGTAGTTTTGTTCGCTAGGATTAGCCAATGGCCATAACTATAATAGTTATTTAAAGAAAAGTAAAACTTGGTCATTCTACCATCAGAGGATTTGCAAGGTTAGGATTAGTGGGATTTTAAATTCCTGCGGTACTTGTTGATTTCATTTGGAGACCTGCCTGAACTGATGTAACTGACTAACATTTCTTTTTCTACCTCATTATATGAAGAAGATATGTATATGCACAACAACATTTTTAAATACTTAGACATGAAACTTGATAATAATTCTATCAACCAAAGCAAAAGGATGATTTCTTTATACTGACACATTGAAATAAACTCGTATTTTCTTTTGACAAACGACAGATTTGCAAAGCTGGGGTTGTCCCTGAAGATATGAAATAAGAAAGCTTAATCATTTTCATTGTGTCTCCCCCACTATTATGGAGGGGCAGTTGGTGCAGAAGCAGTAAACCTGTGTTTCTTTATAGGAACACCACTTCTGAATGAATGCCAGAATTTAGTTTTACTTCATTTTAGCTATCATCTACAATTTGGGATAAAAATCAACATAGCAAAGGAATGTATAATTACCATTGTCATTTTATTATAATGAAAATGTGGTTTGCATTACCATTTTGGCAGCGTACGTTTTGTTTATAGATTTCTTACTTCACTTAAGGCTGCCTACAGCAATATCTGCATAAGAAACATAGCTCTTAAGGCTATGCCATGGCCCCTGTCTGCTCCCTGGTTCAGATTTCAAATGTTTCTGCCCCTGTAAGTTTCCTCTGCATGAATACCATTACAAGTGGAGGCTAAATCTGCTTAAATACGGAGAGAAGAACACATACATATACTATATTCCTTTCCAAAAGCCCCTATAAAATAATTTAAGGGAATAGAGGAGAAAAAAACCCAAATCTCACAAAAATATGCAGAATGTGTCCTGAGAAAACAGTGTTACAATATCAGGGTATAAAAATAAGATAGGGTAGTAATAACTGACTGAGCAAGATCAAAAAAGCTGAATTCTAATTAGATATTGGAAAATCTATGAAGCAACCTCATGTATAGTACAGAAATCCCTCTGCCAGACCTGGAACCAGAGCAAAAGGAGTTCTTCTGATGAGAGTATGAAGTCATGAAGTGGTGTCTGAATCTCTTGTGACCTCATGGACTGTGCCAGGCTCCTCTGTCTATGGGATTCTCCAGGCAATACTGAAGCAGGCTGCCATTTCCTACTCCAGGGCAGCATCTTCCTGACCCAGGGATCAAACCCATATCTCTTGCCCTGGCAGGCGGGTGGGCTCTTTACCACTGTGACTCTTGGGAAGCCCCCCGGAAAACATGCTTTGGGCCAGATATGGTCCAGCCTTGGGCCTAGAGTGCCAGCTGATGGTATGGAAGGTCACAAATGACGTTTGCCTGCCACGACAACCAGTTCTTTAAGAATAAAAACAGCAGATGTCGTCTGCCTAAAAACTATATAGAGAGAAACTACAGGCACCTATCTGAAAATGCATAGAATCATAAAGAAACAGTCTCAAGGAGCGCTTGCATCCTAGGTGAGAGAGAGAGAGAAGTTGCTCAGTCGTGTCCAACTCTTTGCAACCCCATGGACTGTAGCCTACCAGGCTCCTCCGTCCATGGGATTTTCCAGGCAAGAGTACTGGAGTGGGGTGCCATTTCCTCCCACATCCTAGGTGAGCAGTTATCAAAAGTTGCTCCCTTCCTAGGGCCGCTGTCCATGACTAGGTAGAGGACTGTGCCTGCCAAAGGCAGAGGTCCCTTCTAGAGTGAGGAGAAACCAAAAGCCATTTTAGCAGTCAGGCAGGCTAGCTCGGAAGAAAGTTCACGGTAAGGTTTCCCCATTGATCGCGAACCCCACGAGGCAATTCATCTTCCTATTTACATACTGAATGAAGAGAGCCAAGCAAACATGTTGACCATTTTGTATTCAGATTCACCTCATGCATCTCAAACATCCAGGCTATTTAGGTAACCCTGCGTGGAGTCAACCTTTATCACAGCACAAGACACGTGTAAACCTGGCTTCCATCTGGACAGTGTTTTAAGTAATCACAAACTGCCATTCCCGGCATGGGTGGCTTTGAGACACCTGAATGTTGTCCATTCTGTAAAATCTCCAGATCTCTGCGTATCCCTGCTGGGAGGAGCAGCTCAATGAGAGACAGCAGAGGGAGGGGCCAGGAGTGAGGCCCCGGTACTTTTGAACTCCAGAGGCAACTCGGGAGAACGGTTGCTAGAGTCGCTTCTTATTGCACTCCGGTGGCTTTTCTGGGAGGAGACGGTGCAGCGGTCTCCTGCAGGAGACGGCGGACGTCTGGACGTGATCTTTCCCCGTTCAGGAAAGACCAGCTATCAGCAGTTGGCCGGCACTCGTGAGGGTGTAACGGAGGATGCGCTTCACCTCTCAAGTCTGCGGAGAGATTGTATACACACACGTATGTTCATATCCACATATATACACACATACACACATACAAACATATATATGTATATATATAGTCGCTCAATCGTGTCTAACTCTTTGCAGTCCAGTGGACACTAGCCCATCAGGCTCCTCTCTCCATGGGATTTTCCAGGCAAGAAAACTGGAGTGAGTTGCCATTCCATTCTCCAGGGGATCTTCCCAACCCAGGGATCCAACCCACATCTCCTGCATTGCAGGCAGATTCTTTATCATCTGAGCCACCAGGGAAGCCTATATAGAGGTCTAGATAGAAATACAGATAGGCTTTTTATTAAATATATATTTCTTTAGCTTGGTAAGTAGAAAAAGCTATTTAGTCATAGAGACAAACTGAGAACAAATCCATACTTACGTGCTGACAGCCATAAGCAATATTGAGATGGTCTCTTACTGTGTCTTCGTCCCACAGAGATTACAACAGTGATTGAAATTGCCCCTTGCTAGGACAAAACTGCAGGCTTCCCAGGTGGCTCAACAGTACAGAATCCTCCTGCCAATGCAGGAGACACAGGTTCGATCCCTGGGTCGGGGAGATTCCCCTGGAGGAGGAAGTGGCAGCCCACTCCAGCATTCTTGCCTGGAGAATCCCATGGACAGAGGAGCCTGGTGGGCTCCAGTCCATGGGGTCACAAAGAGTCTAACAGGACTTAGCAACTAAACAACAACAACAAGGAAAAACTGAGTGTTAGGCTTCTTCTCTTTTAATTAAAAAAAAATTTTTTTATAGTAGATCCTTATTTGTTATTAGTGTTAAATATGGCGGTGCATATATGTCAATCCCAAGGTCTCAATATATGCTTTTCCCCCTCTCCCTTCCCTGAAAATGTTTCTCCCTGATGAGAGCTTGTTGACTCTTAGATGCATTGGATGGTGTTTGCTACAGTTTGTAGGAATGGAATATGGTTTCTAAGGTATTGCGGGCCAGAAGCTGTTCCCTACTCGTTTATGAAAGAGCAGCTAGTTTTGACCTAGATATTGCTTCCCAAGGATGCCCACACCTGCTCCCCAAGGGAGAAGGCTGCTCTATCCGGGTGATGCTCAGCCGAGAGCTGGTCTTATCTTCACACCCACCATCCAGACCCTGCAAGACGAGGACCATCGACAGCGCTGGGCACTGGGAAAGCCAGCTTCCCCTTCCCGCTGATAACAGGGAGATGCATGAATCGGCCTTTTCAACCACCCGCATGGTGTCCAGCCAGGGCTTATCTTCAGCCTTAAGGAAGGAAAAGCTGGAGTTGGCTGAAAGCGCCACTTTCTTCTCTCCCCCCTTGATATCCTACAAGTCACCAGGGGAGCCGAATATTGTGAAATCCTGTCATGAAACTGCAGGCTGATAAACTGAAAAATAAAAACAGATGTGGCACCGGGAAGGCTTTAGGGCATTTGTTTCTTGCTTTGGACTGGTTCAAGGGCTGGGACTCTAACCCTACTCCCACTCGGAAGAATCTAATATATCCTCTGCTTCTGACAATCACAATCCTTGGATAACTCACATCTTTGGATAATCACTTCTCCCACACTAAAGTCGAAATAAAGTGATGGGAAAATTCAAAATAAAAACAATAAGTGACATTTATTGCATGTGTCTGTGCCAAGCACTCTGCAGGCAATATTTCATTTAAACAGAGAAGGGGCAGAAACCAAACACCGCAGAGCCAGGAGACTGGGGTCGGTCAGAGCCTCGCTCTCACTTGCTGGCTGAGAAGACTGAAGCAGGTTCCCTCACTCAGCTCTTTCTGTGCCTTCATCTATGCAGTGGGGGTGATATGTGTACGTCCCTCTTTAGGAGTTAGCGTTCACAAACCTCTTGGAATAGTGTCTGCACCAGCCTCCATAAATGTAAACTCTTAATCTTAACACTTTGCAGACAAAGGTCTGTATAGTTAAAGCTATGGTTTCTCCAGTAGTCTTGTACTGATGTGAGAGCTGGATCATCAAAAAGGCTGAGTGTCCAAGAATTGAAGCTTTTGAATTGTGGTGCTATAGAAGACTCTTGAAAGTCCCTTAAACAGGAAGGAGACCAAACCATTCAATCCTAAAGGAAATAAACCCTGAATTTTCATTGGAAGGATTGATGCTGAAACTGAAGCTCCAATTCTTTGGTCACCTGATGTGAAGAGCCAGCTCATTTGAAAATACCCTGATGCTGGGAAAGATTGAGGGCAGAAGTGGGTGACAGAGGATGAGATGGTTGGATGGTGTCACCTTATCAAGGGACATGAATTTGAGCAAACTCTGGGAGACAGTGAAGGACAAGGAAGTCTGGCGTACTGCAGCCCAAGCGGTCAGAAAGAGTTGGACACAACTTAGCAACTTTAACAAAAACAATCTTATTATAATGCAACAAAATAGGTAGTCTCATTAATCAATCCTCATGTTTCACAAGAAGAGCTGAATCTTGGTGACATTAAGCCATATATGTAGAACTCCAGTTACTGAGCATGACACCGTATAGAACTTTCAGGGCAAAACCAAAGGGAGACCCCGCCAACCCAGGAACATCACAGTGATTTCTATGTATGTGTGGATGAAGTAGATAAGCCAGACCCCGATCTCTGAATTTGCAGACCTAGACCTGATTCTACAGATTTCTCTCAACTTTCTACTGGCTCCACGAAGGCTCAACTGCTGTTATCATCTCATGATTTGAGGAAGGAAATGGGCTGACTTTGCTGCTCTCGGTACCCTGAGAGTAAAAGAAAAGCTCATCTCATGGACAGACTAACTCTGAGTCACCAGAGATTTATCACACAGGAGTCTCCTGGCTACAAGTTACTGAAGACCCAACTCACAGTGGATGAGCTATAAAGGGCTTGGTATCTCATGTGAGAAGAATTCCCAAGAGAGGATGTGTCCTCTGGCTGGGCGGCTCAGTAACTCAAGGACTTCCACGCTTTTACTCTACTACTCTTAGCATGCTGCTGCTGTTTACTCATGAAGTCATGTCCGACTCTTCACGATGGACTGTACCCACCCGTGTCCCCGTGTACCCACCTGTGTACCCTGTGTACCCTGTGTACCCACCTGTGTACCCGTCCTGTGTCCATGACGTCTCAGGCAAGAATACTGGAGTGGGTTGCTATTTCCTCCTCCAGGGGAGCCTTCTGACCTGGGATCAAAGCCACGTCTCCTGCACTGGCAGGCAGATTCTCTACCACTGAGGCCTGGGAAGTCCTCTCTGAGCATATTTGCCTTTAATCCTGGCCTTGTCTCCTTCATGTTATGATCGCGGGAACATCAGACTGATTTTTTTTTAATTGGGGTATAACTGCTTTAGAATGCTGTGTTAGCTTCTGCTGCACCATGAGATGAATCAGCCGTAAGTGTACATACATCCCTTCCCTCGCAGGCCTCCCTCCGACCTCCACTCCGACCCCCAGCCCACCGCTCGGTCATCACAGAGCGCCCAGTTGAGTTGAGCTCACTGTGCTATTCAGCATCTTCCCACTATCTGCTTCACACATGGTAATGCGTGCCTGTCCATCACGACCTCCCTCACAGACGGCTTAGACTTGCGACTCAGAAGACAGAGACCTAGGCAGCTTTCAGAGGGGACCTCTCTTTCTGTTTTCCTCCATCTTTGCACTCGTTAGGGATGGCAGAGTGGAAATTTGGGAGCAGCCTGGGTCCCATATGCAAGGGTATACCATTTTGACACTAAATTGCTCACTATTACGTAAAAGAAAATGAGATTTTTTTTTTAATCTCATTTACGCAACTACTCCTTTCCTTCTCTTCTACTTGCGTTGAAGTCGATACTGTGATGACCAGCTCCCTGCCAGTTTCCCCGGTAACTGACATTGGACACCGCAGCTGGGGTGATGGATCGAGGCTCACCAGCGTGTTCCCCTGACAAGGCGGTCACAGCTTTCATCACACTGACGCAGCTTCTAGCCCCTGCCTACCTTCCATCCGCGTCACATTCTGCTGTCCTGTACTGACCGCATCCCAGAAATCCCAGCCCTCTTTCTGTTTCCTGAAGGGACAAACAAAGGCACCATCAAAATCCTGTCCTCACTCTAGGACCGGAAGCTCCCTATTCTTTTGCACAGTCACCTTCCGGGACCCTCAGCTCACGCATGTGCTCAGAAGCTCAGTCGTCCTCTTTGCAACCCCATGGACTGCAGCCTGCCATGCTCCTCTGTCCATGGGATTCTCCAGGAAAGAATACTGGAGTGGGGCGCCAGGCCCCCCTCCAGGGGATCTTCCCGGCCCTGATGGAACCCACGTCTCTCATGTCTCTTGCATCAGGAGGAAGATTCTTTACCACTAGCGCCACCTGGGAAGTCCCAGGACCTTCAGCTCCCAGCTCCCAAGTGAGGCCTTTCCTGACCTTCCTTGCTAAAGAACACCTCATCACTTCTCATTGCCTTATTTTATTGGCTCAAGGCTCTTAATGGTATCTGAAATTTTGTCCCGTTATTTGATTACTTATTTATTTTATGCTTTCCATCATTAGAATGGAAGCGCCAGAAAAGTCAAGACCTTAAACACTTAGACGAGGTTTGTGAAAGCACAGCTTGATGTAGTTTGTATATTCTCCAGCTTTTAGCTTCATTTTCTGGATCTATTTTCATGCTATTCCATAAGCATTCAGATTGCTTGAGGCTGCGTGTTCATTGGAATCTTATTACATAAATGATTTTGTGTTCCTCTTTTAAGCGTTTGAAGGTTTCCAATAGACCATGCTTAAGTCACTGTAGTAATCAGAAAAGGGAATTTTAAAATAAAATCATAAAGAAACTTAGAAGGATTGGGGGGAAAGCAGCTAATTGGGAGAATAAACATCCAAAATGATGTCTAATTTGGTTGAAAATAACCAGGATCTACTGCCTGACGCTGGTAAAAGATTACTGAAGTTCTCGACTCCCGGCTTAATTTTGCAGTCTGACCTGAGGGAGACTGTTAAAGTTCTCGTAAGTTGGGGGGACACTTTCTAATAAACGCCTTGCGAATCTTAAGGTACCACAGTTTCAAGTCTCCAGCGCTGGAGAACTCTTCAGAATGTTTTCAGTTACCGTTCAAAATTAAAAACAGCTCCGCCTGTCATGCACTTGTTTTGTTTGAGTGCGAAAGCAGTCTCAATGAGAGCTCGCATGAAAGGCAAAATAATAATTTGGGACGTGCAAATGAAAAACCGGTTTTGTGTTTATCTGCATAATGATACTCTGTCCACTGTGCTGAGTTTTTTAATCTGTCTTTTCAAATGTCTTTAAAATGCCGTTTTAAGCATGCTTCCTTTCTGCGTTCACTCACTTGACAACTGCTTTGAGTCAACATGCTGTGTGGTTGGCAACACAGAAGTTAAAGCTTCAATATTTGGATGATGAGCGGATAAAGGGATGTTCAAAATAGAACCAGAAAAGTAGTTCCTTGGAAATTTTACATGCCCGCATTAAGTCATATGACTCTATAGATGTTTTCTGCCAGCTTTCTAGTGTTTCAAGCCTGTTTTCACTCTTATTATTTTTCCTCTAAGCAGATTTAACCTTGGAGACCAAATAATGATATCCTTCCTAAAAGGAAAAAAAAAAAAGTTTCCTCAAATTACTTCAGCGGACTTCCGCTGATGTTTTATTTTCAATAAACCTGGGGGCAAATAGCCACTTCTGAACTCTGCACTTTGCCCTGTGAGTTTCACAACCTGGCGGAAGGTCAGCACTAGAGTCAGTGTTAGCAAAAATGAAAATGATATGCACAAATTGTTATTTATACAAGTCCCTGATTTTGTTTACTGAGTTTAACATAAACTTTGTCTTTTGATTAAAAGCAAATGTTCAAGTTCTCTGTAGGGACCTGGTGTTCTAGGTGATTAAATTCTAAAAAAAAAAAAAAAAACTGCAAAGGGCAAGAATTAACTGAGAAAGGCAGATCCCTTGCAGGAATTCCTTTGGTATTCATGGTTTGGTATTAAATAGCAGAAGATAATGACTAGGCTCTGAATATGTGGAACAGAAAAGACAAGAGATCACCAAAGACGTGCTTTACTAATTAAGTTCTTCAGAAAAAGATATCATTCAAAGCAATTGGTATAGTATAGCCAAATTAATAAAAATGATCATCCTTTTGAGTTATTCTACTTCTTGAAATTTACCAAAATGAAATAATCAAAAAAGTAAATACAGATAATGCCTTTTCTGATTATGACACTGTATTCCTTACTGAAATAGCAGTATTAAAAGTAAAAAAAAAATTATAATAGGAAACTAAATGAATAATGATCATATTAATTTATTATAGAAAATAAACCCACTTAAAGTATTTTATAGAGTATTTCATTAACTGAGAAAATTGCCAATAAATTTCATGTATGTGAACAGAGCAAGCTGCCGAAACTATATATCCAATGTGACTGACCATTTATAAAATCTACAAATTACATGTAAATGAATATACATGAATTAATTGGCCTATTTATCTGGTGTTGCTTGTACAGATAATTTTCATTTTTCTTGCTCTGTGTTTTTATTTTAATTTTTTCTCAAAGAATATATGTTGCTTTTATAATGAAGCAATGATTGTTAAAACTGGAGCTTAGCTGTTTATATTTTTTTCTAGACACAAAAGGAAAACCTGTTGAATTTATCAAGATCTTACGTATTTTATTACGTCTAAAGAAGCATACAACAATGGATTCCACACTCTTTTGTTTCTTCCTGTTTGGAATTTCTCACTACTGAGAGAGAAAACTTTAACGACTAAATTAAAAAACTATTAATAAATACCTATGATATATTCAGCTTGACTGTAGATATGGCCAGGAAATTTTAGAAGTTAATAATTCTTGTCCTCGAGGAGTTTACTATCTTGCTGGGGAAAATAGACTTAACTATTTGAAGTATTTACAGAATAATTAATGGACAATTTGTGTGGTCCCAATCAACTGTGTGGTCAATTTCCTGAATTTTTCCTCTTCTCAGTTGAAGTTAAAGCTTAAGAGAGTGGCAGGGATCTTGTGGAATTAATAACAAGAACAAATACAGTGAAGCCACAATTAAGTTTATTACTTTGTATTGAGTGCAGCTCAAATTAAGTTCTTTAAAACACGGACATGAAATCTGTGCATCCTCTATTTGGTTTTAAATGTTAGGGAATTAAAAACATCTGATTACATCATTTAACACAAATTTAGGAATTCCAAAGAAAATAAAATACTAAATTAAATAAGAATCCAATCTCATACTAGAGCCAATTTAAGCACAACCCACTGTCAAATGTTTTGCGATTTATTTGTGTTCATGTTAGGAATATGGGGAATATTGACTCAGTGCAAAGAATGTCCTTTCTTAGTGATTCTTCTGTATTATGCCCTCGGTTCCTATGATTATATATTGTCTTCATGCAAGTTCTAACTTAAAAATGCAATGAGACAAAAATAAAAACAAAAAAACTGAATAATGGAAAACATAGACAAAATAAAAATCAGTGACAAAAGGCTCAATATCTGTAAGTAATTAAATATCACGTTGTTTCCTTGGAATTTAGCAGGCAAGAGATCATGTTTCACTCCATTAACTTGTTCTTTTTACTGCCCACTATTGGAAACAAAGAATGGAAACCAGTTCCCAGATTCACGTCTTGATAAACTCATGGGATCCTTACCAGTAAGATATTCTAACATCATCAATTTTTTTTTTTTATCAAAGATTGCATCATCTCTGGTAATAGTGGGGAAAGAATGTTTCAAAAATACAATGATGATAAAATGTAACTTGCACTTGACATAGAAATAAGGGTGGGTTGACCAGTCCTACTACTGGAATATAATAGAGAGTGATTGTCTTATGACAATTTCAGGATGAGCCATCACATTGTTATTTTGCATCAGATTTCAAAGGGAATGATAGTGCTCATACTTAGCCATCCGCTGTAAGTAGATAAGTGTCTTTATTACCTTAGTTGTCAGATTTTGCTATCAGTTTACATTTATGTAGTGAAGTTTCACTACCCCAATCTTAATGACAAGAAGAAAAGGGAAAGGTTTGGTTTTATGTTTCTATTTTTCTGTGCAATTAAAACCCTGCACTGGAGGCATCGACACTCCTCATGACCTTTACATCACCTCTGCTTACACAGAAGTCACTTCCTAGACAAAACCGTAAGTCAGTTGCAATATTAAAATTCATTTCATTTGCTTCAAATGAAATAGGCAACTAGATATACCCTCAAGTGACCTTAACGAGTCAATTAAGCATTAGGTGGCCGGGCTGTCCAGAGAAAAACTTTTCGTCTTCCTTTCTGAATGCCTCATTTTTATAACTCAGAATCCAACATGCCTTGCCTTCTAGAAACTGGCCCAAAAGATCTCCCATTGTCTAAAGAAGCTTCCATATTTTATTTTTATTCCACTTATCATTTCTCCAATGCCAGAATGAATTTTAGGGTAAGACATAAAAGAAAGAAAGAAAACAGAGCACTGGAAACAAACCTCATACAAGCAAGCTCCAAGGGAGTGCCGGGGAATGTGTACATATCACAAGGCCCCAACAAGTACTGTTTCCCAGCGTCGCCTGCCTCTCCATTACCAGTAAAGAGAGTTGCTTATAAAATAAACCACACACACAGACGGAACTCACAATTGTAACATTTAAATGATTATTTGCTTCTCTTTCTACCAGCTTGTAAAACATTATTTTCTTATTCTTCCTTAAATGGCCTGTGCTAATTACACACGGTGACCTCTGCCCTCCAAGTGCCTTCATTTACGGCCGCACATTCCTTTCCAGGGCAGCTCAGGGCCTGGTTTACAGGACGCGGCTACCAGGCCCTCCCCTCTCGGCTTCTGCTCCCCCAGGTCAGGAGCCCGACTCACCAACACAGCCCGGCCAAAGCATGTGTTTTTCAAAAGAGATACGTAATTCACTGGAATCCCAAGGAATAAATACAAAATTATATAACTGACACCTCCCTCTGAAATATCAAGCATATTAAGAAATACGTTCATGATGTGTTTCTTTCCTGAAACAGACTGAGGAGAAAGTAGCATTTTAACCTAGGAATAAACAGCTAAATTACCATTGTGGAGTCATTTCTTGAGGGCTCATGTACGTGACTTTGAGTTGACTTTTCTAAGCAGCTGGAAGTTGGAAGTTTACAAACTGTTTTGAAACGTCCAGCCTCAGTCTCTCGTGATTAGGAACTGGCAAGGAGATCAGAAGATAGATGTGAGATCCCCTATCAATCTAAATTCACCCGAGGAAAAGTTTTTAAGATGAGGTTGTACTTGCCCTGCATTTTATTCAGGTCTAATACAAAGCTGGAACTCAGTTATCATGCACTTGGCCAATCATTGAACTCATCACCACCTGATTTATAGTAAGTATCTGAATAGTAGGATCGATTTACACAAATTGACCTAACAAGTAAAAATCACTGGGGGCTTCCCAGGTGGCGCTAGGGGTAAAAATCCAGGAGAAACATCCAGTTCAGGAGATGCAAGAGAGGCATGCTAGACCCCTGTGTCGGGAAGATCCCCTGAAGAAGGAAATGGTAGCCCACTGAAATATTCTTGCCTGGGAAATCCCATGGACAGAGGAGCCTGGCAGACTACAGTCCACGGGGTCACAAAGAGTCAGGCATGACTGAGCACCCATTAAAACAGAGCTAACTCTACAACCGAATCATTTAGGAGCAAACTCAACATTTCCATGCACAGAGACATATACTTTAAACGATTATTATTGTTACTGAAAGTTCTGGTAGATGTACTCCAATTCTTTACTTACCGTGAGTGAAAGTATTTAAGGAAGTTGAACTTGTTAGTTAATTACTTATGACTTTTAATCCACTTCTAGTAGCTGGATATGTCTATAGTGACCATAAGTAAAAATTTCAGTTAGTTGCTAAATGATTAACATTTTTCTTTTCCACTGCAAACATGCCCGAGAAAGAAGCAAATTTAAAAGAAGGAAGAGGGATCCTTTTGTTCTCGTGTGTGGTGGGGGTGGAAGAGGTTCATCTCAGTCGTGTCTGACTCTTTGTGACCCCATGGACTGTAGCCCACCAGGCTCCTCTGTCCATAGGATTTCTCGGGCAAGAATACTGGAGTGGTTATCCATTCGCTTCTCCAGGGATCTTCCTGACCCAGGGATCAAACCTGGGTATCTTGGATTACAGACAGATGTTAACATGTAAAACTATGTAATGTCTGTCATTTTAATAAAATCTCTATTACATCCAATACCTCTGTTAAGAACACTAGAATGCAATAACTTACTTGAAGTCAAATTTGATTAATCAAACTGCTTTTTAGAAGAAAGAATACAATTCAAATTAAATCATTTTCAATTAAGAATGTCAATATCTAGATTTACACAAATGATAAAATAGAACTAAATAATCCATGTATAAAAGGGCCACTGGTTATTTCATTAAATCATAAATACTTAATATATTTAAGTATATATGTATACATGTGTGTGTTCATAGAAATAACTTATAAGAATTTGATTTACAAGTAATTCTTCCACAGAGAGCATTATAAACTTATCTAATATCTTCCCTGTGGTATTTGCCTTTGTGTTCAATGTTTTTTGTTTTTGTTTTTTTTCCGGCTGCACTGCACAGCTTCTGGGGTTTTAGTTTCCCGACTATCAATTCCCAAGGGATTGAACTTGGGCCCTTGGGAGTGAAAAACACCACGTCCTAACCACTGGACCACCAGGGAATTCCCAAATTAAGTGCTTTTTCCGAAGATAACATTTCAACATATGATGACTTCTCTCTACAGATGGAGGAATCTTTATTCCTCATCCCCTTGCATATGGTAAGGATGACAGGCGTTAAAATTCTGGGGTACTGTTCTTGGGATTGCTTGGGCTCTTTCTTCCCACCCGTGGACCAGCAATATGGACTCTCGGAAAAGAGGCCATTTACTTGCCCAGTTGTCAGCGCATCTGGAAGCCTTGTCAAAACAATATAATTTTACTTTGTAACTTTTTGACATTGGTATTTATTGCACCTGTCTGTGGGCATGATTTATGACCTGTCTGGTGAATACTTCTCCTCCAGTTGGAGTTTACAATATGAGATAAGTGAAGCATTTAAAGGTCCGTGTGTGCCTCGGGATGGGAAAGGGACACTCTGTATGCCTCGCTCCCTAACTCTCTGCTTCCCCCGATGTCACCATCACCCCCAAAACGGCCACCGTGCTACCCCGTCCACTCAGGCCTTCAGAGAAAGAAAGAGGAGACGGATGGCATGAGACTACATTTTCCACGACGCCTTTTGCTGGGGACTAGCGGCAAGAAAACTCACAGTCCGATGGAAAACATGTGCTTGCTGAAAAGGAGGGCCCGGTTATCTCGTGTCTTTGTCTTGGGGTCCTGGCTGGGACTCATCAGGGTTTCTATCGGTCACCAGAAAACACACTTCCCACTGGCAAAATTGCACTTCTTTTAAGAGCAGCCATTCTAATTAAGTAGCCCGCAATCAAGAAACATTTCTTGAGTGCCCCCTCTGGGTCTTGGTATTAGTTTATGATTGTTTAGCAATTCCCCTCAATCTCATAAAGTACGCCCTCCAGACATGTTTTTGTTCTATGGTTTCATAATAGAACGTAAGCCCTTCAATCTCTACTCCCCAAAGTTCATATGAATGTGATTTATTTGGGGAAAATGCTATAATTACTAATAAAATTTAACATTTTTTCCCCAAACATTTGAAATGGGTGGATAGAATCTATTTCTTTGTCTGCTCAGACCTGCAGCTTCTTTCTCTTCCCTGGATTCTAGGGGAAAGCGACATTATCTTAAAATAACGTTATATATAATTTATGTAATTGTACAAGTGTGAACTTTTTGCATTTAAAAATTAAGGGAAAATTGAAATTAAAAATATTTACATGATGCTTTAAAAGAAAATATACAATGCCGTAGGTAATTCTAAGTTAGTAATGCTTTGTGCAGGCTTCACAGGTGGTAAAGAATCTGCCTGGCACTGAAGGAGATGCAAGACAGGAGGGTTTGATCCCTGGGTTGGGAAGATCCCCTGGAGAAGGAAATGGCAACCGACTTCAGTATTCTTTGCCTGGAGAATCCCATGGGCAGAGGAGCCTGGCGGGCTACAGTCCATGGGGCCGCCTAGGGTTAGACACAACTGCGCACACACACACAATGCTTTTGTGCACTTCTGAGATTTACCTAAGGACTCACAATTGAGTGCAGATGAATGATTACAAGCTCATTCAGTTTGATTCCCAGGTTTTCTTCTGGAAACTTGCACAAAGACTACTTACCCTCTTCTTTTCGTGTAGTTGTATTTAATTCCCACGAAAATTTAGGCAACATCTTCCTTTTTAGAAGATCAGAGACTTTGTTTCTTGACAAATGCATATAAGACAGGGACACAATCACAAACTCTAAAACTTATGTCACCAAGATGGAGTTTATTCTAGTCATTCCACTGGCAGCTCTTGCAATTTCTTGCTCGTCCAGCCCCAATGCAGAGAACACTGAGAAGTCCCTTCCCCTTCCGTGGTACAGTTTCCTCCTTGAGCCTACTCACCCCTACCAAACTGGAGTCTGCCAGCGTGTTACCAAGTCAGTGACGTCAGAACTGGCAGGACATGAAATCGAGATTAGTAATGGCCCCATGACATCACCCTCTTGTTCCTATCAAACAGCTGGTTTCTGTATATTGTGCAATTTTAGATCATTATTCATGGCTTGGGTCAGGATAATTCAGGAAGCCAAAAAACTGCCAAGAAAAATTGACCTGGAACCAGTTCAAAGACTCAAAATTATTTTATTGATTAGATACCCGAGTTTACATCTTCCAGAAGGACACCGTGGACCATCAATACATGCTAATACCTGAGTCATTTTAGCATGCCCGATGTTTTGAACTTCAAAACAAGATCGTCTTTGAAGGGTTAACGGTAAAGGCGTGTGATCATAAGATGTCTCAGGAACTCGGTTGGGTACAGCTGAACAGGGGCCAGCAACTATGGACCAAGCAAGTGGTTTGTTTGAACTGGATGGTTATTTATTTTCACCTTATACTTGTTGACTTCATATCCGCCCTTCAGCTCAGCTCAGAGACAGTGAAGAGGTATGTTTTAAACAAGCCAGACAGGAAGTTATTTTGAGAGGCCTGGTCCAAGCATTATACCAGAACAAGAAGATAAAGCACAGATTTGGCTGGCTGGCTGAGAACACTGGGAAGAAAGTCATGTTTTAAACAAAATCAAATCTAAATGTGTTCAGAGAAAGAGACCACAAACTCATATATTCTTTCTCTAAGAAACTGGAGGAGTTTTATCCTCAAGTCTCAGCTATTTTTGGGAGATAAACCCCGTTACATTATCATGGCCACAGAGCAAATCTCTTGCACGGGTCATTGCAACTTTGTTCCTATAAAAAAAAAGAAAAATTAGTGCTATCCCCAAACTACTATAGACTCGTGCCAACCATGCTTCCTGTCTGTGTACTGTGCCAGTCTCTGATCGTGTTACTATCAGGCTCAAAGTTATCGACGCTTGTTGCCACCCACAGGAGTACACATTTTATAGTAAGAAAACACGATCTTGTTGTATTTTAAATCTCATTTCCGGGTCCTATTAGATGAAGACTGTGGTGGTATTAGAAACACGTGGGAGAAAAGCATGCAATTTCCTGCAGCAACGATGAAAATATACCTCCTATACTTGTGTGAAGGAAGCCCCAATCACAGATAATAATGGGTTCAGAAATGCCCAATTTTTACTGCCACACGCCACATCACCTTGTATAACTCTAACGGACTCCAGCCATAACATGCTGCCACCTGCTTTTGTCAAATAATCAAGCAGTTTAATCCCCTTGGTAGCTCATCACCTATACACCTGTGTGCCCCACACACCCAGGCACACACACAGCTATGTAAGCAATAGCACTGTCACACTGAACTGACTTCAGTTCCACAATGAAGTCTGAAAGAGAAGCACATTTTTTACACAGTGGTGGTGACTGCGGAGGGAGATATGTGTAGGCATTCTAGCAGCTTCTTCTGGTGCTTTTTCTTTTCAAAGGCTGACCCAGCTTCCAGGGGAATCGAGCATATGGTTAGGATTCAGTGTTCTTTTTTTCCCCCTTTTTTTTTCATTTACGGAAGAAAGGACACACTCTGAGCTGGTTTCATCCTCAGCAGGGCCTCTCTCCAAAACACGACTATCTCATTTACCGCTAGAAGCAACCCCAAGGCGTGTGTTTCCTGGGATGTTCTGTTCATCACTCTGGAGCATAGGTTTTGCATGTTTGTAACTGCCCTTCTTACATTTTAAAACAGCATTTTCTGGAAGGGGAAGCTTGTTCCTTCTGCGTGATTCCAAACGGACTGGGCCTTTGCCGTGCATGTCTGCTCTGCAGTGATTTGTAAACTCATGCAGCTGATGGCTCAGTAGTAAAGAACTGACCTGCCAACGCGGAGACAGAGGAGACGCGGATTTGATCCCTGGGTCAGGCAGATCCCCTGGAGAAGGAAATGGCTACCCACTCCAGTGTTCTTGCCTGGGAAATCCCATGGACAGAGAAGCCTGGCGGGCTACAGCCCGTGGGGTCACAAAACATTTGGACACAGCTGAGCACGCACGAGCTCACAGTGTGATTAATGCTGTTTTCTAATGTCCTTATTTCCCACTCACAGCAATACCATTTTCGGCCTCAAAACACAGTGAGTCCTGCATGGATCCTGATCTTTCTCCTTCGCTCCCGCAGAAATTACATCATGCAGGGTGCTGGAGACGCACTGGAGAGATGAAACATGCACTTTAAGTGGTGCCTTGGTTCGACAAATAAACAGACAAGAAAGAAAGAGAAGTGCACCAAAGAAATCTGTGTGGGAATGACTTCTTCAGGATCCCTTGCTTAAGATGCTCTGAAAAGGTAAAATTCTATGCCTTTGAGCGAACAGATAGCTGTGTTTACGTATAATGTTCACCAAGTACCAACTGATAAAGTCTTCTAGTGCCTGCTTGCTTCCTCATTTCGAAGCTTAAAAAAGAAAAGGCTAAATGGAGGCGTGTTTTATGTCACTGAATAAATAAATACAAACTGTATACTTTCCTTCCAGGAGCCGAAGAAAACGCCTTGCGTTTTGAAAAAAGCCTTGTTAGAAGCACTCATTCAAATGATCAAAGTTGACAAAAATTTTATTACAGAAGGAGTTTTCTCAGAGATATCCCACTTTTTCTTAGCATTTGAGCCAGCTTAACGTTATAAAGAGATCAGGAAACAAAAAAACCCCACAACCTAAACACCCGCAAAAGCCACCCCCCGCCCCGCCCCCACGACTACCAAATGCAGCCCAAACACTTCTGCAGCCCCCAGGAGCCTCCATACAATCAGGGTTCCTGAGATGTGCCAGACCCTCTCCCTCCTTTCCAGATGGTGGAGTCTGCTACCCTCACATTTGGCTTTTAGTGGACAAGCAAGGAAGCCTGCAAATAAAGCCTTGGAGCAAGCTAGGAAAACAAACAAAAGCCATCACGCCCTGGACGTGGAGGCCAGTGACAGGTATGATTGATCAGGTGTCAGCTGGAGGCTGTCATCACGAGGTTGAGGGGAACAGGCAGAGCCTGGCAGGTTTCACGGGCCTAAGATTATCACGGGGTATTAGGCAGGCAGTGTTCTCAGCAAACGGAGACAGGGAGGGACCGGGCTTGGCTTTGCCTTGCAGGGGAGCCTACCACGAGACTCTCCTCCCGCACTTGAAACTGGGCATGTTCTGTTTCTTCTTGGAAAGTTTTGCGGGAGGACTGTACTGCCGGCCACCCTGGCCTGTTGTCTACGTGCTCTTCTCCTAAGACAGACTGAATACGTTTCTGTCGCTAAAAGAAGTGTACGTGTTGGCATATGATAACTTCAGCAGCAAAACTGTCCGCGGGGAGGTAAACGCTAACAGATTCTAATTATGGAGTGGTTTCCTTGTTGTTTAGATGAGAATAGAGACCCTGTCAACGCTCCACGGGCTTCCTTGGTGCATTGTTGTCAGAATCAGCTGAGGACTTCCCTGGCGGCCCGTGGCTGAGAATCCGCCCGCCAGTGCAGGGGACGTGGGTTCGATCCCTGGTGCGGGAAGACCCCATGCACCAAGGAGCGACTCAGCCATGTGCCACAGCTACTGAACCGTGTTTAGAGTCTGTGCTCAACCGCGAGTGAGCCCCGCAAGGAGAGAAGCACGTGCCCTGCAGCAAAGCGCAGGCCCCACCCACCACCGCTGGAGAATGCCCACGCGCAGCAACAAAGACCCAGCGCAGACAACAGTAAAATAAAGTTTAAAATTTGGGGAAAAAAAGGCGAACTGAAATCATACCCTACTTACGTGTGTGTGTTAGTCACTCAGTCACGTTGGACTCTTTGTGACCCCATGGACTGTGGCCCACCAGGCTCCTCTGTCCATGGGATTCTCCAGGCAAGAATACTGGAGTGGGTTGCCATTTCCTTCTCCAGGAGATCTTCCTGACCCAGGGATCAAACCCGGGTCTCCTGCATTGCAGGCACATTCTTTACCATTTGGGCACCAGGGAAGTCCCTCATACCCTACTGACTTGACTTCAGCATGCCATGGATTATAATAAGATGTGTAGAAAGCTTTTGAATAAAGAGCATCCTTTTGCACACTAAGTAAGCATACTGATTTTGAGATTAATCCTATTATTTGAGAAATATTAAAATGTGGACGAAATTGCAGTCAAAGAAGTAGTGTAGATATGAAAACATTTTATAAACCACCAAGTGCTAGAAACATGCACTAAGCTGAATTCTAATTAAAATGTGTTAATGATACGGAGTTCATGATCCGAGCTGCAGTCAGCTCCCGGGCTTGTTTTTGCTGACTGTATACAGCTTCTCCATCTTTGGCTGCAAAGAATATAACCAATTTGATTTCGGTGTTTACCATCTGGTGATGTCCATGTGCAGAGTCTTCTCTTGAGTTGATGGAAGAGGGTGTTTGCTATGACCAGTGCGTTCTCTTGGCAAAACTCTCTTAGCCTTTGCCCTGCTTCATTCCGTACTCCAAGGCCAAATTTGCCTGTTACTCCAGGTGTTTCTTGACTTCCTACTTTTGCATTCCAGTCCCCTATAAGGAAAAGGACATCTTTTTTGGGTGTTAGTTTTAAAACGTCTTGTAGGTCTTCATACAACTGTTCAACTTCAGCTTCTTCAGCGTTACTGGTTGGGGCATAGGCTTGGATTACCGTGATGTTGAATGGTTTGCCTAGGAAATGAACAGAGATCATTCTGTCATTTTTGAGATTGCATCCAAGTACTGCATTTCGGACTCTTCTGTTGACCGTGATGGCTACTCCATTTCTTCTAAGGGGTTCCTGCCCACAGTAGCAGATATAAAGGTCATCTGAGATAGATTCACCCATTCCAGTCCATTTTAGTTTGCTGATTCCTAGAATGTCGATGTTCACTCTTGCCATCTCCTGTTTGACCACTTCCAGTTTGCCTTGATTCATAGACCTAACATTCCAGGTTCCTATGCAATATTGGTCTTTATACCATTGGACCTTGCTTCTATCACCAGTCACATCCACAACTGGGTACTGTTTTTGCTTTGGTTCCATCTCTTCATTCTTTCTGGAGTTATTTCTCCACTGATCTCCAGTAGCATATTGGGTGCTACTGACCTGGGGAGTTCCTCTTTCAGTATCCTATCTTTTTGTCTTTTCATACTGCCCATGAGTTCTCAAGGCAAAAATACTGAAGTGGTTTGCTATTCCCTTCTCCAGTGGACCACATTCTGTCAGACCTCTCCACCATGACCCGTCCGTCTTGGGTGGCCCCACACGCATGGCTTAGTTTCATTGAATTAGACAAGACTGTGGTCCGTGTGATAAGATTGGCTAGTTTTCTGTGATTATGGTTTTAGT
Organism: Cervus canadensis; assembly: GCF_019320065.1. Classification (NCBI taxonomy): domain Eukaryota; kingdom Metazoa; phylum Chordata; class Mammalia; order Artiodactyla; family Cervidae; genus Cervus; species Cervus canadensis. The sequence goes on along the minus strand of NC_057386.1, from coordinate 3,266,846 downwards.
GTGTCTGCCCTCTGATGCCCTCTCGCAACACCTACTGTCTTACTTGGGTTTCTCTTACCTCGGATGTGGGGTATCTCTTCACGGCTGCTCCAGCAAAGCACAACCTCTGCTTTGCTGGGAGAAATATCAATAACCTCAGATATGCAGATGACACCACCCTTATGGCAGAAAGTGAAGAGGAACTAAAAAGCCTCTTGATGAAAGTGAAAGAGGAGAGTGAAAAAGTTGGCTTAAAGCTCAACATTCAGAAAACTAAGATCATAGCATCTGGTCCCATCACTTCATGGGAAATAGATGGGGAAACAGTGGAAACAGTGTCAGACTTTATTTTTTTTGTTCTCCAAAATCACTGCAGATGGTGATTGAAGCCATGAAATTAAAAGACGCTTACTCCTTGGAAGGACAGTTATGACCAACCTAGATAGCATATTAAAAAGCAGAGACATTACTTTGCCAACAAAGTTCCGGCTAGTCAAGGCTATGGTTTTTCCAGTGGTCATGTATGGATGTGAGAGTTGGACTGTGAAGAAAGCTGAGCACCGAAGAATTGATGCTTTTGAACTGTGGTGTTGGAGAAGACTCTTCAGAGTCCCTTGGGCTGCAAGGAGATCCAACCAGTCCATCCTGAAGGAGATCAGTCCTGGGTGTTCATTGGAAGGACTGATGCTGAAGTTGAAACTCCAATATTTTGGCCACCTCATGGGAAGAGTTGACTCATTGGAAAAGACGCTGATGCTGGGAGGGATTGGGGGCAGGAGGAGAAGGGGACGACAGAGGATGAGATGGCTGGATGGCATCACCGACTCAATGGACACGGGTTTGGGTAAACTCCTAGAGTTGGTGATGGACAGGGAGGCCTGGCATGCTGCGATTCATGGGGCTGCAAAGAGTCGGACACGACTGAGTGACTGAACTGAAAGGGACTGAATGATATGGAATTAATATCCTGCTTGTTATAAAGGCAATAACTTTGAATTAACATAAAGCCTTCAACTACCCAGATAGAACTTGAATTCACATATACTAAAAATTAAATTAATGGAATAGAAATCTCTGCCAAATTGTATTTCATTTGAACACAAGAAAACATCAGTTTAACAAATAAATCCTGAAAACTTCAATCTGGTTCCATTTCACTCCAATAAACACATATTTTGTGAATAAGTTATAGAATTTGTGCTGTAATATTTGATCCTTGATACTGGTAATCACCCAATTTATATTTACAAATACAGCATTTGTTTCCAAATATTAAAAATCAAGAGGAGATATCAAATGACACAGCATGATTGGCAGAAATGTTGATTTTTATTTTGAAAAAATTGTAGCATTTTACAGGTTAACTGTATATGTAGACTCGGGGTATGAGATGAATTATTACAGACAAAAGAGGAGGATTTTTGAAAGCTGGAAGATCCCCTGGAGGAGGTCATGGCAACCCCCTCCAATATTCTTGCCTAGAGAATGCCATGGACAGAGGAGCCTGGCCGGCTACAGTCTACTCTGTCACAAAGAGTCAGACACAACTGAAGCGAATAAGTATGCATGCATATGCAAATGGAAAGAAAACAAGGGTAAAAGCAAAGGGTTCTTGGGTCACGTAGTTCAGAACCTGGGGCCTACATTTTTACTACTTGTTTTTATTAATTTTTGTTGCTATATCCATCATCATCTCTGATACCACATGTAGATAACCAAAGGCTGTGACATGACAATAATATATTAATAATATTATATGTCACATGTAATATAATAATATATGTCACATATAATAGTATATATTAGAGTCTAAAGATCCAGTTTGGAAGTCTTCATCAGAGGTTACATTCACATCAACTCTCTGCCTCTGAGCGATGAAGCGCAAGGACCACAGCTGTGCTCTGGAGCCCGGAGAGGCAGGTGCCGACCCGCGAGCGGCAGCTATCGAAGCCCGCGGGCCCTGGAGCCCGCAATCTGCAACAGGAGAGGCCAGGGCCCCGCAGCTCGAGGGCAGCCCCCGCCCAGCGCAACTAGAGGAAGTCCACGCAGAAGTGAAGACCCTGCACAGTCAAGAATAAACAAATAAAAAGTATTGAAAATATATCAGCTCTCTTCTTTAAAACCAGAGTCCTCAGGGATCAAATCTAACGACTAGCAAGGCCCAGGGGTCCTCAGACTTGGTGACCACTGACCATGACCATGTGCGGCTAAGAGAGAATAAAACAGAAGCTTTCCCGGAGATAATTTGTTGGAGCAGTCACATGTCATTTTCAATTTCACGTTGAATTGCAACTCTGCAACATACGCCCAGACGATGATGCATTTTTGGAAACGCCAGAAGACATTCCACAAGGAATGATTTCATACTTGATTGTCTTCAGGAAGCTAGAGTTAATGGTTGTTTAATAAGGATTATTTAAATGATGCCACTGACCCCCTTCTACTATTGCTAATTTCCTTCCTTTCCCCTCCCCCAACCCTCAGTGAATACTACTGCATTTTTAACCATTTAATTGTACTTGGAAAATAAGTTCAAAACATAATTTTCAAGCTTTCAATTCATACACTGTGAACTGGATTTTAGGTTCTAAAAACGATAAACTAGTTTATTGAAAACCTAATCCTTCTGGAGTGAAGAATAATAAAGGCTTTCACGCTTTTACTGACCAGGAACCAGGACTGAGAGGTTCTTTAAGGGGAAGGGGTGTTGCTGAAATGGACTGTGCCCCTGAATCCTGTCATCCACACACTCTACTGGAAGACCAATGCTGGTATTAGGCAGTACATGAGTGAACAAGATCCTTGTTTTTAAGACAAGGCATGGAGCAAAATATTGTCAAAATAGGCTTTTCCAAGGTGTATTTATTTTTATTTTTAATGGAACAAAATTATTCCCAGCTGTGCAACATTCTCACCGTGCCCATTACTTTTTAATGAATCTTACAATAAGATGACTAATTCTGCACACTTGGAGGCTCTGGGCTGATGTTGTTGATTAAGCAATTATATTAATCCACTTCTGCTTATTTTTTTGGAAGCCCGACGGTGAAGGTAATTTTTCCCCCTTTGGAATAATCTCTCTATAATTATTAGGCACGTGTGAAAGGAGTTTTACACATGTTTCTAAGGACTGCCCTTGTTATTAATAACCAAAGTTAAGCTGCAAACAACAATCAATCTGTCTTATTCCAACTGATAAAGTTCATGATATCTCTTGGTTTCTCTTCTCAGCTTCGCCTTTGACATCATTGCATTGGCATGAAGACATGATCACAATGTTTTCTATGGTATAGATTAAATAAAAACACTGTAGAAAGCAAGCCACTATTTGGCTTAGATAGCCAAGCATGCACAGCTCCTGTTAAAATGATGAAAAGGAAGAAATAAGAAAAATAAAGGTTCCAGAGTGTGCAGTGGAAAATGTTACAAGGAGTATGAGTTAGAGCAGGGAGGTCTGTGTAGGTTGCTGGTGATGAATGTGGGTCTCAGGACCATCAATTGATTGGATTTCTTTTTTAATATATATATTTAATTTTTATTTTGTATTGAAATATGACTGTTTCAGGCTCCTTAGTGCTCAGATAGTAAAGAACCCGCCTGCCAATGCAGGAAACATGAGATGTGGCTTCAGTCCCTGGGTTGGGAAGATCCCTTGGAGAAGGGAATGGCAACCCGCTCCAGTGTTCTTGCCCGCAGAAGCCCATGGACAGAGGAGCCTGGCGGGCTACAGTCCACGGGGTCATGAAGAGTCAGACACGACTGAGCGACTTACACTTTCACTTTCTTAGTTGTTTTACAGTATTGTGTTAGTTTTGGGTGTATAGCAAAGTGATTCATACATGTGTATTCTTTTTCAGATTCTTTTCCCATACAGGTTATTATAGAATGTTGAGCAAGGTTTTGATGAGATTTATTGATTAGGACAAGCAACAAAAGTGGCCTCAACCTCATGTGGAGAGTCTCTGGGTCCTGAGAAATTATCTCACAGTGGAGACGAACAGTGTCAGCATCTCACACTGCACAAGCAAATGGTGAGAATTATAGACCAATGGACTGAGACAATTGAATGATATGATGGTGATTTTAGCCCATGTTTTTCTTTTCTTTTTGTAGATGAGTTTTTGACTAAAAAATGGCAATCTGCTTGGTTTGAAATAATAAGTATACCAAGTAAGTCTGTAACATGAGTTTATTTCTTCTTACTTGATTCTTTTGGTGGTTCTCAGTTAATGTTATAGGATAAAATATGTTAATGTTTTAAAAAAGAATTGGCATATAGTTGCTTTGCAATGTTGTGTTAATTTCTGCTCTACAACTAAGTGAATGAGCCGTATGCACACATACACCCCCTCCCTCGGGGACCTCCCCCCCTCATCCCACCCCTCTGGGCCATCACGAAGCCCCGAGCCAAGCTCCCTGTGTCCTATAGCAGCTTCCCGATAGCCGTCTGTCTTACACGTGGTGGTGAATACATGTTGGTACATTCACTGCTCCTTCCATCCTCCCAACCTCTCCTGCCCACTTCACGTCCACGAGTCCATTCTCTACACCTGCATCTCTCTTCTGACCCTGCGAATAGGTTCATCTGTACCACTTCTCTATATTCGACACACACGCTTTAATACACGTTCTTTTTCTCTTTATGACATCCTTCTCTCTGTATGACAGTCTCCAGGTTCACCAGGGTCCCTGAGTGGATTCTTACCCTTTCTGAGGACAGAGCACACACTCCTGAACCACTCTTTGCTCTAGAGAAGATTCAGGACTCCTTTGGAGGGAAGTGTGGGGGAAGACGAAAACAGAGAGCCCTGCAGGTGTGGTGGCTGGAGGTCCCATTTCAGTGGAAAACGGAATGACAGCTATACCGGGAAAGGGAAGTGTGTTATTGAAGCAAAAGTACATTTGATGGTAGGTCATTTTTCCGAGGATTATCTGTTCATTTCATTCCCTTAAAAACCAGTGGTGAAGGATTTGAATTTTACTAGCTTCAAAGAACACACTTATCAAATTTGAAGTGAATTAAACTGCATAGGCATGAAATTATTAGCTCCTGTCTCTCTTGTATAATTTTTAATAATGTAAAATCAAATGTTACCTTGTATTATTTATATTACACACGTATGTCACTGCATGAATTAAACATTCAACAATACGTATTACAACATAGGACTTAAAACTCAAAATCATGCATGGTCCTAATTATTGGTGATTTACAGGTTGTTATGTAAAATTTATATATTTTGAAATTGCTTTTGGTGGCTTGGACTGAGCCCTCGTGACACAGCTTTGAGACCAAGCTCCATGGAGCACACATGGCTTTACAAGCTTTCTATTTTCCTTACAAGAAAATGTTGAGCTTATTTAGTCATTATGCTCCTTACATAAATACCTTCTTAACCGTCCTATAGCTATGAGGGCTTTAAAATCTGTCTTGTATAAATCTGGCCCATATTGGAAAATTTCTTATGTAGCCAGACTGATTTCTTTTGATATTATTGGTGTGTCTTTTCCTTATTCTTCAATACATTTTTCAAATTTGCATTTATCTGTTGACTGATTTATTTTTACTTATGAAATTATGATGCTGTGTTTGTATGCAATAATGGCATGCCTGTATACAAAAAAGAAAATGACGCTAATTTTAACTTGAAACTTCATAGACTAAACAGTGACTCTAAAACCAGGCGCAGGCCATGAAGCTTCTGTACCTTTGGCTGATTCTGTTAAAAACAGACTATTATTATATTCAAACGTTTTTTACACACTTGTGCAGCCAAACCCAAAGTAAAACATCTACGAATTCAAATCTGTCTTATGTTGCCTCATCCATAGATCATACAAGGGTGTGAGTGTGTGTGTGTGTGTGATGTAAATAAAAATACAAGAAAAATTACCCTTCTTAAAGACTTTGGATTTTATATTTTACATCTAACACTCAAGCTTGTTTGGCAGCTGAAAGCGTAATAGTTTTCTTTTTAAAAATAATTGTTAGGCATTTATTTATCTTTGGCTGTGTTGGGTCTTAGTTGCTCCGGGCTCTTCTCTCGTTGCAGGACGGAAGGGTGCTCTCCAGCTGGGATGCGCGGGCTTCCTGGGGCTGAGGCTTCTATTGCTGCGGAGCATGCGCTCTAGACTCACAGGCTTAGCTGCATGTGGGGTCTTAGCTCGCCGATCCGGGATCAGAACCCGCGTCCCCTGTATTGGCAAGCGGATCCTTAACCCCTGGACCATAAGCGAAGCCCCATCAGCGTGTTTCCTTTCCTCTCCCGCCGCAGTTCGCTTCGGACTCCCGATAGCTGGTTTTCCACACCCTACCGGTTCCGCAGCACCGGCCGGGGGTCCTGCGGTTGGACTCAGTTCCGATGCTCTCTCCCTGGCCTTGGTGTGAGAACCCGTAAGCTAAGCCTTGGGTCCTCCAAGCCACTTCAGACTGCTGTCAGAATCCGAATCATTTTCACCTATTATTTTTCGTTTCCTCCACGTTTCCGAGGTTGTTCAGCAAATGCTTTTCACTCTGGACTGGCTGATGACCTGCTGGCCTACTTCTGTTTTATGGCTACGAAATCAGACTTCGAAAATATTGGCATTTTAACTCCATGAAGATTATTTTATTGAATTCACTAGAAGCAGTATTTTGGCTTTTTTTTTTTTTTCCCCCGGTCTGTATTTTCAGGAAGGAAAGGTGAATTCCTAGGAGAATTAGGAAGCGAATTGTATTCCCTTCCTGAATGCAATTCAAAGAGCTTGTGAATCATTGCAGTCCTGTTAGAACCTGTGAAACCCCCACCAACCATGGGAAGGTGTTGAAGGGCTCGGAAAGGGGTGATGGACTTGAAAGGGTCCTCCCCATCTGGCAATTCCCCCAATGACCAACCTAAAAGCAGGCGGGGAAGGGCAGAAGGCTCGGGTGATACTTGGCCAGTAGGATTTTCCACCCACGTTCAGGAAATCAGGGAGACAGAAGGCAGGGAGCGGCAGCTGCTCGGCCAGGAGACTGGAAAACACTCTGCTTCCTCCGTTACTGCCTCACAATATCCGAGCACATCTCTTACTTTGTTTTTGTAAGGAAATAATTAAAGATACAGACTTTTTAAAGCATCGACCTGTCTCTTTTTACACATTAAAACAAACAAACAAAAAAACTCTCTTATGATACAATTATTTCAATTATTTCTTCTATTGCATTAGATAAAAATATCAATGTGGACAATAATGTGGAAATTGGTGTACCTTCCCACAGGGGGAATATTGATTGAAGTTTCTGCCAGCCTCATGGTGTGATTAGGAGATTTTTATTCATGTGGTTAAGAGGTCCAAGGCTACTTTACACCAGACTACACTTCTGAGGCCAATCTTAAGCTACATATACACATGGGAAAAAACATGAATTCTATAGTTTCCTTATCTCTGATCACTCCCCCCCCCTTCTTCTGTGTTTACTTTCAACACAGAAAATGCTGAGAATATTGAAAGGCCATATAATCTGTATCATAAATTTTTTATTAGGCATTTTGTTCTTTCTGGTGTTTGGTCAATCTCTATGAACGTAACTGCTTGTTGATTAGCAACTATTATGAGATACAACCATATAGCAAAGTGTTCCTCCTCAATATAGTCTCCAATTTTGACATAAACGGTGGGCACTGACAGTGTCAGACTAGTACACATAATGCCGGTCCATGCAGCTTTAGAGGAGAAAAATAAAAGTCTACAGATTTCACATAGAGATTAAATTTTACCTTAATTAGGAAAAAAAAACAGAAGTTTCACATTTTCTATGTTCATTTCCTTATAACCACTGATCTCAAAGAATACTAAAAATATGATGCTTTGGTTATATTTCCTTTCACAGAGGGGAGTTTTGCTTGCTTTGTTTTTCCTAAAGTATACTTTCAGTATAATATTATATATCAACCCATTATCTTAGGAAACAAGAATAAAATACATTTTCCCTAGTTTTATTTTTCTGGTGAGAAATCTACCGTCTTTCAAATGGTTATTTCTCTAAATGTAATTTTTCTTTTCATTTTCCCCTCCTCTGGCTTCTGTCACAATTTTTAGTAATTTTTATCAGTTTGATTATGATGTGTCTGTGTCAGGGTGTGGACTTTTTTTTTTTTTTAGCTAATTCTGTTTGAGATTTCCTGAGCCTCTGATTCTGAAAACTTACATCTTTCCCCAAATTTTCAGAGTATTCAGTCATTGGTTCTTCATTTGTCTGTGCCACATTCTTTCTAGAATGCTGAGGTCATGACTCAGACTTTGGGAATTATCCCCCAGATATCTGAGGCTCTGTTCATTTTTTTTTTCCAATATTTTTCTCTATTGTTCAGAATGGATAATTTCTATTGATACATATTCACATGTTCTTTCCACTGTTGTTTCCATTTTGCTATAGATTTTTAAATTTTTTTAATTTTTAATAACTTTACTTTTACATTCTAATTTTTTATGTGGTTCTTTTTAATATCTTCTGTATCCCTGCTTTTCATTCATTTCAAGAGCATTTTAATCTTACTTCCTAGAGCCTTTATTATGCTAGTTGTTATGAATTGTCTGATAATTCCAACATTAGCATCATCTGTTTATTCCCCTGCAAGTCATTGATATCTTCCTGGTTCTTCATGATAATATGAATGTGGATTGCATCTTTAACTTCTTAAATATTACAGTATGAACTTCTGGAACTTCTAGAAACCCTATGGATTGTTTTCACAGACAATCAGTTCAGTTAAGTTCATAACATAAGCAATGACTTATCTTTCAATAACCATTCAGTTTTTTAAGCCATATAGTACTATTCTGAAGTTTTCCATAAGTGTACTCACCAAAGAGAGATGAATATTTCTGATATTGTCCTAGATGTACCTTGTTGTATAGTTGTTCAGTTGCTAAGTCAACTTTACGACCCCAGGGACTATAGCCCGCCAGGCTCCTCTGTCCATGGGATTTTCCAGGCAAGAACGTTGGAGCGGGTTGCCATTTCCTCCTGCAGTGGATCTTTCTGTCCCCCAGATCGAACCTGTGTCTCCTTCATTAGCAGGCGGTTTCTTTACCACTGAGCCACCAGGGAAGCCCCCTAGAGGTCCCTAAGCCTCTATTAATGCCTTTCTTAGTTGATAATTTTTCTCTTTTTTCATGTTAAATAATAATTATTAATTGATCTTGGCTCATTTACTCTTTACTCTGTTATCCCCATCCTGCCATTGAGCCCATATACTGAATATTTTATTTTGATTATGTTGATTTTATGTGTAGCATCAATCATTTAGATGCAGAGCCCTGCTCCTGACTAGCCCACCGCTCATCCTCATCCCCAAGACAGAGCAAAAAGTGGAAGCAGTAACAGTGAGTACTGTCAGTCACAGACCCTCAGGGACAACGTGGCTATAAAAGGGCCTGTGTAGAGGTTTCCCTGGTGTTCCGGTGGTTACGAATCCGCCTGCCCAGGCTGGGGACAGGCGTTCGATCCCTGGCCCAGGAAGATGCCACGTGTCAGGGGCAACTAGGCCCCCAGCACCACAACGACTGAGCCACAGTGTGGCAAGTGCTGAAGGCCACGCACCATGAGCCCGCACCCCACAACAAGAGAGGCACCGCGCCAAGGAGCCTGCCCGCCCAGCTGGAGAGCGCCTCCCGCTCCCTGCAGCCGGAGAAAGCCCCACAGCCGTGAAGCCCCAGCGCAGCCGAGAGCAAACACACACGTGTCTGGGAAGAGTGAGAATCAGTGACGCTTTGTATCTAACAGATAGCTTTGCCAAGCGAAGACACCCACCTCCCACTGTAAAGTATGCTGTGCTGAATTTCACTGCCAGGAAGTGTCCCAAGTCCCTCCTGTGAGTCCAGCTTTATTTTGTGGGTATAGAGGTGAACAGCACAACAAGCAAGACCCTCATGGGGAAGACAACAGCAGACAAGCGTCACATGGTTGGAGTTGTTTCCTAAAGTCAGAAATGAAACCAAGAACCTAAGATGATGATAAAATCAGAAGTTAGTGAAAGAAGTCAAGTGAAGAGATTCAGAGAGATCCTTTTGAGAAAGTGACTACTGAGCAGAAATGCAAAGCGTGAAGACAAGCTATATTCTGTATCTTTCCATAAAACTGTCAAACTGATTGTTCGTACTAAATCTCGATCTATGAGTTCTTCTGGGATGAGGCATCAGAAAGAATCAGAGTGATCATTAAATCTCTATCTTTCTAAGAAACTCATGGGTTAAAAAAAGTAGGTGATTAATTTGCTCAGATCTTAACTACTAACTATTGTGGGTGTCTGTGTTCGCAGTGGTGGGGGGCAGGGAAGTTGTGGGACTAAAAGTCTATTAGTAAATAGTCATGTAAATAGGGCTTCCCTGGTGCCTCAGACAGTAAAGAATCCACCTGCAATGCAGGAGACCTGGGTTCCATCCCTGGGTCGGGAGGAGGGCATGGCTACCCACTCTAGTATTCTTGCCTGGAGAATCTCACGGACAGAGGAGTCTGGCAAGGTCCATGGGATCGCAAAGTGTCAGACATGATTGAATGACTAACACTTTCACAGTAAATAGCAGCTCACACCCCAAGGCTGTTCTTTCTTTTTCTCCTTCTGCTGCTCTGAAATCTGAAAACAAATGAACTATTTCTCACTGTTTGGAAAGGATTTATTTGTTGGCGTTTTATTTGCAGTAATCTGTATATTCTTATGAAACAGTATATTGTATATTTATTCATGTGATGTGTATGTAAGAATTCATGTTGTAACTCTCCTCTAGGAAAAAAAAAGCATGGACTGTACTAAAATATTTACACATAATTATACACACACAGAGACATACCTATTATTGCTAAGATCGAGTCAGTCCTTAGGTAAATCTATATTTAACTTTTCCAACAGGCCTCCACTATAATAAAATCGTCAAGCCATTTTTCCTTAACAATGACTGACTACAGCTATAAATCCCTAAACTGGTCAATAACCTATAACCCAGCACCTCTCGAAATGGAATGTAGGATGTTTTATGCTCCCCCTGAGAACAGCTTGCATATAACGTCCCCAGGAGCGTGCACGCCAGCCAGGACGCCTTTCTGGAGCAATCCCAGGGCACAATGGTGCAGGCTTCTTCCTTCTGTCCCCGCCTCCCCCACCTGCAATATCAGAGACGGCGCTCCTTGGAAGGCTTGAATCACACCCAACTTAACATATTAGGTGCTAGCTTAGCACACGCGGCACTAAACCACACCACAGCTCATTAACCTTTAGACTATAAAAAAGCAAAAAAAAAAAAAAAAAACCTTGCAAAAATGTCAGCTTAACTTTCCATTTCAAGAACAGGGTCCAGGGTTAACAAAGAAGAAAAATACATAGCATGCGATCCTGTGGTCATTATGAAGAATCATTTACTTCATAATTATTTGTTTAAAGTCTTAAGGTAAAACACTCTAAAAAATTAGCTTCTAATTGTATATTCCATTTCAAATGCATTAGACTGTGTTTTTCATAAATATTCTAGATTGACATATTCAGTGTAAAGTTAAATAAAAGATTTTTTTTACAATATACTGAAATCTTTCCCCAAAGAAAAGAAGGGCTGGAAACACCGTTTTTCCGCTCTTGCTCTGGTTTAGTTGCTCGGTCATGTTCGACTTTTGTGACCCCATGGACTGCAGCCCTCCAGGCTGCTCTGTCCATGGGATTTTCCAGGCAGGAATACTGGAGCGGGTTGCCATGCCCTCCTCCCGGGGATCTTCCAGACCCAAGTCTTCCTGTGTCTGCTGCACTGCAGGCGGACACTTCACTGGCTGAGCCATGGGGGAAGCCCAGCCCCTCGAAAATGAAAAAAGAAGCTTTGTATGTGAACAGCCACAGCATATACGTATACTGTCCCGGAAACGCAAAGATCGACGGGTAAGGTTCAAGCATCCGGGGGCTTGTTCCTTATCACTCGTGGCCTGTGCCAGCCGATGTGCAGACCGCAGACGGGAGGAGAAGGTCCCCCAGCAGAATGAAGTGCAGGTCGCAGGCTTTGACCAGCGGTGCCCTGAATGCCTTGACCACGAGCAGAAAGCCGAAACCTCAGGACAGGATGGCTCTGGGGGCTCTGATTTGCCAGGGATTTTCAGACATCTGGAAATATGAAAGCCGCCAGAAAGTCAGGGCTAATCACACTGGCTTAGACTATCTGTGTGTGTAGTATATATGTGATAATGTAATGATACATTATATTGTATTGTTAACACATTATATACAAGGTATACAATGTAATAATGGAACAAACATCATATTTTGTTAATACATTATATATAATTATATATTGTCATTATATAATTATATATTGTCATTATATTTTGTCATTAATATATGATATATAATGTAATAATATGTTATATTTTATTATAATGTAATATAATAATGTAATAATACATTATATTTTATTATTAATGCATTACATATAATGTAATAATGGACTCCCCACTAGCGATAAAGAATTGACCTACCAATGCAGGAGATGCAGGTTCAATCCCTGGGTGGGGAGGATCCCCCGGAGTAGGAAACAGCAACCCACTTCAGTATTCTTGTCTGGAAAATTTCGTGGGCATAGGAGCCAGGCAGACTAGAGTCCATGGGGTTGCAGAGTTGGACAGGACTGAGTGAGCACTCAATGTAATAATACATTATATTTTATTAGTAATGCATGATATATAATGTAATAATATAATTTATTACAGAGAGGGTGATCGACAGATACTACCACTACATCAGGCATGATGTTTATTCTTAAGGTTACAAAGAAAAAAATTTGCCACCAAAGGAAAAAGTTTGCCTCAAGTAATCATCAATATAGTTGGGAAAGTGATCATTAGAAGGATAGGCATGTATTATTATGACAGACTTAGATGCATGGTTAGGTAAGAGAAGTCTCAGAAAATAAAGCACCTGGAGAGAATCTTTTTAAAAGATCCAGTTGGTCAGATTCTTTCCCCCGCTTAGCACCCGCCATGAGGCAGACTCTAGGCTGAATGTGGAGGTTCAGTGATAAGAAGATCCACATAGTCCCTGCTCAGAGGACCCTAGCATCTCCTGAGGATGTGGCATCCTCAGTTACAGAAAACCCTGAACTGTGGACAGAGAGATGAACTCAAGGATGACTTCAGCATAGGGAAGGGCACGCCTGGGAAGGCTGGGCAGACTGCATAGTTTGGGGCTGATGGTAAACCCAAGGCAGGAAATGGAGAGCTACCCTGAATTCTTGAGAATCATTCTGTTACATGTGCATGTAGACCAGACCGAGGGTCAGGAGACCCTGGTTCTGTTTCAGGGGAGGGGTCTTGGGGAAGTCCGTGCAGCCTTAGGAGTTCAGGCATTAAAGGAGGGTATTTAAAGGGATTCATGGCTTTCACATCAAAGGCCTGTGCTTGGAAAGATATCCTCTCTCCAACTCAAGTTCACAGGTCTGGATAATTCTAAGAATTCATGCTAATCGTCATAATATTCCCATTCTCGTTTCACCGCAATGGTTTAGGAGTGGGCACATGGCCAAGGAGATGTCAGGTTTTTAGGGAGATTTTTTAGGAGACTTCTGAGATAGGATTTCTTAATTTGAAGGTGACACCTGTAGAGATCTATGTATTCGAGAAGGTATGTAGCCAGACTAGCTGATTGTGACAGACCTCTCAAAAGATGATCACTTGGGACTTCCCAGGTGGCTCAATAGGTAAAGAATCGGCCTGCCAATGCAGGAGATACAGGTTCAGTTCCTGAGTTGGGAAGATCCCACACGCTCTGGAGCAGCTAAGCTGTGCACCACAGCTCCTGGGCCTGTGCTCTGGAGCCCAGGAGCTGCAACTAATGAAGCCCGCACGCCCTAGACCTCACGGGCCGCAAGAGAAACCACTGCGATGAGAAACTCACGCATCAGAGTAAGTATCTCCATTCACTGCAGCGAGAGAAAAGCTCGCTTAGCAACAAAGACCCAGCACAATAAAAAATACACATTAAAAAAGAAAATACCGTCCTTGGGGCAACTGAATTGTGGACAGATTTTTATATAAAAGTATAAAAATCTGACCACTGTTGTTGAATTACTATTATAGAAGTAATCCAGCTCATTAAAAAAAAAAATGAAACCAGGAAATCAAATCGGTCCCTTGTTACTGCCTTCAATAACTTTGAGGTCTAGAAATAGAGTAAAATGCTTTCTCTTGCAAGAAGCAAAAGCTGCGCTGGCTTCCTTAAGCACAGAGGCATCAGGTACAAGATTAGAGGTTGAGCAATTGATGGGAAGTTAGAGAAACAGGCTTGGAAAACAGACTGGAAGGAAGCTACATCAGATGTTCAAGAAGCAGGAAGCTGTCCAAAGATCTTTTAGGAGAGACATTCTGGCAGGAATGCTGTGGCTACAGGGCACCAACCCCGATACTTCTGCACGTGAATTTTAACCTTGTCCTCCACTTTGTCTTCTTTGCTCAAGATTCAGATCCTGGACAAGAGAGTCGGACTGATTAAACCTTGAGATCCGGGGTTCACATGCTGCTCCCAGGGAGGCGGAAGCAGAGGGAGGCTCTGGTCCCTGCTGACACTGTAAAATGTGGAAGACGATGCCTGGTGTGCAGAAAAGTCAGTGTGTGTGTTTACTGCTCGGTTCAGTAAAGAAATATCTATAGATGGTACAGAACCTACTTGCACTGTGGGAGACCAGGGTTCAATCCCTGAGTCAGGAGGATCCCCGGGAAGAGGAAACAGCAACCCACTCCAGTATTCTTGGCTGGCAAATCTCCATGGACAGAGGAGCCTGGCAGGCTGCAGTCCATGGGGTTGCAAAGAGTGGGACATGACTGAGCAACTAACACTTGAAACACACTATAGGTGATATGTGATAATAATGTCCTTTATATATTTGTAAATCAAAAGGCAGTACATGATATAATTGAGACAACAGGAGAAATAGAAGGAACTCTACACCTACTGTGGCCGAAGTCTGCTCCACGTCTTATCATTTAAACTTAAATCTCAAAAATCTTCACGGAAGACACTCTTCTTACCTTTCAGACAACTCACAATTCAGGAGAGTAAGCACAGTCACTCACTTGGAATTAGTAAGGGTGGTGCTTGAAGTCTGTCTTAATGGTCACTAAACTCAGCTACTATGAGAACCCAGGAGGAAGAGATTAAGTGCCCTCATCAGGCCGGCTTAGGGGATGACCTTTCCTTTAGACCTTGAGAGTTGGGTAACTTCTGATCGTCACTATTAGGGATAGAGAATCCCAGAAAGAGGAAAGGGCAGGAGCAGGACTAGAGAGAGGTGTCCAGTTTGGCAGTATTGGGATAGGAAATTGGGAAGGCAGGTGAAATTCAAATCTTGGGACCCTGTGAAGGTCAACCTAAGAAAGAAATCTGGTCTTGAGTCTGACCATACTTGGGACTCATTAGATATTTCTGACCAGGGTGAGGAATAGTGTCAGAACTCTGTGCTTCAGGAGCATTAATTTTATACCATTTTATTAAATTATGTGTCACTATATGCTTTTCTTATTAAATGAACGTGGCTATGCTTTTCATTCTTTATAAAGGACACAAAACAGTGTCCTTCTTTATCTTGGGTATTCAAATAACCCTTGGGTGAAACTATTCCTGTCCATATAGATAGCCACCTTTAAACTTATATTGAGATAAAAACACTACACATCTAGTAATAGTTGCTTTTTTTGAATAGATAATATTTTATTTAAATTCAAATTGGTACTGGAACATATAAAAACTCTCAAAGGGTGCTCTGAGTTCAAGATGCATCCCAGTATTTCATGAAGAGTATCAGAAATGAAACCTAGGAACAACAAATGACTTCAACAATATCAAATTATAAATGTATGTCAAAGCCAATAAAAGTCAAATTTAGCTCTCCAGACTCCCGAGTCCCAACTCAGCCTTCCACATTCCACTGCACAATTGCTGTCTTCCCTCCTGCTGCT
Source organism: Cervus canadensis (assembly GCF_019320065.1). Lineage (NCBI taxonomy): Eukaryota > Metazoa > Chordata > Mammalia > Artiodactyla > Cervidae > Cervus > Cervus canadensis. Next base: position 3,250,924 of record NC_057386.1, on the reverse strand, counting down.
GTGGAACAAAAACAGACTCAAAGAAACTTCTGTAAGTGGTGAGCATCCAGTGAGTAAGAAATGCCTGTAATTTAAGAAGAATCCTTCTGATTTATCTGGCATTTTATGCACACAACCTTGGTAAAAGTTGACAAGGCCATACCATCTTATAAACATCCAAGCTGAGCTCTCTCCAAAGGCCAGATCTTGAAGCCTGACTTCTCAAATGTAAAACGGTCAGAAGATCAGTCACTCACCATTTAGAGACCTAATCCCAATGACAGATGAAAATCATGTGAAATTAGATGATTTTAATCTTCCTATATAGAAAGGGCAAGCGAAGATTTATTTTTGAACCATCCAACTTCTCTCTGAAAACACTCAGAATAAGAATAGAAGGCATATTAGGGCTTCTTTTAGAAATTATCTAGAAGATCAGTCACCATTATTTATAACACTTACTCCACTTTGATTTTTCTTTAACAACCAAAGGAGAAATCTAATCTTGCTTATTTTTTCTTCGCTTTAGCTAAATACATCGCATAGCTTTTTGAAAAGGGTTAAATAATTTCCTCCTCTTCTGGACATTTTTTTTTTCTTTTTGTGTGTGAGGTTCCCCACTACCCACAGCTCTGTCCAAAAGGAAATTAAAATGAAATACATCAGGCATGCTGGGACTTCACACTTCAGAGACTTACAAAGCAACATGGCCTGGTTAAATTGATTGTCACTTTAACTGCCCGCAGCTACTCTTCAGGAAGGGGGCTTACGGTTTTACTGTTCTTAACGGGACCATATCCCTTTTCCAACGGCTTAATTTAGGTTGTGCTGAAATTCCTATTAAAATCAAGAGTCATTAATATTTCATTAAAAATACCCATGATGTCAGAAGCGGCCATCGCAGGCCTGCCAAGTTACAAAGAAAACTCTCCTTTCCCCCTGGGGTTGTACTAACATCCTGATACCCAAACCTACATTTACATTTTTCCATCAACCTGAACAAAAAACAAAAATGAGAGAAGAAATATATCGGGTGACTGCCGTCGTCCGGTGCCTCCACTGTTTTGATGTCTTCAGATTGTGCCCTGAACTCCGGATGGTCAGATCATAAAACCTGACATCAAGGATGTAAAATTATCAACAAATCAGCAGGCTGACCATTTAGATATCTTACTTTTCCGCCAAAATTAAAGCATTTGACAAATAGATATGGGGTCTCTGTGTGTCAAAAGCACTGAGAAGATTTTAGTAAGAGTCCTAAAGTCAGAGTGCGTTGGAATCACAGACCTGCTAAAAGAAGGCACCTAGAAAGCTTCAATCACAGCTAAAACTCATTATTATACATCAGTCAATTACTCGTAGCCGACTCGCTGGAAAAGACCCTGATACTGGGAAAGATTGAAGGCAAAAAGAGGAGGTGGCAGGGGATGAGATGGTTAGATAACACCACCAACTCAACGGTCGTGAGTTTGAGCAAACTCCCGGAGATGTGACGGCCAGGGAAGCCTGGCGTGCGGCAGTCTGTGGGGTCACAAAGAGTCAGACACGACTTAGCAAACTGGATAGTCACAACAACCAATAAGTCTGTTTGCAGACTCTATTCTCTTTCATTCATCTCACTTTCCCAGAGCTAGTGGCAAAATAATTGGCTTAATGTAGTTTTATAATACATTGAGTCTGAAATCTATTTTAAAAAATTTATAGTGTTCGTTCTTGCTTCTAAAAAAAAAAAAATAAGCAAGTGATACAGGTTGTAGGAGTAGTATTAGTCCTCAGTCGTGTCCTTAATAGTCTTTGTGACCCCATGGACTCTAGCCCACCGGGTTCCTCTGTCCATGGCGCTCTCCAGGCAAGAATACTGGAGTAAGTTGCCATTTCCTTCTCCAGGGGATCTTCCCGACTCAGGGATAGAACCCAGGTCGACTTCATTGCAGGCAGATTCTTTACCATCTGACCCACCAGGGAAGCCCTCTTCTTTTCTAATAAGAAAATTTTATTTATATTGTTTACTTGATACTTTTGGATTCCTTTCCCATCTTTTAGGGTCAGGTGGTATATATTGGTCTATTTCAATTAATTTTTTCCACTGAATTCCATTTACACATCTTCAGACTCAGGTCTTTCACTCAAGGAGTGTATCTTACTCCCTATTTGATAATTGCTTCTAGATTTCTCTTCCTCTAGGACTCAGACCACCTCTCATTCTGTCTACCCTCTCTCCTATCTACAACGCTTACTTAATACAGCGGATTTAAGCCATTCTTGCACGGATTTTCTGCTGGGGCAGCCAAACCGCGTAGGAATGGAAGGAGTAAATGCACATTGTCAATACCACTTCAGCAACAGAAAGTGTATGACAGGAAAGCGTTTCCAGCAGCGGCGTTTATCTGTGCGCGCTTGGGGAAGCGGCCTCGCTGGGGACAGCTATCAACCGGCCGCGCTCTGCTCTGCTCGCCTTCACCCCCACACAACGTGTCTGCGGCTGATACCCTGCCCGAGCCGCTGCCTGAAATATCACTGACAAGCTCTGCCGGCCGAGGAGCGGCTCCTTTGTGCCCTGGACGCTCCGCCCGCTGTATCTCGTTCAGATTCTCCCGTGTTTCTGGTGTGCATGCAGAAGGAAACCCGGCTTGGAGCACTGGGTATCAATCCCCAGTCTTATCTGGGCCCGAAGTCTCAGATGCAACCTCCCTGCCTTTTGCATGTTAGGACTTTTACCAAGATGTCTCCCATTTAATTTCTCCTAAGCTGCTTTATTAGAAGGAAGCATTAGTGTCCGGCTTTAATCTCATCATGACTTTATTCAAAAAAAGAAAAAACTTGAGAAATTTTTAGCATGTGGACAGGATCTTATTTTCTACCTCTCTCCATAAAACAGGGTTTCTCTGCTTTAAAATCATTATTATAGTAAATAGCAACAATAAAGCAGGTTACTCCTGCTTTAATTGATATTATATATGTAATGTATATATGCATATATATAATATTAATGCATTTTAATGCATTGTGTGTGTGTGTGTGTGTGTATATATATATATATATATATATATATATATAATTTCATTGGATGTTTCAGTCTAGGATTTGAAACTGGCATCATTTAGACACTTTGCTCAAATTACCGACTTACAAAAAACTCTTGACCCTTGAAAGTATGGAGTAATCATTGTTTTTTAAATTAAGATTGTGTCTCAGACAAGAAAGAAGGGTTAGTTGGAAATAAATGTGTTTTTCAAAGGCCTTCCTACTGCATTTTTATTTTTAACTTTTGTACCATTTTAATTTCTAGTTTAGATCTTCAGGTACATGGCTCAGACTCTCCCTCCAGAGTTAAACCTTGGACGGCTCAGTTCTGTTCCAGGCTGCTGACTGACAGCTGAACCCTCCCCACGTGTCGCTCCGGGCGTCTGCTCTCCTGGGTGGGGAGGAGGGGGGTGCGCCCGAGCAACTCAGCCCGCGCCCTAGGGCCTGTGCTCCCAGCAAGAGAAGCCAGCGCGATGGAAGCCTGCCTATCACAGCTGGAGAGGAGGCCCCACTCGACGCAACTAGACAGAAGTCCATGCAGCAGTGAAGACCCAGCACAGCCAACAATAAATAAATAATTGTTTAAAAGAATAGTTAGCACATCTCAAGCAGAGAAGTAAAGAAAACCCAAGAATGACAGCTTTTCATTAGGTGTAGAGGGCGTTGGTGTGGACGAGAGAGAAGGGCGTGAAACGCTGATGGGGGAAGTGTCCAGGGTGTGTGTGATGGGGGCAGGGGGTGTAATAGTACGATGCTGGGATCTGTGCTTGAATGCTAAGAAAAACCAGTGACGGGTATCCAGCAGGTCTTTTGTAACAATGATAAATAGAAATATTAATAGATATGAAGAAATTGAAGCAGAGATAAAATTGTTAACTGTAAAAAATTAAAAATATTATATAAGTACTGAATTATATCTATAACATAATGTAAACACTGATAACAGATTAAACCCCCAAATTGTGATAATATTATATTGATATGATGTGAGAAGGAAAAACATGGGTGATATGCAACAAAGCCAAACTCTCATCTATTGTTACAGGAGCTTGATAATGCCTCAAATTGATAAAATGGCAACCCACTCCAGTGTTCTCGCCTAGAAATTCTTTGGACAGAGGAACCTGGTGGGCTGCAGTTCATGAGGTCACAAAGAGTTGGACACGACTGAGCTACTGAGAATGCATGCAAAATTGACAGATATGTATTAATACCAATTTACATGAATTATAAAATAGTATTACAGACAGAGAGACATTAATAGATAGGTAGGTGAGGGTAAACACCAAAAGAAATAGAAAATATTTGCCTCTTGGGAGCAAGATTCTAGGGGAAGATGCTGATTTTTCTTATAAGCATTTGGTGCTATGTTAGCTCTATGTGATCAATTAGATTCTTGTCATTTCTTCACCGCTTTATCACAATATCATCATATAACTGCAGAGCCTTCTGTTATGAAAGAGGAACTCTCCTTACCCCCTACTGGGGGGCCTGGACATGTGACCCTGTGGCTTGCTTTTGCCAATGGAATGATACCAAACATGAAACGTACACCACGGCTTAAAACACATGTTCATGGTCTGGCTTGCCCGTGTGTCTAAGATCCACCACGAGTAGAACGGGAAACCTGTGGGGTCAACATGAACACATCTGGCCATACAGAGCCAAACCCAGCTGGCTCCCTGTGTATACAGAGCCCACCTATGAGCAAGTCATGACTGGGAGCTGTTATAAGCCACTGAGAGATATGATTAGTGGGGTAAGCCTCTGAGAGCTTTGAAGCTGATTGATTAATCAAACATTAATAAATACTCTACACTTATGAAAGTGTTGGTCACTCAGTCATGTCTAACTCTTTGCAACCCCATGGAATGTAGCCCACCAGGCTCCTCTGTCCATGGGATTCTCCAGGCAAGAATACTGGAGTGGGTTGCCATTCCCTTCTCCCGGGGGTCTTCCCAACCCAGGGATGGATTGCATTGCAGGCAGATTCTTTACCATCTGAGCCACCACGGAAGCCGTTATGGTATGGTATTAATTTACAATGAGTAAATTATAAAAACAGATTCTAAACTAATTAAAATAATAGTAATAACAAAAAAGAACTCCGTGGGAAAGTAAGGATTCCATACACTGCCATCTCTCCCTCTCTACTACCTGCTTACTCTAAGATGGCAAAACCAGCATGAATTTTTCTCTGCCCAGGAGCAGCACAAGTGACTCAGAGTGAGCAGTCTGTTCATCACACCTTCCAAAAGGCTGGAATCAAGTAAAGAATCTACCTGCAATGTGGGAGACACAAGTTCAATCCCTGGATCCAGAAGACCCCCTGGAGAAGGAAATGGCAACTCCACTTGCCTGGAAAATTCCACGGACAGAGGAGCCTGGCTGACTGTAGTCCATGGGATCACAGAGAGCTGGACACAACCAAGCAACTAACACACACAAATCAGCAACCCATGCTTGGCCCCGTCTTCTCCTCCTTTTCAGAAAGCTACTGTTTTTCTGAGCCCTTGACCTTCACCTTCAAGTCTTCCTCAGTCCTTGCACTTGGGTGCGCCTCAGTTTCTCTGTTCCTGAAACACTGTTATCTGCTTTCATCCTGTGTTCCCCCTCCCAGTTCTGCTGTTGAAAGGTAAGTTGACGCGGTGAGCTCAGAGCAGCGTGAGATCACAGGGTTGACGGGGTCAAGGGAAGATTCATGGGCACAAATCAGAGCGGGAATGAGTGGGCTTAGAGGGGAAGATCAGCCTTGGATCCATAAAGCAGAGGACACACGGGGTTTTCTTTCTAGCTTGTGAAATAGAAAATCACTTTTAAGACCCCCAAAGGGAAATCAGTGGCTTCCTCCCCCATGGAGAAACTTTCCTGTCTTAATAGGAACAACATAAATAACACTTCTATTATAAGAAAGGACCAGACTCTTATTAAGACCCATAAATCAACAGTTATTTTATTTTCACAAAGCGACCTCCAGATGTAATGTTAAAGTGAAAGCATATTTTAAATGACCTATGGGTGGATATAATTTATATTTCTGTGTATAAATATGGTCCTCAGATATCTACTTACGTTTGAATAATTATTGGCGGGAATACACTATTTTGCTATGGATAAAAAACCAGCTATAATGGGTAAAATATGGGGCCTTAAATTGCTATCAATTCATGTGAGTATTGTACTTATTGTACTGGCATGTTGAAAAGCATGGGTCAGAGAGACCAGCGTCAAATTCTCCCCTGAAGTTCATGTAAATTGTATAATCATGTTTGTTTACCACTGTAAAATGTGTGTCTCCACAGGTGCCTAGCACATAGCTTGAGGTCACTGTTTGTTTAAAAAAATGAGTCAGTGAGTACTCTGGAGATAAGATCCCTGAAGTCGAGGAGGGAATTGCCTTCCCCAAGTTCAGACAATTTGCGGTACCCGAAGGGAGAGAAACCAGCCTGCCACCTCCCGAGTAAACGTTCTTTTCATCAGACTCAGCCAACAGCATGACTTTGTATGTTGGTGCCCAAGTAGTTGAAACCAAAATCAATGGACCCTGAGATATTCTTTCTTAGGACACTTACACCCTGGGAAAGTATGTCTCAGCAACATCTGAAATCAGGGTTTGTGTGTTTCTTGACCCCTCTTGCTCCCTTAGTTGCCTGCGTTTCTCCTTATGACAGCTTCATCCTTCCACCTGCAGAGGGATTACCTTTCTCCTTTCAGGGGAAATGATCACTTCTATTACCTCATCTGATAGTACTTGTGATCGTGAATTTTATGTGTCAACCTGCCCGAGCTAAGAGATGCTCAGATTTTTTAATTTATTTAATTGAAGCCTTCAGGTGTCTTTTTTTTTTTTTTCAGAATTTCTTTTGTTTTTTCATCTTCCTCCTTCCCTCTTTCTTTCTTTTTTATTGAGGTGTAGTTAATTTATAGGGCTTCCCTGGTGGCTTAGTGGTAACCAGTGTGACTGCCATGCAGGAGACATGGGTTCAATCTCAGGGTCAGGCAGATCCCTTGGAGAAGGAAATGGCAACCCACTCCAGTATTCTTGCCTGGGAAATTCCGTGGACAGAGGAGCCTGTTGGGCTACAGTCCACGGGGTCACAAAGAATCAAACACGAATTATCGACAAGACAGCAATAGCAACTAGTTACTTTAAAAAGTTGCATTAGTTTCAAGTTCAGATATTTGTTTAAACAGCATTTCTGAGTAAGTCTATGAGGAAGGTTCTAGATGAAATTCACATTTGAATAGATAGACTGAATAAAGTAGATAGCCCTCCCCAACATGGATGGTCTCATCCAATCCTTCAAAAGTCTGAACAGAACAAAAAAGGTTGAACAAAGGGAAATTCACTCTCTCTGCTTGACCGTCTTGGGGCGTCAGTCAGCGCGTCTCCAGACTTAGGTTCAGGTTGGAACTTTACCTTCAGCTCCCGTGGGTCTGCATCTTCCTGATTGAAGATCTTAGCACTTCTCAGCCTCCACAATCATGTGAATCAACAGCTCCTTCTAATAATTCTCACTTGATCTGTCTATCCATCTGTCTGTCTATATAACCATCTATGCTAATGGCTCTGCTTTTCTGAAGAGTCAAGATCAGTACAATATCCTGTTCTTTTGGAACTTTGTTCACCTGGAGGATAACTGTCTGATGACTGTTTTCTGCTGACAAAGAAAGCATCCCACTGGCCAGGTTTGGGCGGGGCGACCACCCCAGGACCACCAGCTGCTGCGGAAAGGCATGACCACAGGTTCTCTCCTGGCAGTGCCTGTGAAAGTCATGGGGGGCAGGAAGTGCCCATTTCTAGAAAAGGGGATTAGAAGACTCAGTTCTAAAGGGTTACTATAGTATGATGTTGCTTTTCGATCATCCATATTTTTTGGTGGGTATAGTGGTTCATACTCTCCAGGAGTTAATGCTGTCTATGGAATGCTCCTAGGAAAGATAGTCATTCCTGCTCCAGTTTTACTCAATATTTTAATTTTTTTCAAAATAAAAAGACCTATTTGCTTACCACCCAAAGGGATAAAAATAACATTTATTAACTGTAAAAACAAATCTTCAATTAAATTATGCAAAAGTAGCTGTAGGGCCAGCTTGATATTTCATTAGATAGTTTGTCTGACTTTCTCGTTTTTTTTTTTCTTGTTTATTTCATATCCCTGTTCATCACTAACCTTGCAATTTTCAATTGTAAGGAGAGGTTTTCATTGAAAAATACTCAAAAATCCACTTCAAAATGATTAAACTGTGGCCTTCATATATTCACATTGTATGTGCATGCTCCAGCATATCTGACTCTGCAGCCCCATGCCCTGGGCTCCTCTGCCCATGGAAGTTTCCAAGCAAGACTACTGGGGTGTGTTGCCATTTCCTTCTCCAGGGATCAAACCCTTGTCTTTTGCCTCTCCTGCAATGGCCAGCGGATTCTTTATCACTAGTGCCACCTGGGAATCCCTGAGGCTTCCAGGGCTGCCCTGGGGGCTCAGACAGTAAAGAACCCACCTGCCACTGCAGAAAACCCAGGTTCGATCCCTGGGTCGGGAAGATCCCTGGAGGAGGGCGTGGCTACCCGGGTACTCCAGTACTCTTGCCTGGAAAATCCCATGGACAGAGGAGCCTGGTGGGCTACAGTCCATGGGGTCTCAGACAGTGGGACACGACAGAGCAACTTTCACTTCACATGTCTTCAAATCACTCAAGACCCATGCCTGAACACTTTCTCAGCCTCCACATCATCCCAGGAATTTCCCAGAATGACCATGCCTTAAAAAATGAAAATATCACATCTCTTTAGGGAAGAGAAGAAATGTTAAGCCAGTCATTTGTCATAGTAAAAAGAAGAAACAAAAAGTATTTGTTTAAAGACTATATGTGTTATCTGTTTATGTTTACATGATCTAAAATAATCTAAGTGCAACATTGAGTATCTTCAAAAGAAAATGTCATAGACCTCTTTCCACACAAACAGGATAAGGTACATGCCTTATAACTGCAGATTCAAATGCTTAATTACCACCTAATTCCTGTAGACTAAAATAATGGCAGCATGGCCGGCACAGTTACTGCTGCAAGATTTAGAACATATTTTACTTTATGAATACGGTCGGGAGTTGTAAAACAGCATCCCCATAAATCAGTTTCTTTAGAAAGAAAGACTACATTTTATCCAGGCATTTTTAAGCCTCTGAATGCAAAGTGTTAGGGAAAAGTACATCCATTTATACCTACACTTACACATATTCCAGCAGGAAATATGCAGTGTGTGCGGAGTCAATCCTAGCAAATAAAGTTTATATTGATGTTCTGCCAGTCTGATCTTGTGTGGCAAAGTCAATTGAAGGGGGAAAGCTGAGTCTCCAGGGCTCATTAGCTTCCAGAAAATTCCCCATTCTCTCTTTCTCTGAATTTTCTCTAAGGAGCAGATCTCTCCGTGATCCAGCAAAAAAAATTAGGACATGAAGCGTATTCCGTTCCTCAGATGTGGGGTGAAGTGGTGTCAGACTCTTTTGTGACCCTCTGGATGGTAGCCCGCCAGGCTCCTTTGCTTCTGGGATTTCCCAGGAGAGAATACTGGAGCGGGTTGTCATTTCCTATTCCAGGGCATCTTCCCAACCCAGGGATCGAACCTGCATCTCTTGTGTCTCCTGCATTGGCAGGAAGACTACCACTAGTGCCACCTGGGAAACCCGTAGGAGGTGATTCTTAACCCTAAACTCTGCCTGACGCCACCCTCTTCCTAAAGACTTTACAACTGGATGTTCCAAAGCCGCAACATGTTATCCAAAAAAATTTATTATGCTTTTGCCTTGAACCTTTCTCCTCTTATATCTGTAAAAAGAAGTTGTTCCAGTGTGTTCTTACACGAACTCTAATGACACTAGGATTTTACATCAATATGATAAGAGTGCTCTGCCTCAGATCATTTTCACTGTCTTCTGGAATAACTCAGAAGGTCCATTTACATCTTTCTACACCCATCAAATTCTTAAGTCTCTTAAGTGGTTGCCAGCTGAGCTCAGAGGCCAGGCACACCCCTCCTTGGCTTGGAGCGCAGAGGTTCCATGCTATGGTGACAGCTGACAGAGTATTCATCAGGCTTGGTGGCAGCTCCAAATACTTTTTTACGTGTCTGCAGGACACCCAAACACACTTGCCAATGGAATTTTTAGAAAAAGTCTTCATCGTCCCAGTCAGTATGCAAATTTAACTCAATAACTATGTTAACTAGGCCATATGGATTTGCACAGAGGAAAATTTTCCATAGCAAAATATTTTACCCTGAAGCCCCAGTCTGCCATCTTACAAATATGTAAACAGGTATAAGAAGAAACTTGAGAACGTGTGAAATGTGAACTGAATGAAAAGTCTATCTTTTCCCGAAACCCAAAGGAAAACCACCCTATTATTTATTTACTCCATATTTTCACCAAAATGTATTTGAAACTGCTAATGGTGAGAATTAAGGTAATGAAAGCCATCTTTTATCATAATTGTTTTTTGGGCTATAATAAATCAAATGTGTTCAGAATAAGTGGGCTTTTAGTTTACTCCTAAATAATAACCATCAGACTGGAGATATTTAGTTCATCAAAAGGAAGAATGTTGAGAATGAATAACATCAACAGATACGTAACCAGGAACTGCATTGGAAGTAGAGGTAGAAAGAAGAGGCATAAAATAACTGTGTACACACACACACACACACACACACACGCTCACACATATGTGCACACACACATGTGCGCACACACCCACGCACGCACACACACACAGAGACACACTCATGCACACATGCACACGTGCACACACACATGGACACACATGCACACATGTGTGCACACACATGCACATATGTGCACACATGCACACAAGCACACACAGACACACACATGCACACACACAGACACACACCCATGCGCGCGCACACACACACACACAAAGTGCACACACACATGCACCCACGCGCACACACACACACTCATGCACAAGTGCGCACACACACATGCACACACACAGACGCACACACGTACACACAAACACACACATGCGCACACACATGGACACACACACAAACACACATGCACACATGTGTGCACGCAAACACATGCACGCACACATGCACACACATACACACACATGCGCTTGCACGCACACACACACACACACACACTTCAAAATATATGAAGCAAAAACTGATAGAAGAAAGAGAGAGAGCTATGATTATAACTGGAGACTTAATCATTCCTCTCTCAGGACTTAACAATAAATTAAACAGATCACCTACAAGGACATAGAAGACCTGAACAGCGTTATCATCCAACTTGACCTTAATTGGCATCTGGAGACCATTCTACCTGGTACACAGAATACACATTCAAATGCACAAGGATGATTCACCATGATAGGCTGCAGTTTTCACCAATAAACAAACTCAGCAGTTTGAAAGGGATACACACTACTATACATAAAGTAGATGATTCGCAAGGCCATACCATACAGCACAGGGAATTCTACTCAATACTCTGTAATAACTTACATGAGAGAAGAATCTGAAAAAGAATGGATATATGTATATGCAGATCAGCCCAAGCGGTGAAAGTGGTGAAGAGTTCGCCTGCCAATGCAGTTAGAAGCAAGAGACGTTGGTTTGATCCCATAGTTGGGAAGATCTCCTGGAAGAGAGCACAGCCACCCACTCCGGTATTATTGCCTGGAGAACCCCATGGACAGAGGAGTCTGGAGGGCTACAGTCCATAGTTTTGGAAAAAGTCTCACAGGACTGAGCATGCACACATCACCTCATGTATACGCAAAACTGAATTACTTTGCCTGAAACTAACACAGCATTGTAAATCAACTATATCCTGATATAAAATAAATTTTTTGAAGTGTTGAAATCATACAAAGCATGTTTTCTCCCCCTAACGCAATCCAACTAAAAATCAGTAAGCAGAAAGATATCTGGGAAATCCCAAAACAGGGAGTTAAATAACACACCTAAAGAACAGATAGATCAAAGGAAAATCAAAAGACTGCTGAATCTTTGACTTAGTGAAAATGGAAGGGAACACAGGCCATCCGTGGGAGGCAGTGGTAACAGGGCTGGACCTGCCTCTCTGGTTCCCAGGTTGAGCCTGGCATCACCTTAGCGCGGTGCCCTGTATGTTTTTGCCTTTCTGCCCTTTGATTTTTGTGGCAACTGCTCTGACATTCTCACACAAAAACTTAAAGGTGCAAGGAAGCTGAGACCCCAGAGAGAAACTCGTAAATACTGGAGGCCACAAATAGCAGACTCCGACCCCCAGGAAATAATGCCAAAGCAAATTGTACCCAATTCTTCAGAGGGTACCCCTGCAGGGTTGATACACAGTTGCCTGCAAATGGCGAGATGAGTAACATGTTTCAGAAACAGTGAGTCAGACAGAGACAAATACCATCATATGGTATCACTTATATGTGGGATCTAAAAAATAAAATAATATACAAATTGTTTACAAAACAGAGGCTCAGAGAACGAACTTACGGGTGCCGGCAGGATGGGAGTGGGGATAGATCCGGAACTTGGGATTGACATGCACACACTTCTGTATTTAAAATAAAATGTCTTGGATGAATTGAGAGATGGAGATTGACGTATATACACTATTGATACTATGTGTAAAGTATAAAACTGATGAGACCCTACTGAATAGCACAGGGAACTCAACTCAGTTCTCTGTGGTGATCTAAACTGGAAGGAAATCCAAAAAGAGGGGACGGATGAATAAGTGCGGCTGACTCACTTTGTGTACAGTAGACGCTAACACCATTGTAAAGCAACTAGACTCCAATAAAACTTTTTAAACCATAAAAAAATAGTAAATCTTACGGAGTACAAAAATAAAGTGACTCTCCATTAAAAACATGCACTAATTTTGAGGGAAGATGAAAACAAACCAAGAATTGGTTTTGTCTTGCCCCCCCCAAAAGAAATAATCCGTCTCCTTTTTTTTTTTTTTTTTTAATCATTTCCATGTTTCTAATCCCATTGATTGGGATCAGTTCCACAAATAAATATACAGGCAAGCCATCTCCTCAGGCTGTGTTCTTTGGAAGAACTCAGGATAAGCAAAGATTGTAAATGTTTTCCTTTTGATAATCCTCTCATATATTGTTATTCTTTGCCATTACAAATAATATTGTGGTGGACATCATTGTACATATGTCTTTGCCACACATACATGTATATGGTTGGGTTACTGAAACTAGTGTATGGGGGCTTACACATTTTAAATCTGGATCAATAATGCATATATTCCTTTCAACAGTTGTAACTATACTCTCACCAAAGTTCCAGAGGTTGCTTGTTATTTATTGTGAATGATCTTTCCTTCCAATACTTGTGTATATTCCTGGGCCACAAAGCAAAGTTCACTGTGTCATAACCCCAGGATTAGCTTGGTATCCACTGGAAATACATTCATAAATTCAGTGGCTGTGCAGAAATAAATGCTATTTCTGCAAAGAGAGCAGGAAGGATGCAAAATCCAAGTGTTCTAACCTTTAAGAATCCCATCAGAACAGAGCAGGCTAGTTAGTGAACGTGCACAGTTCAGGTAGTTGGCCAAATTATCTAGAAACTTTTTAAGTTTCCAATATTCATATAATTGGAACACTCATTCAGCAGTTCTGAACATAGCAAGTAATATAGCAAACAAGGAAAAATAGCTATGGAATTCTGTACTTTCTTAAGAGGTAGTCTCATTGTTCATCATCTGAATCTTTTTTTAAGAATTTATATGGGAACGTAGTAATATCGTAGTAGTATTTTCACAATATACTTGATGGGTGGGTAATTCCATAAGAAAAATAAAGGCCATAAATATTGAAATTTATGAAGGCGCAATTGCTTCAAACTTTTCTATTGCAGAAAAGTAGTTAAAACCTTAGTTGCTGACTTTCCCCCGGGATAAAATTTTTACTGGAAAGGTGGTTGGACTATGGAAACATTTCGCAGCTGCAGGTATAATACTCTGTCTGTTGTCAGACTCACCATTTCATTGGTTTATTTCTGGAGGATTATTTAGATGACTGTGGTCTTATATCCAAGCCCCAATGAAGGAAAGAAGAAGAAAAAAAAAGAAAGAAGAAGGAGCCTATGAAGTGTGCCTTCTCACGGCAGAATAGTGATTTGTTATGCATTTGTCTGAGTTAAATATAGCAGCTAGTCATCTTGCACAAGCCTATATTATATTCTGCTTGCTCAAAAAAGAAACATTTGTTTGGATAGTCGAAGTAGTCTCAATAAAAATCACAGCTCCCTTCTCCATGCCGACATTTATTTAAGGTAGATTTGCAGTGGTTTTGATACACATTTCTCTAATTAATCAATAGGAAATGAAAGTTGTTTGACTCTTTAAGGTCATCATCATTTACTCAGATTTGTTACAAGTTAACGATGCTGACTTTGCACATGACATTCCTTCCTGGGTAGCAATTATTTGGAAGGAGAAGGAGGCTGACTGTCCACTCCCCTGGGTTATTCATCAATTGGTGGGCTGAGGGCAAAAATTAATTAGGTATTACAAAAGCCCTCCTTCATTATATTAAACGGCTCACTGAAAGCAAATAACATTACCTGTATTAACTCTGAGAGTTCACAGATTAAATAAATTGAATTGAATTCATTGCAAGTGATTTTCAGGTCCCAAGCTGAGACCGCTATAATGTTCAAGGGCAATCAAGGAAGCCTAGGACTGCAATTTATGTTGCCATTTCTAGTTGCTCCAAACATCTGCTAGATCCCAAGGTCTTTTATGATTTGACTGAAAATAACATGTTGTCATCCATTTGCAACTGCTGTATGTGTGAGATCAAAGTTAAGAGAATCAGGTCATTTTTTTTTTTTTTTCTGAACAGAGAAAAGTTTATTGCTGGGCCAAGCAAGGGGAACAGGTGACTCATGCTAAAAAATACCCTGGGGTCTGTGAGAATCAGATATCAATGTATATTGATTGTTGCAAAATATTTGGTTATTTAAATCTCTGGTGGCAGAATCCAAAAGGCTTATTGAGTTCAGTAATAAGAATTCCGTGCAAGGTCATGTTTTAACCCTGCACTTATTTACTATATGTTTCAGGAGAGAGATAAAGGCTGTCACAGACTGAGCTGTCATACTTCTCCTTAGATACTGCATATTGCTTTTGCCTCACAAATTAAAAACAGCATGGAATGTGTTTATATCTAACACCATATCTGTACTAGTAATAAGAAAAATGATCACTTTTTCTAGTGTAAATTTGTGGAAAATTCAATAAAACTTTTAGTCAGCTACCCCATTTTCTGTTTTTTTTTAAGTAAATGTTTATGCATTTTGTTTATTATTATAGAAATTTATAAAACAGACTATCATCTTCATTATAGAAAATGTGAATTAATGAAGTAAACTTAAACCATTTATGACTCTACCATTTAAAGACCACTGCTGTGTACAAGCCTCTATACACTCACACACACACACATGCAGACTTAGCTTCTGCAAAATTTCATGTTTATTTAAATGTTGATTTCACATGATATAAAAAGATACTGGTTTATTTCTCTTATCAATATGTCATCACTCAAATAGTTTCAAAAATTATTTCATAATTAACTTAATTTCAAAACCTTCCTTTCTACATACTTCTGTTTTTACATTCCTAAAGTCAAATGAGCCTGCTAAGATGATAGATTTTGGTGCTATTCAGATACAAGCAAATGTTTATTTACTCTGTGACCATCTTCAATCTATAAATCTGTTAAGTCTTCTAGCCTCAGTTTTACACTTGCAGAATTGGGATCGCTCCCCCCTAAAAATGCCATCAGGAATCCTATTAATGTTGTACATAAGCATTTGACATTTTATCTGGAATGTGGCAATAAGTAAGCTGTTATTAATTGTATCTGTAATTTGCAACAGAAGTCATCCAAATGATTTGCAAGGTGTCAGCATTCAATGATAACAAGCTTCAAGGTCACAAAAAACTTCCCCTACCCCTTCTTGCAGGTATGAAAATCTACAGGGGAATAGGGACAAATCACAATTGGACTACACTGACAAACACACTTTAATTTTTACGCCTTTATAAACTCCCCCATGCTGAAGGAGGGAATGGCAACCCACTGCAGTATTCTTGCCTGGAGAAGCCCGTGGACAGAGGAGCCTGGTGAGCTACAGTCCTTCGGGTTTTGCACAGAGTCAGAGAAGACTGAAGCAACTTAGCAGGCACGCTTGCAAATCCCCCCCTCCCCGCTCCCATAAATATTTTCCTTTAATAAAAGTTTCATCTGTCTTTAAGCAGCCCACGATTTTTGTTGGTAATTCCTGGATTATCCACCTTTCCCAGTCTGATATATTCACCACTGAGAGCTGTCTCAACCCATAGCAAAATATAGTAGCCCCGGTTCATAGAGATGAAATTACATTATAATGCCATACATTATTTATATTATTTTATTTTATTTTGGAGTCTAGTCGATTTACAATGCTGTGTCTGTTTCCGGTGTTCAGCAAAGTGATTCAGTTATGTGTGTGTGTATATCTATGAACACAGATATATATATATCCATTCTTTTTTAGATTCTTTTCTCATATACGTTATTGCAGATTATTGAGTAGAGTTCCCTGTGCTACCCAGTAGGTCCTTGTGGATTGCCCATTTTACATATAGTAGTGAGTATATGTTAATGCCAAACTTCAAATTTATCTCTCTGCCCCTTTCCCCTTTGATAACCATAAATTTGTTTTCTAAGCCATGCCATACATTTTAAATGATGGCTTCTTAAAGACCTACAATCTAAATATGCTTAATTGCCATCTCTTTAAATAAACTATGACTGTTTTGTTCTATAAGTAATGCGTCTGACTATGAGATTTCTATCTCCAAAGAAGTAATGGGGAAAATTCTTTTAAAACTAATGGGGCAGCCCCAAACATTATATTTCTATTATTACCTGTGCTTGATTTTAAGGCAGAGATGCCACCAATTAGAAAGGTAAGTATTTTAAAAATATTCAGCCATTCTTTGTCCTAGTTATTTTGCTTCCTAGAAATAATCATGAATATGGACAGATAGATATTACCTGCTAGAATGCTCAACATACAAATTTTTATGTAATCAAAGATTTAGGCAACCTACATCTTCAACGTTAGTCATTCAAAAGTGTCCAACTCTTTGTGATCCCATGAACTGTAGCCCGCCAGGCTCCTCTGTCCACGAGTTTCCCCAGGCAAGAATACTGGAGTGGGTCGCCAAGCCCTTCTCCAGGGAATCTTCTGGATCCAGGGATTGAACCCAGGAGTCCTGCATTTCAGGCAGATTTTTTACCATATAAGCCCCCAGGAAAGCCCCACACCTTCAATGATACTGGACAAATTGTGTAATAGTTTATGGTTTTGTGGAATTTAGTAAATTAATGATACTATCAGAAACGATCTCACAAGAAAGGAATGACAATAAAAGTTGCAAAGCACAAAGTGCTTAAAGGCCCGATTTTGTAAAAACAGAAATGAAGATGCAAGTAAGTATCCAAGGAACTCATCTTTTATAATCTCCATTTTTAACATTTATGGTGATATTTAATTACTGGGCATAACTTTTATAATAAGTAACTGTGCTGTGCTAAATTTCTATAGTCATGTCTGATTTGCAATCAAGTGGACTGTAGCCCGCCAGGCTCCTCTGTCCATAGGATTCTCCAGGCAAGAATACTGGAGTGGGTTGCCATTTCCTTCTCCAGGGGATCCTCCTGACCCAGGAATCTGACCTCTTATGTTTTCTGCATTGACAGGTGGGTTCTTTAACACTAGCATCACCTGCATGGGGGTTATTTTCTTTTTCTTTTTTTTTGGGGGGGGGTGGTTATTTTCTTTAATGCACAAGGGTTTGTAAATTCAACTTAAAATTGCCAAATAATCTTTGTTTTCTTCGTAAGCACATTGTATGGACCTTTTCATTGTCAACGGTAATATTTATGGATGCCTTGGAATCTGTCTCTCCCTCATTTGCAAATGTGACAAGAATCGTAGGAGTTCAACACTCTTTTGCTAAGTGGATAAAGGACAGTCTCGTTCCATAGTGAAAACTTCCCTCCTTTGTATGATGAGCAGAACAATGACTCCCCCAAAATGCTTATGTGGAGTCCCAGATCCTGTGGGTATGTACCTGACGTGGCAAAGGGACTTCACGTATGTGATTAAGTTGAAGGCGTTGAGACGAGGAGATTCTTCTGGATTAAGTGGGCAGAGTGTAATCACTGTGGTCCTTACAGATTAAGAGGGAAGCAGGAGAGGGTAAAAGGAGATTTGATTATGGAAACAGAAGTCAGATCAACTGAGAGAGGCCACGATCCCTGGACAGTAAGCGGTATCTAATTGCTTAGAGAATGCAAGGAGCCTTCAGAAGGAGCGCAGCCTCACCAGCTCCTTGAATTTGGAACTTCTGACCTCCAGAACACAGAGAGAATCTATTAGTGTGGTTTTTAAGACACCAAGTTTGTGGCGGTTTGTTTCAGCAGCGAGAAAAAAAAAAAAATACACTCTGGAAGACAGAACATGCTTCTGAATTCCTGGGCCATTCCAGCGTAGAACTGGGTCACACATTCAGAAAGACCTGTCTGATTTCTTTCTCTTTAACTCTCCAGTGATGGTTTCAAGATAGTGCCTGAAACATAGGCATTCATCATCTCAGTGATTTTTTAAAAAGTCAAATATTGAATATTCTAACAAAGAAGCCATAGATATTTCCATCTACAAACCAGACTGAAAGAGACCCTGGGATTTCCCTGGTGGTCCGGTGGTTAAGAATCTGCCTGCCAATGCAGGGGACATGGGTTCCATCCCTGGTCAGGGAGGTAAGACCCTCCACACTGGAGCAGCTGAGCCCTTAGACCACAGAGGCTGAAGCCCTCACGCCCAGAGATTTTACTCCACAAGGAGAGAAGCCACTGCAATGGAAAGCTCAACACCGCAGCTAGAGAAAGGCCATGCGCAGCCACAAGACCCAGCGCAGTCAAAAATAAGTAAATACATTTTATAAAGAGAGGCTCTCGATCCCCAGAAGGAACGTGAGCAAGAAAGTAGCCCCCGACTCTGGGCCCACGGCCTCATCCCTTTCGGCCAGGGGCTCCCCGAGTCTTAGTCAGCTGTGTGCCAGCAGCTAAAAACATCTACCATCAGAGCAGGTGAAAATGTGGTCATAAGCTGTGTGATGACAGTTCCCACACACTGTGAGGAGCGGAGCGCCGCTCACGCATGTCTGCTGCACCCTGGGGGATGTTTGCTTTGTCTCTTGCTTCAGTAGAACTTGGCACAATTTCTAAATGGCACGCGATATGTCCTAGGATACCTCTCGTTTTTCTCTTTAATAACACAGTTCTAATGACCAATGGAAAGCATATTCAACGAAGAAATCTTGGGGAGAAAAACTAAAAGTCTTGTGGCAGAAATAAATAGCCTGTAATACAGTTAAAATTTTGCATTCTTTCTCTGCCTCCTCTGTCTCTCCTTTTCTTTCTTTTTCTCTTTATGCATATGGTTTTTCCAGCACTCATGTACGGATGTGAGAGTATGACCATAAAGAAGGTTGAATGTTGAAGAATTGATGCTTTCAAACTGTGGTGCTGGGGAAGACCCTTGAGAGTCCCTTGGACAGCAAGAAGATCAAACCAGTCAATCCTAAAGGAAGTCAACCCTGAATATGCACTGGAAGGACTGATGCTGAAGCACCAATACACTGGCCACCTGATGTGAAGAGCCGACTCTTTTGAAAAAGACCCTGATGCTGGGAAAGATTGAGGGCAGGAGGAGAAGAGGGTGACAAAGGATGAGATGGTTGATCACATCACTGATTCAGTGGACATGAATCTGAGCAAACTCCAGGAGACAGTGGAGGACAGAGGAGCCTGGAATGTTGCAGTTCATGGAGTCGCAAAGAGTCTGACATGAATAAGTGGCTGAACAACAACCCAAATGTTCACATAAAACAAAAAAATGAAAGGGCATTGTTATCTCTCTGCTCTGGGGGCACACTGTGCTCCATACAATTCTGAGTTCTATGATTATTATTTCATCTCTAAATGTGATCTGCTGAGTCTCTGGTTCTCCAACTCTTCCTTGGGTCAGAATCACCTGAAAACCTTGTTAAAATACACATTGCTGGACTCCAAACCTAAAGTTCCCAATTCAGTAGGTCTGGAAAAGGGCACCTAGAATCTGCACACTAACAAATTCCCAAGCGACGTGGTTATTGTTGATCCAGAGACCACATTTTGAAAATTGTGACTTTCTATAGAAGAATATTAGCTGACATTGGAAGATGTTTTATATGTAGGCTCTGTCTTCCATATCCAATTATTATTTATTTACTTGTTTTGAAATTTTTTCTTCTCAGTACATTTGGTGGAGAAGGCAATGGCAACCCACTCCAGTACTCTTGCCTGGAAAATCGCATGGACAGAGGAGCCTGGTAGGCTGCAGTCCACGGGGTCACTAAGAGTCGGACACGACTGAGCAACTTCACTTTCATGCATTGGAGAAGGAAATGGCAACCCACTCCAGTGTTCTTGCCTGGAGAATCCCAGGGACGGGGGAGCCTGGTGGGCTGCCGTCTGTGGGGTCACACAGAGTCGGACACGACTGAAGTGACTTAGCAGCAGCAGGATTATATACAATGTTTAGTAGGAACGGAAGAATGGTTCTTCTTCCAAAAAATTAAGGACGTACCATTTTTGCCCCAACTTTATAGCTGTTTCTGATATTGGTGACATATAAATAATTGAGATAATTTGGGTCAGAATCCCAATGAACTTTGCCTCTTTAAACTGAAATTCTATATATGGTGGTGATTATTTTTCAAAATTAAAAAAAAATTTGTTTAAAATTTTATTGGATATAGTTGACTTACAATGTTGTACTAGTTTCAGATGTACAGCAAAATGATTCAGTTATATATATTATATATATATATATATATTTCTTCTTTGTATCCTATACACATATTTCTTCTTTTTCAGATTCTTTTCCCATATAAGTTATTCCAAAATATTGAGGAGAGTTCCCTATGCTATACAGTAGGTCCTTCTCAAAATATTCTTTTAAATAAAAATTTTCAATGACATGTGTTTCCCAGGTAGTTCTTCAAACAGTTCTTTTTTGTTGTTGTTGTTAATTGAACATTTTCAAAAAATAGATTAACTGAGAGGACTGGCTGGCAGCCTTGGAACGTAGGAGTCTAAGCTGTGCTGGTTATACCACCCAAGTGTAAACAGGCGTTCTTGTCATGTGTTGGCATAGTGTTTGGGGCACCGACTTATTTCACTTTATTGAAATTTCTCTCATGAAGAATGCATGGGACAGCTTCTCTTCTTCCAGAACCTGACGCACTTATCTCTCTGGGTGCAGTGAAGATTTGTGTGTGAGCATATAGAAAGCCCTCTTACAGCCCACGTCAAGCTCAGAACAAGAATTATCCTCACTGCCCAAAGAAATGTAAGACAGGTATACTTGGCACCAGCATCCAGTTTCATCCTCAGCTGTTCCCACCGCATTCCTGCTCCCCTGTGCTCCCATCTGCTGTGATATGGACCGTTCTGTTGGCTGAAACCCAGACGGGAGAAACAGGAGCTTTTTATAAGGTCCTGGTCCCCGGTGGCTCAGACGGTGAAGAATCTACCTGCAGTGCAGAAGACGCGGGTTCAATCCTGGGTTTGGAAGATTCCCTAGAGAAGGTAACGGCTACCCACTCTAGTATTCTTGCCTGGAGAATCCTATGAATATAGGAGCCTGGCGGGCTATAGTCCATGGCAAACGCAACTCAGCGATTTAACACCAACATCGCCCGTAAATTCATCTATGCATTGTGAGTTTATCAATAGGGTATATCTTAGAATATCAGGAATATTCAATCAAGTCAGGTGAGCTGCTTAAAAATGCTCACCTTTACTGAGTGAAATAATTATGTGAAACTAAATCAAATTCCTGAGATCCACAGCATAGAGAATACTCTGATGGCAGGTGGCACTTCTGAAACTTGGCAACTATAACAAGTTGGTTAAAGGCAGTGAAAATGTGCAGCTACGATTCTAGGGCCTCAGTACAGAGGAAAACACGATATGCCAACCGAAACGCCAAATATATAGATTGTTGCTTAGTTACCAAGTCATGTCCCGCTGCTTTCTGACCCATGAACTATATTCCCCCAGGCCCCTCTGTCCATGGGATTTCCCAGGCAAGGATACGGGAGTGGGTTGCCATCGCCTTCTCCAGGGGATCTTCCCAACCCAGGGATCAAACTCTCATCTCCTGCTTGGCATAAGATTTACCAAGATAATAATAACAGAATTATTACTGCTTGACCTATTTTAGAGCAAACTCTAAATCAAGCATAATATCAGGGATAATATCAGTCAGGAAGATACTAGGTAAATAAAATTCCAGAGAGATGGCTGACTCTACTGTTATGAAACTAGAGAAACCTTAATTTTGAGTGTTCAATGAAAATTTAGATCACCTAATTTCCAGTCAGTTTGGCAAATTGAAGACCCATTAAACTGAGAGGAGGTCCTGGATGTTTTATATATAGTTTCAGTTTCAGTTCAGCTGCTCAGTCGTGTCCGACTCTTTGTGACCCCATGAACCGCAGCACTCCAAGCCTCCCTGTCCATCACCAACTCCCGGAGCTTACTCAAACTCATGTCCATCGAGTCAGTGATGCCATCCAACCATCTCATCCTCTGTCATCCCCTTCTCCTCCTGCCCTCAATCCCTCCCAGCATCAGGGTCTTTTTAAATGAGTCAGCTCTTCGAATCAAGTGGCCAAACTATTGGAGTTTCAGCCTCAACATCAGTCTTTCCAATGAATACCCAGGACTGATCTCCTTTAGGATGGACTGGTTGGATCTCCTTGAAGTCCAAGGGACTCTCAAGAGTCTTCTCCAACACCACAGTTCAAAAGCATCAATTCTTCGGCACTCAGTTTTCTTCACAGTCCAACTCTCACATCCATACATGACCACTGGAGAAACCATAGCCTTGACTAGACGGACCTCTGTTGGCAAAGTAATGTCTCTGCTTTTTAATATGCTGTCTAGGTTGATCATAACTTTCCTTCCAAGGAGTAAATGTCTTTTAATTTCATGGCTGCAATCACCATCTGCAGTGATTTTGGAACCCCAAAAATAAAGTCAGCCACTGTTTCCACTGTTTCCCCATCTATTTGCCATGAAGTGATGGGACCGGATGCCATGATCTTCGTTTTCTGAATGTTGAGCTTTAAGCCAACTTTTTCACTCTCCTCTTTCACTTTCATCAAGAGGCTCTTTAATTCTTCTTAACTTTCTGCCATAAGGGTGGTGCCATCTGCATATCTGAGGTTATTGATATTTCTCTCGGCAATCTTGATTCCAGCTTGTGCTTCTTCCAGCCCAGCGTTTCTCATGATGTACTCCGCATATAAGTTAAATAAGCAGGGTGACAATATACAGCCTTGACGTACTCCTTTTCCTATTTGGAACCAGTCTGTTGTTCCATGTCCAGTCCTAATTGTTGCTTCCTGACCTGCATACAGGTTTCTCAAGAGGCAGGTCAGGTGATCTGGTATTACCATCTCCTTCAGAATTTTCCACAGTTTATTATGACCCACATAGTCAAAGGCTTTCGTGTAGTCAATAAAGCAGAAATAGATGTTTTTCTGGAACTCTCTTGCTTTTTTGATGATCCAATGGATTTTGGCAATTTGATCTTTGGTTCCTCTGCCTTTTCTAAAACCAGCTTGAACATCTGGAAGTTCATGGTTCACGTATTGCTGAAGCCTGGTTTGGAGAATTTTGAGCATTACTTTACTATCATCAATCTGGACTTCTGAAGGATGGAAGATGAGACAATAAATGTTTTAGGAGGCAGAGTTTGTGGTGATCTGTTACAGCAGAAATAGAAAATTGAGTTTGAACAGTGATTTTTCCTTTTCTCTTTTTCTCATGGAAAAGAGATGCTCAGATAAAGGTAGCAACTCTTCCCACCCATCATGTCCACCACTTCCAACCCAAACACTTCTGTGTCCATCTCTAACATTGTCTCTACTCCACCATCACCTCTAAAATCAAAGGCTCTTGCATCATCTCTGATACGCCCTTAATACCTTCATCTCCCATAATTAGATCACCATAACCTCTTCCCTACCGTGTACACCAGCACCACTTCCCCCAGCATCCCCGCCTCTAATTATCTGTGCCAGGACCTCCACCATCCTCCCCCACAGCCTCATCTCCACTGCACCTCCACCACCCATTCCAGCACCAAAGCCATCATTATTTTCATTTCTAATCACGGCAACAACGCCATCTCCACCACCTCCATCACCACCATTTTTCAGCAACGATACTACCAGGAACTGCTGTGGTCTTCAACTCACTTTTACCTCTGCGTGGCTCTGAAAATAATGTCATGGCTTGCAAGTTGCTCTTTTATTATTTGATTGAAAGGAGCCTAATATCGACAAGCTTCTCCTCTCACCCTTTATCTTATGACATAAATATCAGGGAAATTGAGGAGAGGGTATACCCCTGTGAGTCATATTGTGTCATTTCTGAAAATCATGAGTGTGAAGAGTTTGACTTGAAAAATCGGATCCTCCTAACACCCTAATTCAGCCAGACATTAACGGAGAGCATGGAGAACAGACCGTGGACGCAGCAAGGGAAGGGGAGGGTGGGGTGGGTTGAGGCGTATATTCACTCTCACATGTAAAATAGAGAGCTAGTGGGAAGGTGTGTGTGATACAGGGAGCTCATGATGCCCTGGAGTTGGTGGGATCCGGGGCGAGGTGCGGGGGAGGCTCTGGAAGGAGGGGATATACATGTCCTTAAAGCCGATCCACGTTGTTGTATAACCAATCGGTTCCAAACGGCTGAACAGCAGAAACCAATGCAACATTGCAAAGCAAATATCCTCCAATTAAAAAGAAATTTTAGGATGTAGATTATGCAAATATAACCACGCCTACCATGTCAGCAGAGTCTTTTTATCCCACAGCCTTGCGTAGACTTGTACTGAGCGGTTCCTTGCCCAACAGTCCTGGTGACCAAATGTGAGCATTTCTGATGTTGTTGGCAAGGCTGAGTGGTTCAGCTGCTGGTCATGGAAATAAATGATGTTCACTGGACGAGGCTGGGATTAAGTCCACGATCTTATTCTCATAAATACAATGCGCTGACCAACTGTTGCTCATTCAAAGCCTCATCCAGATTCCCTTTGCCCACCACGATGGACTTGGCTGGAGACCTGTTTTCACGCTTGGTTAAGATGGTGAAGGTTGGCCAAGTCAGAGTCTCACCACTGACCTTAGCATCATGGCTTTTCCCTGCCCAAGGCGGTCATCCCCAGTAAAAATATTCAGAGACTCTTTTGTCATTTCACGCTGTTGGTCTACCCCTTATGAGGTAGTGTCTCCAAGGTCAGAATTAAACACATATTAAACTGAAAAGTACATCAGGTGGAATCCACATTGTGAAATCATCCCCTCGGTTAATAAATGTCTCCTGGAAGATTAATTCTGCTTTCTTTAGAGGCAAGACAGAAATAGATACTTTGTCTCTGCCACTGGTCTTTATACCATTTTAAAAAGTATAAACTCCTACTCTGACTCTTTCAGTTATTAAATACTTAATATAAACATATCAAAAGTTACATATGTAAATATAACATATATTTTTCCTTCCACACCAGGCAAAGCTTATAGACTTCCAACCACATGGACTACCAGTCTTTGGTTAAAAAAAAAAATACATTCCTGTGAATGCAAATATTTGGGATGTTAAATGTGAGTTGCAATTAGATTCACTTTGAATGGTTCTACACCCGGGAAGAAGCTTGTACTTGCCAGAAAATAACCTTCAAAAAAAGGTCCATGACTCTCTAAGGGAAATGGGGCCATCTGTCCATAAATACACCTATTATCCCTGTTTAAAAATAAATACCCTAAATACTGCTTTGCCGCAACTCAAATCCTATCATTAGCAAGCAATCCTTGTAAAGAGGCATTTCATTAAATTAATACATGTGAGAAGGCATTAGGTATGTACTATACTTTAGGGAGGAAAAAAATACATAAATAAATGAGTGGGGAGCGATATTTTGCATCACATGTTGTATATCCCAACATTTTTCCCAATGTGAAAATAACTTTTACCACTTGGCTGATGAAAAACTGGACCTAAGTAAACATGGCCAGACCCTAAACACTTGTGCTCAGCACACGGGTGGCAAAACCAAAAACAAAACAAATAGTGACTGCTTGAGTTTTAAAGAAAAGTGGCACATTGACTAAATCAGGAAAATGATTTTAAGCAAGGCAAACATATAAATAATAATTAGGCCTAATTGTGTAAGGAAATAGATAATTGGCTATAAATAGGCTTACCATTTTGAAAAAATAAAATAAAAAATACGATCAGGTATCAATGAACCCTTTACCTTTATTTCCATCTGAAAGTATTTGTCAGTCACATTGACTTTTTATTGTATCTTTCTCCTTATTTTTTGCCTGTCAGTGGATGGTTACTTTCAACACAAAATTTCAAGTTTTGTCATGGTAAACGTTCTTTTTTTTTTTTTTTTTTTTTTTGCTAAAAGATCTTTGATTATTTATTTCCCTAAAATTGCTTTTTCTTTCCTTCCTGAGGCTGTAATTAGCTAGACTGAAGTCCTCATGTACCAACTTTCACATCTTTCCTCTGTGATTACTGATCATTTAAAAAGTTTTCTACTCTCTGACCCATGCCTCTAAGTGATCTTTTCATTTGAATATTTATTTTCAAGAAGTGTGATTCATGTTTATTTGCAAAATCTATTTTTCTCTTTCTTACTTCTTCCATCCTGTTCTTGCATGTGGATTCAATTCATTATATCCCCTTGTAAATGTAACTGTATAAATTGTGTATTTTTAAAGTTTTAATCCAATCCCTGAATTGTATCCTTTTCCACTGAGTTATTCTTCACCTCTTTTTTTTTTTAATCTCTGTGTTTTAGGTGTTTAGGCTTTCTTCCAGTGTCTGATGAAAAGTACGTTTCGTTTCCATTAGAGGATAAAGCATTGAAAGCTGATTGGAAGGTCAGTGTCTGTGACGGGGACTTTATCAGCTGGTGGGTTTCATTCTAAGATGACTGCTGGGTTCTGCTGCATTGCTGTGCTCACTCACTTCAGACGTGTCCGACTCTTGTGACCCCCTGGACTGTAGCCCGCCAGGCTCCTCTGTGCATGGGATTCTCCAGGCTAGAATACTGGAGTGGGTTACCATGCCCTCCTCCCGGGGATCTTCCCAACCCAGGGATCCAACCTAGTCCCCGGTACTGCAAGCAAATCCTTTACAACTGAGCTGCCAGGGAAGCCCCTCTGCTGTTTCCTTGGGGACCTTCGAACAGTGGATTTGCTCCCTTTCTCTCTCTCTCTCCTCTCTCTCCCCTTCTCTTTCTCTCTCTGGCTCTCTCCCTCTCTCTGAGCGTGTGGGTAGGGCGTGCAGTGGGTGGGGAGCAGTTTCCTGGAAAGAACCCCACTTCCCCACCTGTGTTAGCACGTGCATACTCTTTTCTCACATGTGCTGGAGTTATGAGTCAGAAAGCGGCCAACAGTCTGACTGCGTGATGTGTGAACTTTCCCTTGACCTTCTTGTCTCGGGTTCATCACCCTGAACCAACCTTCCACAGTGGCTGTCCCCACAGTCTGCAGGTCTCTCATCTCGGTAGCTGGCTGTTTCTTATACACGTGCATAGGTGCTAAGTCAATTCAGTCGTGTCTGACTCTCTGCCCCTGTGGACTGTGGCCCTTCAGGCTCCCCTGGCCATGGGATTCTCCAGGGAAGAATACTGGAATGGGTTGCCATGCCCTCCTTCAGGGGATCTTCCAGACCCAGGGAAAGAACTGCTGTCTCTTATGTCTTTGGCATTGGCAGCCACCTGGGAAGCCTGTTTGTTACACATACTGCATGTAATTCTCCTTTTTTTTACCCTCTTGCTCTATCTACTTTGATATTTTGTGACTTCAATTTCTGAGTCTTTCTGCAGTGCTCTGACATGAATTAAATTGACCCTGATTCATAACCTGCAAACATCTCTAATTAGCACCTGCATTTCTGTTATTTTCCTTACCTACTGTCTGTGCAAAGCGCTCCTGATTGCTTGCTCATTGTAGATGTATGTATTAGTTATCTATTGCTGTGTAACAAAGGACCTTAAACTCAGCTGATGAAACATCATATCTCACAGGTTCTGAGGCTCAGGAACCTGGGAGAGGCTTCCTTGGGTGGTGCTAGCTTAGGGTCTCCCGTGAGACTGCTGTCAAGCTTTCATCTGGGGCTGCTGTCACCTAAAGACTCAAACAGGTTGAAAATCCATTCCAAGAGCACTCATGTAGCTGGTGGGTACACTCACTATTGGTCAGAAAGTTACAGAAGTCTTTCTGTTGGATTATTGATCAGAATGAGAGAAGAGAGAGAAAGAGCTAGGAGGTGGAGAGGATGGAGAGACAGAGAGGAAAGCAATGTTCTTTTATAACCTAATATCGTAGGTGACCAACCTGGACAGCATATTAACAAGCAGAGACATTACTTTGCCAACAAAGGTCGGTCTAGTCAAAGCTATGGTTTTTCCAGTAGTCATGTATGGATGTGAGAGTTGGACAATAAAGAAAGCTGAGCACTGAAGAATTGATGCTTTTGAACTGTGGTGTTGGAGAAGACTCTTGAGAGTCCCTTAGACTGCATGGAGGTCCAACCAGTCAATGCTAAGGGAAATCAGTCCTGAATATTCATTGGAAGGACTGATGATGAAGCTGAAACTCCAATACTTTGGCCACCTGATGAGAACTGACTCATCGGAAAAAGCCCTGATGCTGGGAAAGATTGAAGCTGGGAGGAGAAGGGGATGACAGAGGATGAGATGGTTGGATGGCATCACTGACTCAATGGACATGAGTTTGAGCAAGCTCTGGTAGTTGGTGATGGACAGGGAAGCCTGGCACGATGCAGTCCATGGGTCACAAAGAGTCAGACATGACTGAGCGACTGAACTGAGCTGGTCACAGGTCGTAGACTTCACTTTTGCCTTAAAGAAGGCTGAACATGGAAGAATTGATGCTTTCAAATTGTGGTGCCGAAGAAGACTCTTGAGAGTTTCTTGGACAGCAAGGAGTTCAGACCAGTCAATCCTAAAGGAAATCAACCCTGAATGTTCATCGGAAAGACAAATGCTGAAGCTCCAATACTTTGGCAACCTGATGCAAAAAGCCCACTCATTGGAAAAGACCCAGATGCTGGGAAGGATTGAAGACAAAAGGAGAAGGGGGCGACAGAGAATGAGATGGTTATATAGCATCACTCACTCAATGGATATGAACCTGAGCAAACTCCAGGAGACAGTGGAGGACAGAGGAGTCGGGCGTGCTGCAGCCCATGGGTCACAAAGAGTCAGACACGACTTAGCAATGGAACAAGAACAACAAACCGGTCACACAGACCATCCTTGGAGCAGCGTGGGGAGACTGCCCATGTTGTGAACACAGGAAGCAGGCGTCATTGCAGGAGACTATGTTGTTGCCTGAACTCCACAACTGATGTCGTTTTTATCCCTTTGCTCTTTTTTGTGCAGTTTTGTGGGTGAGAAATTATAAATGTGTGGTTCAACTGATCACAGGTAACCAAAAATAAACTAGTTTTTCAAAGCGGGAGATATTATGATGATTATGATTGAGGGAGATATGGAGGATGAGTCATTAGTGGGTAAAGCTGCCTCATTGCCTTGTTTTATATTTGGGTCCATCTCTGCAGATGATTGGACACGACTTAGCGACTAAACCTCCATCACCACCACCGCCTCCACAATGGAAAAGAAAAATTTTAAAAACCTTGAAATACCAAGCAGTCAAAAATATAACTGAATTTATTCCATCCCAATTGAATTACTCATAGAAATCTGACAGTTAGCGCTACAGCCTACCTGCTACCCTGAAACCCTGACTAACGGATGAAATTCTACCTGCAATTTCTATTAAAGGAATGCCGGGCATTCAAACCGAATTTTCTGGGACTCGCTGTTTTCTGCATTTTTTACTTTTTATGTTGTTAAGAAGAAAGCTTTGGCCAGAGGCAATGGTCTGGCATGAGAACCTGATCTACAGATGCTTTTCTCAATGGTATGAAGAGAATATGTTCTTAATAATGCAAACATTGCAAATTGATTGGGTAAGTCAGCCTTTTTTAAGGTTGGGACTAAGAATAATCGAAGGTATAATATTTGATGAAACCCATTTGTAACCATTTTGCTTTTAGCAGTGGATGGGTGACTAATGTAATAAATGCAAAATCTATATTTGGTTTTTATACAATCTTACCACAAGACAACTGCTATGCTATCAAACCATCAACCCTTACTCTTCAGTTCTCATGCATCACATTTCCATTGATTTTGAAGAGAAATCACATTCAGTGTGGGTTTCTGAATGGCAGAATATCTACAATGGCATTTTACAGCAAATAGCTTTCACTATTTTATGCTGCAGTTGGAGAGACATTTATAGAGAAAGTAACAGATCAACCTAATTCTTAGTGAAACTGATTTATGTGGTTGTCATGGGAGACTTTGTATTTATTTATAATATTGACATCTATCACTGCATGATTATCCCTGCATGAAAGATAAAAAGACAGATTCATTTGGCCCACTTCCACTCAACTTTATTATTATACTTTGTTGTTATTTAGCCGCTAAGTCATGTCTGACTCTTTTGTGACCCTATGGACTGTAGCCCGCCAGGCTCCTCTGTCCACGGGATTCTCCAGGCAAGAATACTGGAGTGGGCTGCCATGCCCTCCTCCAGGGGATCTTCTCAACCCAGGGATCAAACCCACATATGCTACACTGACAGGCAAATTCTTAACCACTGAGCCACAAGGGAAGCCCCATTATTATTATTATACCACTGTTTTTAATAAAATAGCAATTCATTCCATAGCTATATAATATTTTATAAATAGAAAGCATGCTTTATATACACAGGGATGTTATATCAATATAAATATTGACCTACATGAAATAGATGGGCTTCCCAAGTGGCGGTCGTGGTAAAGAATCTGCCTGCCAATGCAAGAGATGCAGTTTTGATCCCTGGGTCAGGAAGATCCCCTGGAGAAAGAGATGACTACCCACTCCAGTATTCTTACCTGGAGAATCCCATGGACTGAGGAATCTGGTGAACTACAGTCCATGGGTTCGCAGAGTTGGACACAACTGAGTGTCTGAGTACATGTGAAATAGATACAGACAGCTCACTCACTTATCTAGGTATAAAGAAGTTATCTAGATTGATAATGAATGCATTTCTTCCAGGTAATTCCTAATTGTCTGCAGTTGCTCATGACTTGCTAATATGATGACTTAAGTAGTTTTAAGAAAAAGGAAACTAACATAAAGAAAATGGAAACTAACATAAAGAAAGAAAGCCTGACATAAATAAATTGCTTTTCAGCTTTAAATTTCAAAATACAGTTTTAGCAGTGTCAGTCAGCTGAAAATGCTGATGATTTGCAAGAAAATGAATCTTGAAAGAGCAAAGTGTCTTTTAGTTACTCTACACACATCAAGGGCGACAGCTAGTATTGTCCTTGTGGTTATTTTGCTGACTTTCGTGGCCTTTTAAATAGATTTAGTAGAAACTGAGATCAAATCTTTGGCAGAAGACTCCAAAATATACTGAGAAACAGGACCTAGACCCTTGGCCATCCCTAATTAATGCCATAAAAGTAGCCCCACCAGCACCCTGAAGAGCTTCCATTTTAACTAAATTCTGGTAAGAATTAACCTATCACATTTCTTTTTTTTTATTTTTCTATTTTGTATCCAATCTTCACTGATAAATTGTTAAAAGCAAATTAGCTTTGTGGATAATCTGCAGCAGCATATTGTCAGAGGGGCCTCCCTCTTTCAGAGAGGTCCTCTCTTTAAGAGAGGATCTGTGCAAAGGATTTGGAGAGGAAGGGTTATGTCAGGTTACATGGCAGTTCTGTTTTTAAATTTTTTTGAGGATTCTCCCTACTGTTTTCCACAGTGGCTGTGCAACTCTATATTCACGTCCATTGCTCATGAAGGTCCCTTTTCTTCACACCCTTGTCAACATGACCATCTGACCCCAGGATTCCCACTTCTGGGTGCATCCCTGAAAGAAATGACATCAGTGTCTCAGAGAGACCCTGGCGCCCCATCTTATTGCCACGTTATTCACACCAGCCAAGATACAGAAACAATATGTGTTCATCAGTGAATAATGCATAAAGAAAGTAGGCCATATATGCATGATGGGATATTATTCAGTCATTAAAAATAAGGAAATCATGCCACTTCTAAAAACATGGATTACCTTGGAGGACAGACAAAGAAAGACAAAGACAAATACTACATGACATCATTTACATGTAGAATCTAAAAATATCAAAGTTTTTAGATGTTTGGACAGTGAATTGCCAGGGGCTTGGAAGTGGAGTGAAGGAAATAGGGAAAATGTTGGTCAAAAATCCAAACTTTCAGTTATAAAATGCATAAGTTCTGGGACTTTCCTGGTGGTCCAGTCATTAAGACTTCACCTCTCAATGCTGGGGGTATGGGTTCAATCCCTAGTTGGGAAGCTAAGTTCCCACATGCTTCATGGCCAAAACACCAAAACATAAAACAGAAGCAATATTGTAACAAATTCAATAAAGAGTTTTCAAATGGTCCACGTTAAAAAAAATCTTTAAAAAATGTACAAGTTCTAGAGATCCCATATGCACCATGGTGACTTCAGCTATTAATACTGTATTATATACCTGAAATTTGCTAAGAGGATAGCTCTTATGTTTTCACCACACACAAATGGGTAACTATTTGAGATGTTGAATGTGTTAATTACCTCAATCGTGGTAATCATTTCACAACACATACATACGTCAAACCATCATGCTGTACACCTTTGTTGTTATTTAGTCACTGAGTCACGTCCAACTCTTTTGCAACCCCATGGACTGTGGCCCACCAGGCTCCTCTGTCCATGGGATTCTCCAGGCAAGAATACTGGAGTGGGCTGCCATTTCCTTCTCCAGGGGAATTTCCCGACCCAGGGATCGAACCCATGTCTCCTGCACTGGCAGGCGGATTCTTTACCATCTGAGCCATCTGGGAAGCCTGCGGTACACCTTAGGTATATACAATTTTCATTTGTCCAGTATACCCCAATAAAGCTAGATAGAAAAGGGAGCATCTATTTACACAGATGGGGTGGGAAGGGGGACAGGGACCATTGAGGGGTGCTGAAACGTTTATGGATGAGCGACACTATTCAGGGGTTCCCATTTCCAAGCTTGAAAGGGCAAAGCAAGAGCAAGGCATTGCCTGTAACCTGGTGGGCACTGTAGCCCCAGCGGAAGGGCTATCCCTAAGGAGCTATGGCCGAGGTAGGGGACATAGACATGTATCATCAATATGGCAGCCCAGCAGAGAGCAGTCAGAGAAATAAACACACCTGTCTCTCTCTTTACACTCTTCTTCTCCCATCAGTGCTGCCCACTGACCGAACCCCACCCGAAGCTAAAGGTCCAAGGGACTCAGGTAAAGCCACGCTGTGAGATCGCATCCAGGTGCAGAAAGAGAGATAAGGGCAGAGCGTGGAGTCAAGTCGCAGAGAGAATCCCCAGCAGAGCAACTGGATTCTGGGTGTGGAAAATTCCTTCCTATTTTAAGAGTAAGAGCAGCTGAGAATTGCTCATTCACAAAGCCAGAAATAGACGACTCATTGAATAATTTCTAGGGCATGACAGTACCCACTCGGACTGGGATGCATTACTTGGCATTTTGTTTTGTGGCCTTTTAATGGATGGGTGTACCTCAGAAGGCTCGCATAAATTGCCTTTGGTCTGGGTGGTCAATGAAATGTCTAACCAGAGGTTGGCAAAACTCAGCATATTAGTTTCTGGAAAATGGACAGATTTTTAAATTATGCTCATTCAAAGTTTCAAATGTTTTTGCCTAATTTGTCAGTACGTCTTCAAAGACAGAAAAACATTGACAGACGCTCTATACTATCTTTTCCCCTCCAATTATTTAATCAGTATTTACAAATAAAGGGAAGCATCATATTTGAATACAAGCATTTATCAGAATGTGTATTTTTGTTTATTCACCTTTGTGCTTCAGTAGTCTTATATGAGGTAATTTTAATATCATCATAAAATCAAAGAATGCAACCTCATGCTAGTACAAGTTACATTTAAAGAACAAAATTTATGTTTTTGTGTGTCTCACTGATGATTAGGGTAGTTTTATGCCTAAATAGGTGAAGGAAAGATTAATAGTTCAAAAAGACAAACTAAAAGTAATTTAATTTTCTGCTTGGTTTCCTGAATGATAGTAATGTACCCACTATCTTTTACGGCAGTCCTTTTGTTTAAAAAAAAAACAAAAACAGAAACAAAAAATTCAGGGTCCGTCCCCGAGTTACATAAAATAGTGGTTAGATAGTAGAAAGCAATTATAGGTTAAGCATGTCAATCCATTATTTCACAAATATGTTACAGGTTCTGCTTTAACTTCTTTTAGGGACATGCCTTTGTTTTTGCTTGGTCATTCAGTCATATCTGACTCATTCTGCAACCCCATGGACTGTAGCGTGCCAAACTTCTCCATCCGTGGGATTCTCCAGGCAAGAATACTGAAGTGGGTTGTCATTTCCTTCTCCAGGGGATCTTCCAGACCCAGGGACTGAACCAAGGTCTCCTGCATTGCAGGTGGATTCTTTACCACTGAGCCACCTGGGAAGCCCAGAAACATGTCTAGCATCTCACTCATAGACCAAGCCCTGTTATAGCAAATGTTTATATTGCTGATACTTAAAGGCATATGATTTGAGCCATACAAAGTTTTGATATATGTAGTAACAAAATTTGACAAATAATTGTAGACCAGTAATTTTATCAATCCCCAGGAATTTTCCTGAGCTGATTGGTAGCTATGTTATCAGAATGTTGAGTTGTCTCCTGGCATTCAGCAGTAAGAGGCTGTGAAGTTCTGGATCATCCTTGTCATCTTGTTTCAAAGTTCCTCAGCCAATTTTAAGTTCTAGAATGCTGATTTGTATCCACAGCTAAACATAAAGCCTCTCCAATCCTCACATTATTCAACTTTTCTGTGCCACAATTTAAACAGTGAGAGCTGATGCCTACCCTACACACGTCGCATGTATGTGTCTACTAGTGATTTCTCCCTGTGATTTCAATCATTTTAATATCTTTTCTGTGAAAGAGCTAACTCAACACTGATTCTGTACTAAAATATAATACCTATGACAGTTTTGAAAAATATCTGAATGCCACAGAGATTTGTTTAAAATCCTATAAAAATAATTGCCTCTTATTAAAAACATTGAAGGAGTTTGACTGTTTGGGCAGAGATGAAGCAAGGGAGCTGAAATCCTGTAACAGGGTGAGGAGTCAATAAAATGTTATCTCAGACTAACAGAGTCTGGCAACTTCTCTTTTCTTTCTGCAAATTCTGTCTGTGGCGTTACTGCAATTAGGCCAAATAGATGTCCTCTGCAATAACATCACGATGGTACAACGTGACAGATGGCATGCTCCTGGGACCAGTGTCTGGGAAGGAGCATGAAATTTCAACTCTGTCTCCCTGTGTCTACTAAGGCTAAGGGCTCAATAGTCTTTATTCCTTTCTTCTTTCTTTCTTTTCTTTTTTTTTTTTTAAACATATGCCGCAATCACCCAGGTTGGCAAAACTTTTCTGTAAAGCGTCAGACTGTAAATATTTTTGGCTTTGCAGCCAGATGGTCCCTTTGGGGCCAGCACAAAGCAGATGCGTTGCCCTGCTGCTGCAGGGCAAAAGCTGCCATAGACAGTCCATAAATAAATAAGCCTAGAGCACTTTTTCAATAAAACTTTATTAAAAAAAAAACAGGAAAAGGATCAAAATGGCCTGGAGACTGTAGTTTGCCGTTGTTGGTACCTCATCACCCTTCTCCAAAGCGTTGAGAATAGAGAGAACTAGCTTTTTCACGGAGTTAAAAATTGTTCTTAACTGTCTTTGAAAAGTAAAGTAAGTAGAATATGACTATGTGCTTGTGCGAAGTCATTTCAGTCATATCGGACTCGTTGCAACCCCATGGACTGTAGCCTGCCAGGCTCCTCTGAGCATGGGGTTCCCCAGGCAAGAACACTGAAGTGGGCTGCTGTGCCCTCCCCTGTAACAGGGTGAGGAGTCAGTAAAATGTTATCTCAAACTAACAGAGTCTGGCAACTTCTCTTTTCTTTTTGCAAATTCTGTCTTCCCAAAGATCCTTCTCAGAGGACCTTCCCAACCTAGGGGTTGAACCCACCTCTCCTGTGTCTCCTGCATTGGCTGGTGGGTTCTTTACCACCAGCACGAACTGGGAAGCCCCGGATTATGACTGTGCAGGTGCATATAAGCTCGTAGAAAGAGGTCAGCAAAGGTGCTTCACCAGCATCTGCCTAGAGGGAGAAATTTTAGCAAAGCTTTCCAGCTGTATCCATGCGTGCTCCTGCTAAGCTTCACCAACATCCTTGCATGTTTTAAACATCGCCTTAGAGTTTCTGGGTGTCTTACATCTTAATAATCTCCCCTTATATAATTTTTTATCCTGTCCCAAATACTCATCCTGTTTGTATCATAGCAAAATAAGAAGACATTTAATTTAGGAAATCTTTACGGTTTTATACTTGGCCTTCACAATGTGTTTCCAACAATGCATGCTATGGTGTCTTAATATGAGAAATAATTAACTCCTATGCTAGTTTTACTCTTTTCTGATGGGTCTATTTTTCACGTATTTGAAAAGAGACTGGAAATGAAAAATCCCAATTCAACTGACCACAAATGTTATCATCTTGCGCTATCTGCAGAGTGTGTCTGAAATGTGATGCTCTCATGTGTGAGATGGGGATAATAAATTATTTTTCTGAAGTGCAAGTGAATTTTCATGTAAAGAGCTTAGAAAAGTTATTTGCATGCAGTAGGTTAAATAAATTGGGCTTCCCTGGTGATTCAGATGGTAAAGAATCCACCTGCCAATGCAGGAAACAGGGGTTTCCTGGGTCAGGAAGGTTCCCTGGAGAAGGAAATGGCAACCCATTCCAGTATTCTTGCCTGGAAAATCCCATGGACAGAGGAGCCTGGCAGGCTATAGTCCATGGGGTCACAAGAGTCGGAAGTGACTTACCAACTAAACCACCACCACTATCAACATATTGAATTAGCTAAAGAAAGATGGACATATCACCTGATGACATCACCACATGATATCATTTCATTCCGTATTCAGAAAAATATAAAGGAAGAAACATATGGCATCAAGCCCCTAGAGGATCAAATTCAATAGAAGTCATGTCAGGAAGAATCATAAACAAAATTAGGGACACAAATTAGTGGTAAGACTTAATTATGAGCAGGTAGCTGGTCCCTGATAGAACATACTAGTACATACTATGGGGGGTGAATGTTATAAGTCTTCCTTTGACTAACATGTCTATTAACTCAGAAACACCTAAAATGAAGACTTTCCATGTAGCAAATGTTCTCCCAGACCTTCACCGGCTCCTTGGAGCACTCCGCCCCTTCACCATCCTCAGAAACAAACAGAGCAGGTGACTCACGCCTTTCTCCGTGCCACGTGTGAATCACTGCCTTCGGCACTGCGGCCGGCCAGTCACAGCATGTTTGGATGAAAGTTTGGGCAGTGGCCGTCTGCACCACAGAGTGTCCCATTCACAATTTTGACAAGGAATTTCCTCTGGGGTTACTGGATTGTTTTGTCCTAATGCATTGCCGTTTACTTTTTTTTTTTTTTTTTTGGCATTTACGTTTTGTAGGTAATTTTGAGCTGGAGCGTCTTGAAACCATTTGATGGTGGAAGAAAATTGCTTGGAGCACTATGAAAATATCATTGAGACCATGTGGTTTTTTTTAAACTCTTTTGCACTGTACTCTGTTCCCCAATGATTTCCAGCTGTGTCCAGCCACTAAGCGTACCTTCACAGCCTGACTTTTGAGAATAAAAGAGTTGTGAAATGCCATTATTCGTTTATTTGTTCAAGCGAATGACGAATGTCAGATAGAGGTGGATTCAGTTCTACGCAGAGGTATCACCACTCCATCTCAGGCAACTGCATGCCTCCTTGTTTTTCCTGACAATATTTCTGACAAGAGTAGGAAGTAAAGCTAGGAGTAAGTCTTCATTCTTATCCCATTCATGGGCTCTTTGCAAATATAGATGAGAAAAAAAAAGGATGCTTTGTAAAAATGAAAGTCCATAGTTAAATAAGGTATATTAACCCCCTGGGGGTGTCCTTGCTTTTCCAAGCCATTAACACCATCAAGTTGCCAAGGATCTACATAATAAGTGGATTGCCTACCTGACCGACAATGTATATCTGTTCATCAGTCATTTATGTTGTTTGTCATTCCATCTACTTTCTTTTAAAGCATTCTAAAATTAGAGCATCTAGCCTATTTCATAGTGCATTGCACCCTTCTCCCCTCCATACCAGAACTGGCCAAACATAACCTGCATTCAATCAAATTCTGATACAGGGAACTTTGTTCAGGACACAGACGAAATGTACAAGTATCAGGAACACAGAATGGCTACCTGTGCCCAGGATTGGTGTTGAGAGTATTTAAGAACTGGTAGAGTGAGGGCAACAGCCAATCAGAAACAGATGCTCTGTCCAATCAGAATGGGCACCAGCCGCAACCACCGGCCCAACAGGTGCTTCCCAGCTGCCAGGCAGCCTTGCTGGTTCCCACAGGAGGTCTGCAGCTGCTGTCAGCCCGATGAGATTAGCAACGACAGAGAATATGTAATAATGTCCCTTCTCTGGGACTTGTTTTTGTCAACATCTCCTTGTATTTCATTTAGTTGTATTTTACCTAAAGATATGAAGGCATTCCTGTAAAACCAAGACCTTTTAATGTCTTAATTCTAAGAAGAATCTGAGTCATAAATGGATGCTGTGTGATATTCCGAGGGGAAAAGACATTCCCTATGCTCAACATGCAACAGGTTCAGGTATTTAAAGGAAGCATCGGGGGGTGGATCTTTAAAATGATCAGCTTCCCCTGGAATTCGGTCTTCAGAGTAGCTTCATCACTTTGTCTGAAGCTGGTTTCAAAAGCAATGCCTGTGTGCTCCGTCGTTTCGGTTAAGTCCGACTCTTTGGGACTCCATGGTCTGTAGCCCACCAGGCCCCTCTGGCCATGGAATTCTCCAGGCAAGAACGCTGGAGTGGGTTGCCATCTCTTTCTGCAGGGGATCTTCCCGACCCAGGGAACAAATGTGCGTCTCTTGCATTGGCAGGTGAATTCTCTACCACATGAGACACCTGGGAAGCCCCTTCAAATGCAACACAAACCTATAAAATGTAACAGTTAAAACTGCATTCTGAAGAGAGCCATAGATCATTTTAAAATTATCAACACTTCTGCGCAGCTCCAGTAGTGAAAATAATAGAGATCGATCCACATTAAAAAAAAAAAAAAGACCCACATTAAGTACGTGAGTACATGCACGCCGGTATTTATTTTTATCACACGAGTGAAGCCTACACATAATTCTGTATGTTATTTCTCTAAATTTAGTTTCAGTTTTAACAGAAAATTCTATATGATGCAGAAAATAGTATCCATTCCTGATGATAAATTTAGTAACCAGAAGTTGGCAGAATATTAATAGATGCTAGAAGTCCTTGCTCTCTGGCAACCACTAAAAACATGTTCTCCGTTATAAACATTTGAACAAGGTTTAAATTTGGTAGATTATTTATAAAATGAGAGCTTTCCAGACATTCCTCCCTGACAGCCTTGGAGAATGGTCATCTCTTCCATCTTCTGTATCCTTCGAGATGTATGATGTGCTATAAGCATGCCTCTTAGATGCCAGAAATGCTAGGAAAGCATACGCACATCTTCTTTCTGGTCGGGCAAGCCACAAATCATAGCCAAATGACCCCTTCATTTTCCTTTTTGCTTGTGCATCTCACAAATTTTATTCAGCATCTGCACTGAGTCAGAGAGTCTTAATGCTACTTCGATAAAGACAAACTCGACCCGTCTTCTAGAAACATGTACTCTAGTGTGTGTGCATGCTTAGTTGTGTCTGACTTTTGGGGAACCCCTAGACTGTAGCTGGCCAGGCTCCTCTGTTAATGGGATTTTTCCAGGCAGGAGTATTGGAGTGGGTTGCCATTTCCTTGTGAATTTCATGGATTGTGTCTTTGATTCACATGCCTTCGAATAGACCTTCCTAACTTCTCAAATCTGCATCTCTTTGCCACTCTCCTCTTAGTCTTGATTTAAAGATGAAAATTGCATCTATACAATTTTTTTATTTTATATTTAATTCACATAAAAATATACTCCAGGGAAAGTGTTCATGTTTACCATTCCAATATTTTCATGAGGATTTGATGATATGGGGGCATATTTCTAATCCTGGAATTCTAGCTGCTAAGAGCTTGGCTGTTAAGGCAGGAAGTGTGATAAGGAATTGTTATGATAGTTTATACTTGATATGTGTGTGTGTTCTCAGTCATGTCTGACTCTTTGTGACCCCAAGGACTGTAGTCCACCAGGCTTCTCTGTCCATGGGATTCTCCCAGCAAGAATACTGGAGTGGGTTGCCATTTCCTTCTCCAGAGGATCTTCCCCACCCAGGGATCAAGCCCCTGTCCCTTGCCTCTCCTGCACTGGCAGGCAGATTCTTTACCACAATGCCACCTGGAAGCTCTTATATACAATAAGTGTATATGTTTATACTCACACACATAAACTATGCTGTTATATAGTATGTATACATAGTATACATCACACCCATATATATATATGACCGACTATAATACAAAGTTGCTGTTTTAGCATTACAACCCAGAACTTACATCATGCAAAGGGATTTGAAAGCAATCACATTTTCCACATAGAATAAGTCCATTTATTCTATTTTATTTCAGAGCTCCCAACTGTTTAAAATAAAATTAAACACAGCAAAAATTGTGGTCAGATCCTCCATAGAGGCCTCTGATTCTTTTCTTTTGGGTTACGCTGCACAGTTTCAAGAAGCACTTTTCAAAAAATGGACAGAATGGAAACTTTTAACTCGGTGGAAGACAGACACAGAATATCTGAAGCACTCTAATTGTTTTTCTGGGAAATTTAGTAATTACAGAGAAGTTCTGCTTATTTTAGTGGCTTCTTATCACCACATGCAACTCACTTAATGATCACATTTTCTCCAGGGACCTCCATGACATCATCAAGCAGCCCCAGCATTTCCTGATACTTTAAAATTCTGTCCCAGTCCCTTTTCAGTATTGCCGAGGACTGTGGGTTCCTGGGAAAGTCTCACAAAGCTCCCTTATCTACATACATGTAGATACACGTTCTATACACACACAATATACAGCATTAAAAACATGTCATGTGGAGTAGAGCATAAAACATGTGTTTTCTATGTTGTTATTGTTTAGTCGCTCAGTCATGTCTGACTCTTTGTGATCTTGTGGACTGTAATCTGCCAAGCTCCAAAATCCGTGGGATTTTTCCAGGAGAGAATATTGGAGTGGGTAGCCATTTCGTCCTCCAGGGGATCTTCCCAACCCAGGGATCAAACCCACGTCTCCTGCCTTGCAGGTGGATTCTTTACCACTGAGCCACCAGGGAAGCCTGTGTTTTCTATATATATTTATGATTTGCAAAGCAGTAGTGCAGTGGGGTGAATTTTGGTCTTGTGAAATCACTGTAGGGTCTGGAAAGCCTGAGAGACGGCTTCTCCAGGGTGGGTGATGGGAATGGTGAGCATGCCCCCTAAAAATGACATCTAGCCCTCAACACTGCACTGTGCTTGGCAGAAGCCTGGCCTGAAACAAGACGACCATGCTGTGATGAGAAGACACATCACAGAAGCACTATTGACAATATCCACGATGGAGACAACCTAGACGTCCACACAAAGGGATGGGTGAAGAAGACGCGGCACATAAAACACAATGGCGCACTCCCCAGCCATCA
Organism: Cervus canadensis; assembly: GCF_019320065.1. Classification (NCBI taxonomy): domain Eukaryota; kingdom Metazoa; phylum Chordata; class Mammalia; order Artiodactyla; family Cervidae; genus Cervus; species Cervus canadensis. The sequence continues at coordinate 3,208,806 of NC_057386.1, read as the reverse complement.
AAAGGGATAGAACAAGGCCATCGGCAGCGACATGGATGAACCTAGGGATTATCACACCAAGTGAAGTTAGTCAGACAGAGAAAGACAAATAGGTGATATCACTCACATGGGGAATCTAAAAGAAAATAATACAAATACAAACTTACAAAACAGAAACAGGCTCACAGACTTTCAAAGTAAACTTTAAGGTTACCAATGGTGGGGGCGAAGGGTAAGTGAGGAGTTTGGGATGAACAGCTACACACTATTATATATGTAATAGATAATCAACAAGGACCTACTGCATAGCACGGGGAACTCTACTCAATGATCTGTAATAACCCACGTGGAAAAAGAAAAAGAATGGGTATACGGAAATATATAACCGAATCACCTTGCTGTATGCCTGAAACCAACACAACATTGTAAGTCAGCTCTAATATAAAATTAAAAATTAATGGCAACATAATTCTCCTAAGTGGCCACACAATTCTCCTAAAAGAAAAGGGGCAATGAGAGAGTCAATTCCCAGGCAGGTTGATAAGAGGTCCAGGTCCCCGAGGAGGAGAGAGGGCTCTGGAACTCTCCAGGAGGAGGAAAGGACAAATGTCTTTCTTTTCCCCCCTACATTCCTTAGTGGTAGTCACATAAAATGTTTTTTTCTTTAAGCCCGGAACTGATGATTACACAACAAACAACTCAGTTTAAACTCTGTACTAAGGATTATATCACAACAATGTATCCTACTTGAGGACAGTTTCTCCTTTCTGGAAACATTCTGGCTAACCCTGTTATCGTATCTTTTTTTCTTAGATAAATAAAGCTTATTTATTTCTGAATTCCATTCCATGTATAGCTTTATTTATTTATATTTTTTTCCCATTTATTTTTATTAGTTGGAGGCTAATTACTTTACAATATTGTAGTGGTTTTTGCCATACATTGACATGAATCAGCCATGGATTTACATGTGTTCCCCTTCCCGATCCCCTCTCCTGCCTAACCTTGTTATCTTAAAATGTAAATTATGGGAGTGGGTCTAGTAAGATCTTTACAACCTTGAGACATTCTTTTGATTTATTGTAATAACTAATTTTAAAAGTATATAACTCCCTTGCTTAGACTAGTGAGCGGGGCATTCTCCATCCCCCTTCTGAAGTCTGTGTCAGAAGCTTTCTCTGCCCCTTTTTCACTTTAATAAAACTCCCTAGTGAATGAATGAATGGGGAAGGAAAGACTGAATAAAGTCACTGAATCCATGAATGAATGCCTGTCTGAGTCGATGCAGATTTATCAGATGATCTGAGCAGGGAAGATACCCAGTCTCTGAATCTTAGAAAGTGTCCCTGGTCAGAAGTTTTCTAAATAATGATCTGTCATCTTTCTCTGGAGGCATTTGCACCAGCTAGTTCTGCCATTCAGAGTTTGATTCCAAGAGAATGGTATCTGTTACAATCAACTCTTGGCCCAAGGAGCGATGGATGAAGAGAGGTTTGGAAGCATGGGGAATGGAGAAACATTTTAAATACCTTTAAATCACAGAACATATTTGGGCACTTATTCCTTGACTTTGAAAGAATACCCGTAGATTCCCTTTAAGTAGATGAAAACTAAAAAGCAGGCATCAATTTCCTATCCACCTATCTGGGGATCTCCACTTCCCAGGGGCTCTTCCCAGGCTTTTACCTCCCTACCTGCCTGCCTGCGTGTATTTTCCCTCAAATGATGAGATGATGGACCCAGGACTCCATCCAGAAGCAACCTGGGGTGAGAGGTCCTTTGAGGTGGCAACTGAGGACCTTTGACCCCGGGGCACCATGCACCCCTAAGCCGAGCGTTAGTGATTTTTCTCATTTCCACTGAAAGTGCTGGCTCGCTTGCGCCGGGAATATCAAGTGTTACCACGACTGCCGCAGCTGCGATCCATTATTTCCAGTGGCAGTGGAAATCCATTGCGAGATCTCCCGGGAGATTGTGCAAAATGCGGTGGTGGGTTGGATATTAACCCTTGCCACCGCTGGAGCTAAGACTTCCGGCAAAGACCGAATTTTACTGGTCAGCTGCTGCCAAGTTTGAGAAAAAAAACAGACTTCATCCCAGGCAAGCTCCATTCTGAGATGGAGAGCCAGGGCCTCCTAATGCAAGGCCAGGCCCCTTGGAAGCCCTTTGTCTGCCTTTGACAGTTTCACACCCCACCGTGTCTGTTTCTTAGGAGTCTAGAAAGCTTTCTAGGAGGGGAAACCTCTGATGAGGAATGCAGCACAATTCTGACCAACCAAACGCCTCTTTCTTTTACAGTTCAATATGTACTTTAAAAAAAAAAGCTATATTACATTACCAGGCACACTTACATTTTATTCAATATTTCTACAGCTATTTTCCCCCCTTCCCTTAACTTGAAATGTCTATTATTTTGCTTTATTTATTTTGAGGGAAATTGGTATCCTAGACCCCTATCTACAGTATTCTGTGTGAATGATAAAAGTCTTGAAATGCACACAGAAATAACAAACGCAAAAATGATTCTGCTCAGACTATTTTTGTTCAATCGCTAAGTCATGTCCAACTCTTTGTGGCCCCATGGAGTGTGGCATGCCAGTCTTCCTTGTCCTTCACCATCTCCCAGAGTTTGTTCAAACTCATGTCCATTGAGTCAGTGATGCCATCTAGCCGTCTCATCCTCTGTTGTCCGCTTCTCCTCCTGCCCTCAATCTTTCCCAGCATCAGGGTCTTTTTCATTAAATTGGCTCTTTACATCAGCTTCAGCAACCTTTCTTCCAATGAATATTCAGGGTTGATTTCCTGTAGGACTGTCTGGTTTGATCTCCTTGCTCAGACTGTTCACAACGTTAAATAATTTCAGGCTTGTGATGCTCACATTATAATTCTATGAATTTATATGTCGGGTCATCCTGTTGGTTGAAGTTATATAATTCCATTTTCACATAATTTCTGCACTTTAATTACCAGACATTGCCATATGATCTGAAAAGTGGGCTCAAAGCAAGGGTTCTCAGCTTTGGCACTATGATTGGGGCTGGATAATTCTTTTTTGTTGACTATGAGGGCTACACCATTCCTTCTAAGGGATTCTTGCCCACAGGAGTAGATATAATGGTCATTTGAATTAAATTCACCCATTCTCATCCATTTTAGTTCACTGATTCCTAAGATGTCCATGCTCACTCTTGCCATCTCCTGCTTGACCATGTCCAATTTACCTTGATTCATGGACCTAACATTCCAGGTTCCTATGCAATGTTGTTCTTTACAACATCAGACTTTACTCTCAGCACCAGACACATCCACACCTGAGCAGCAGTTCCACTCTGGACGGCTGCTTCATTCTTTCTGGAGCTAGCAGTAAGTACCCTCCACTCTTCCTCAGTATCATACTGGACACCTTTTGACCTGGTTGACTCATCTTCTGGTGTCATATCTCTTTGCCTTTCCATACTGTTCATGGATTTCTCAAGGCAAGAATACTGGACTGGGTTGCCCTTCCCTCCTCCAGTGGACCTCGTTTTGTCAGAACTCTTCACTGTGACCCATCTGACTTGGGTGGCCCTGCACGGCGTGGCTCACAGCTTCATTGAGTTATGAAAGCCCTTTTGTCATGACAAGTCTGGGGTCCATGAAGAGGGTCATCCTGTTCACTGTAGGAGGCTTTGCAGCATCCTTGGCCTCCATCTACTCAAGGCCTGAGATACCCCTTCCCCCATCTTTGACAATCAAATATGTCTCCAGACATTGCCAACTGCCACTTGGGAGAAAACCATCCCAGGTTGCAAACCGCTGGTTTAGAAGAAATGGTTTGAAGGAAAGAGCATAACATATTTCTTTTAAAAATCTAGAAACAATATCCTTAGAGTCTAAGATATTCTACTCTCAGGATTTATTAAGTGATCACTGATCACAAATCCTAAACTGTTCTGGTTTCTGCCCAGTCTTCACTCTGCCCTTGTTTTCCCCTTTGGTGGACTTCAAAGAGAAAATCCTCAACCCCTTTCTTTGCCTATAGACTATTCAAATCTTCAGGAAAACTAGTGGTCAAGAACCTGCCAGCCAATGCAGGAGACATAAGAGATGTGGGTTCAATCCCTGGGTTGGGAACATCCCCTGGAGGAGGGCATGGCAACCCACTCCAGTATTCTTGCCTGAAGAATCCCATGGACGGAGGAGCCTGGAGGGCTATGATCCAAGCAATTGCAAAAAGTCGGACGCAAGGGAAGCAACTTATCACAGCACATCTCGCTCCATCTCAGGTCCCGGCCAAGGGCTGACTCCGTCTCAGACTCAGGCTTTCTTGCGCTCTGTTGTCCAGGGAAGAGGCACCAGGTGGGAGCAGGCAGAGAAGATGGATTACCCAGGAATCACCCGTAAATTGCCACCCCTTCCTCACGGGATGGAAGCAGAACAAAGCCATCCCAGGCATCTGGTCTACCCCGCAGTCTACAGCAAGAGAGCTGGTCCCTATTCTTGTCCATCAGAAAAGCATTCTCACACACTGACCATTTTTCTTAAAAAACAACATGTTTGCCAACAGTTTTATATATTAAGTATTACGAGAACAAAAATTTCATATTAAATCACAGTTAACTGCTTCTCTGTAAAGTAGTACACATTTCTCCCTTTGGAGAGAGGCTTTCATCTGAGATGCTTAATGCATTTAATGGATTGTAAGATATAAAAATCTCTCTTATCAGATGATACTAAACGGCAACTATTATCTCCTTTTTGATATCTCCTTTTTGAGGAGGGAAGAACAGAGACTGACAATTCCGATTTGAGGGAAAACTCATCTTGGCTCCATCCTACCCTCTGTCTCTACACGTCGCTTGCCCTTCAAGCTGAAGTCACTCTTAGCACCTAGCACCATTTCTACCCAATTTTAGATTTAGCCTGCTCTCAGACTAGAAGCCCTGAAACTGCTTTCTCAAAGATCCTGTATTCCCACAAGAACAGAACATTGTTAAACAGCAATTTCAGCTGAAAGTTAACAAGGTTTTAAGGTAGTTAAAAAACTGTGAAAGCCTGACTCCCAGTGTGAAATACAAAACCTGTGAAATTCAAATATGCAGGAACGCTTTCATTTACTCAGGGCTGTGATTAAGGCTGAAAATGTTTTCTTTGTTTAAAAAAGAAATCCATAGGCCAGAGTGTAAAGAAATGCAAGATTCTGCAAGTTGTTATTTATTCTTCTCAGGCTAATTATGAGATGAAAATAGTCCAGTGTATATATAGTTGGGGGTTTTCATTTGTATACCCTCTCTATATACTCTTTGTATTTCTGTGTGTGTATGTGTGTGTGTGTGTGTATATATATATGCTCATATACATGTGTATATATATGCATGTATATTATACTTATATAGGATATATTTATATATTAAGTATAGTTTAGGTAATCTCTTAGAAACGCACATGAAAAGGCTTCAGTGGGTTAAACACACATCACTTGGTGGTGGAGCGAGCAATGTGTCCATCAGAAAACAGGCTTCAGTCCTCCTCCGGCTGTGGGAACATGGTCTAGTAACTTTATCAATATTGTGATAAATATGTATCAACATGTCAGCCACTTCTAAGTTTTCTCATATATAATGTTAGAATATGAATGCCCTTATAACTTCTACTTTCTGCCCAAATTATAAAAAAAAAAATCCTTTTAAAACTGCAAGGCATGTAAAATACATAGAAATAGATATTTATAGAGATTAACTCTTCCCCTCCAGAAGAAGACTCTTCCTTCACATCAATATTTCATATTCCAGCTAGGTAAAATTTGTGTTGGATGTTGTTTAGTTGCTAACTTGTGTCCAACAATCAAACCCACGTCTCCTGCATGGGCAGGCAGATTCTTTACCACTGCCCCAGCTGGTAAGCCCAAGCTTTGTGTAACTAGCATTTAAAATTAGTTGCTAAAAGTATAATTCTGAATGATCTAATGAAGTATCCATCTGAACCACCAGGGAAGACAGCACACATATGTACTATATACATACTGTTTTTGAAATATATATATTGATATGTGTGAAAGATATATATTGACACATATGAAACGTATATGTAGATCATGTGCACACATATGGAAAAAAACGAGCACTCAGTGTATACCTGGGAGGTAGAATTACGGGTCATTTAAAAATTATTTTATATTGGTATTTATATTTTCTGAATATGGTCTGCAATCAATGGTTATTATTTTACAGTTGGAAAATAAATTGAAGCTTTTAAAAAATGCTATAATCTTCAAAATTATGAAGAAAAATATTTAATTACAACATAAAAATTTTGAGATTTGAGGTGCTAATTCCAGAACAGATTGAAGTATGAAAGTAATATATATATTTCTACCCCCAAGTGTGTTTTGAAGTGTTTAAATGAAAACTCAAGATGAAAATAAAAGGACACACACACAAGCAGGATCCTGGCAAACGCAGGGAATAAAGTGGAAAATGTCTTAAAACGGTTCTTAAGATCAGAAGTCTCAGTATATGATGTTTTCCCAAAGAGTTTAATTTCTTTTATAGATAAGCAAGCCATGGCAAAAATGTTTCATTTGCTACTTTAATAGATACAGTTTATTCAAAAATCCAGAACATTAAGGTATATGGAGACTCACACATGTAAAATTATGATTTCTATATCTATTTAGGGGAGGTAAAATATTTTCATTTTACCCTCACCTCATTGGCAAAAATAAGTAGATCTTTTCAGCTTTCAAAAATTGTGTAAATATTACATAAAAACATACAGCTGTCACTGAATCATATTGATAAAAAGCAATCCAATCATGTTTCTTTGAATTCTAGAGATAATAAACACAAATTGTCTCATTTGAAAGAGTTTTATTTGCTAACTAGCTTTTTGTTTAAGTGTAATTTTTATAGGATTAATGTTTAGGGGCTAAATTGCAGACTCTATGGGAATATTGCCCTTACTGGTCTCTAATTTTTTTTTTTTTTAATCACTAATGAATCCGAAAAGTAGAGGTGGGAGGAGGGGCCACATATGGCGTCAATACACTTTAATTAAGTGCAATAATTCCTCTTTTCCTGAGGTAGCTGTGCTAAGACACATTTCTCTTCGGAGATTTACATTCTGGGGTCTCTAGTTTTCAGGAGCGCCCTCGTGTTGATCTGTGGCATTCCACTGCCCTCTGTCGGATCACTGTGAAAGTTCCGCTGGACTGCCTTCGAAGACCAGAAATTTGGGTTCAGTTTCTTGGTTTTTGGAATTCCCAACTTTCAATATAAATCTTCTCACCATACGATATTTTGAAAAAATGTGGAGTTAAAGACTGATGAATTTCCTAACAGGCAGCTTCACTCAAAACGATATCTTGGAAAGCAGCTTCGATTTTTATCATTTTATGAGTAAATAGTACTTATAAAAGCTTCTGCCTACTGGGAATAAAACACTTTTCAAAAATGTCTTTGAAATAAGGCAAATGGAAAATATAATAATTTAGGAAAACTAATACCACAGTATTTTTAAAAAAAATTTTTAGCAAACATAGAGACTGAATTCTTTGAAAAATTACAATTTATTAAAATCTGCAGTTCATTTTTGAGTAGCTTTCAGTGATAAATTTCCCAACATTGACCCTTATTCCAGGAGGAACTTTGGAGATGAATGCCTTTGATCTGCACAGCAGATGTTGTTCTGCACGCTTCTGGTGCAAATCCTCCACAAATATACAACAAGAAGTGACCTGGAAAAGTCACCTCGGAGAGGAGGGAAGACGTGGCCAGAGGTGGACGCGAAAGGGCGCAGAGCTATCTGGCTGGAAGTATTGTTACTGATTGGATGTCAGTTTTTAATTCGTTGGATGGTGCTTTTCAGCCAAAATCTGAAAATCTCTCCTCCCTTTTCAACATCTGGTTTAGCCATTCCTGGAGAGACAAAACAGCCCTTTCTCTCTCATCCCATCTATTAAAATGTACCTAGGTCCTGAGACAGAAATGAATGACCGTGTCAGTACTGAATAGTTCCACTCCAGTATTCTGCTAGAAATAAGTCTAATGTCCTAAAACCAAAATATTACAGTAGGACACTCTTCGACAGTGCAATTGATGGAAAATTAACTTGGTTTCCTGCTATATCCCATGAAGTCATTTGTCACATCAAAATACATGAAATATTGTAATCAGTTCAATTTATTTATTTAAAGAACAAAATAAAAATTGAAGCCCCATATTTGATCCCATCATGGCTGTTAAATATTTTAATTTATAATAAACTATTTTAACCATTTTTCTGTAAAGTATTTTCAAACAGTACTTATCATATTAAATACATGAGGGGACCTGAGTTTGAATTTATTTATAGTGCTTAAATATTGCAATATAAGTTTAATCACTTATGATGACATGTATTTTAATTATAAAGACTTCTTTAAAAGCTTAGTCATTATATGCCTCTTTGTCTGTGTAAAATTTCCTAAAATATTTAAAACTCTTTCAATAATATGAAATCTTGGTTTGAAAAACTAGTTTCACATCTAGTGAAACTATTTTATTCCCCCATTTAACTGAAATACAACAAAGAAGAAAAGAGTGAGAATATATTTAGCAGAAATGTATTTACCTCTGTAAACTGTTAGTATACTTGAAGCTATACAAGAATAAAACTGACATATCATATACAAGTATTGTCATTGTTATAGGATAAAGATACTGACGTATTTAGTTTTAAAGAAAAGGCTAACTCCTAAGTTGTGAATTATAGTGTAGACTATTCTGTGTTGCTACAAGCATATGCCTTTCTTATATACAGTTAATGAGGTCGATATGTAAATTGAGACATTGTCAATAACATTATACAAGTGTAAAACTGTCTAACCTCATGTGTAATTTTAAATATTTATTATGACATAAAGATTGATAGTTACTACAAAGCTGATAAAACTGATTTAAATACAAAAATATTATTGTTCAAAAATGTGTGAGATCACAATTCATGAATATTCTAAAAATATTTTTACTGAAATTTACCTAAATCACGTTTGCTTAAAAATCCAACTTGCTGTCAAATGAGAAAGCATTTTATTCGGTGTCTGTTATAAAACAGAGTAAGAGAAAATCCACTGATAAAAGGTTTCCAAGATCTCTAATAATTATTAAAGAAAGAAAGAAGATAAATAAATCATATCTTTTTTCTATAACCTAGAAGTTGTCTTTGGGCAAATGTTTTTCTTTTTCTTTTTTCCCCTACATCTAACTTAGTAATCTATGAACTATAATGATATATTCGAACTATACAGTCAAGACTTCACAGCCTGGGGAGAAGCAGAAATGCCGGCATGTCTAACTTTTCACCGCTTGTAGAACGCTGCTTCATGTAACCTTGAATTTCTAAGAAATTTTGATCAAGCTGTGACTCAGAAGAGCTAGGTTAGAATGTAAGAGTTTTTAGTTTCTCCTCCTACTTTGTCATTCTCCTGTTCTAGAGATACATCTAAATATAATCCTAAGCTCCACCCTATGTGCTGAAGGTACTTGATAATAACTCATTGTCTACCATATTGCTGATCCAGTCCTTTTAGGAGCTCTAGGATATAAAAGTAGAGTGCTACCAATTCCTGTAAAAACTGGGGAATTTCTGTGCTGGGCTGTCCCTAAAGCTGATATAGGTCATTGTCTTTCTTGCCCTATTTGTCCATCTTGGTCTTATGGGTGCAGGAATTCTCAGTGTCAAAACTACATTAGTGCTATCTAGGTCCATGCTGTTTCCAATTAAAATTGAACCCAAACAGATCATGAGAAGGGCTTCCCTGGTAGCTCAGCAGTAAAGAATCTGCCTACAAAGCAGGAGACACAGGTTCAAGCCCTGGGTTGGGAAGACCCCTTGAAAAAGGAAATGGCAACCCACTCCAGTATTCTTGCCTGGGAAATCCGATGGACAGAGGAGCCTGGCAGTCTACAGTCTATGGAGTTGCAAGAGTCAGACATGGCTTGGTGACTAAGCCACCACCAGATAATGAGAACATAATACTAAAAATGTTCTTCCTTCATTTCAGTCAAGATAGATGATGATTTTTCTAGAGGAACTTTCTCAAACCAGTTCTTTTCAAGCCCACTGTATTCCAGATACTGCATTTGTCCCTTGATAAACATCATCTCATATGATCTTGTTAATAGTTCAGCAACTCATTATCATCAGTTCCATTTCACGCATGAAGAAACTGAGGTTTCAACGGAGGAGGTGACTTGCCAAGGAAAATACAGCAGTCTTGAGACACAGCCTTTTCCCACCATGACCTCTTCACTGCCTTTATCTTCTTCTATTTCTCCTATTTTCTCATCAAAATCTCTTCTCCCCCTCCCCATCAAAAAGCCTCAATGAATTATTTTACTGAGGAAAGTTTAGACTTTTCAGATAATGCTTATACCCCTTATATAGATACGAAATACAAATTTAGTAGGAAAAGAGTGTATTCTTAGAAGTAGGATCCTAAGAACAAATTTGTTAGGTCAGATTAAACATGGGTGCCTTCAAATTTATGTCCTCATTCAGCCCTATGTATTGACATCAGTGTCTCTGGATTATAAAGAAGTTATCATGAGTCTTGTCATCTTTCTTAACTCATGACATATCTACTGTTTAAAAAAATAAATAAATAAACCTCCTTATGAGCACCATATTCACCTATATTGCTCTGGCATCCTTAGAAATCTTAGCATCACCCTGAATCATTTCTGGATACTGAGGGTAAGTGAGTCGGGTATTTGAGCTACACATAACCACTAGTGAAATCACACATTTTTACCAGCTTCTCTTACAGCCCCAGGTGTGGTGAAGTTGCGGACTTAGAAATCTGATGGGAAGTATTTTCTTTTGAGCTACCCTAATGACTCAGCAGGTGAAGAATATGCCTGCAATGCAGGAGACGTGGGTTCAATCCCTGGGTCAGGAAGATCCCCTGGAGAAGGAAATGGCAACACACTCCAGTACTCTTGCCCAGACGGAGGAGCCCAGTGGGCTATCATCCATGGGGTTGCAACGAGTCGGCCACAGATGAGCACATATTCTTGTACACGGTGATATGGAGTCAGGGCTCTGGCTTCCTGTTTCAGGACAGCATCTTTTGTCCTTGGTGCTCCCTGCTAAGTTTGCGATGACCGGGGTTTACATTTCAGCCCCAAAGATGCCCCTCAGGTCTCTGATAGATTCCCCTGAAGCAGAGATGGAGGGCAATGCTTTCCACCCTCAAAACACATACCATTTATATAGTTAAATCTACATATCATGGCAGACTATCATTATGCCAACTTTAAGTTTTAAATTGGCCATTACTTGAGAGGGCAGGTAATTTTGTTTGTTGGGGAGGGTGGGCAGGGTGTGATGTCAAACAGCAAACTCAAATTTACAGGAGTTGGGTAGAGCTCATCCTAATATTTCACCTCCCTTTCTGCACAGGATATATTGAAGACCATTAACAGAATTTTTTTTAACCTAAAAAGTTTTTTTATTATAAAATATCTTCTTGTTGGTATATGGCAAAAAACCACCACAATATTGTAAAGTAATTATCCTCCAATTAAAATAATTGTAAAAAAAAGATAATCATAGCAGTGTTTTTCTTAAAAAAATAATGTGTGTATATATATATATATGTATATATATATATATGTGTATATATATATATATATATCTTCTTGGGACCTCCCTGGAGGTCCAGTGGTTAAGAATTGTCTTTCAATAGAGAGTGCAAGTTCAATCCCTGGTCAGGGAGCCCCATGTGCCTTGCAGTCAAAAACCAAAACAGGAAACAGAAGCAACGCTGTAACAATTCAATAAAGACTTTAAAAATGGTCAACAACAACAAAAAACCTTTTTAAAAAAATAAAATATCTTCTTACTGGATAATATCTCAAAAGTACTTATAATTTAACAATATGTTAGGCAGTTTATAAAACCATAATTATTTAGGATTCATTTGCTCTGTTTCATTCTTGACAATACCAGGTACTCAAAGTTACCACTTCTAACACGCAGCAGCCCTATTTTATTGTCCTATTGCTTCTAAACTATCTTTCTCTGTAAAGAAACGATAAAATTGAAGTTAAAATATTGTTTTCAGGCTCATAACTGCAAAAAAAAGAAAGCTTAATCTAATTTTACTATCAGTATCAGTGAAACACATGTATTGCTAGTACACTTTTTGGGCAAATATATTTTGTGCCTAATATTCCTTTTTGTCTAATTCCAACGCTGACAGACTCAATCGTTTGCTTGGGAGATTTCTTACGAATTTATATCACTGGTTACAAGTAGGACATAGACAGAAGCACAATGAGCAGAATAATCCGTCATCTTTACAAACAGAAGAGACGATTACTTTCAGAAAAGCTCTCCTGTGGTATTGACAACTTATTTCACATGTTCTACCACTGGTAGCTCAGAGGCAGCATATGTGAACAAGACACAGTAAATTATATTAAAGTCAGAAACTTTGAGATGCTTTTGTGAACCCTCAGGGAGATTAGCAAGACCCTGTCCGCTCCGAGGAGCACTACGCTTCATCAGAACCAGCTAACTTCTTTCCCCAAGATTGCTAAGCACACTTTACTGTTTATAAAGAAAGATTCTCAGACCAGGGAATCTCCTTTTCCAAGTGGTTGCCATGGTTTTATTGTGTTTGTTTTGTGTTTTCCTGGCACATGGGTTAAATTATCAGAGCGAAGAGGAAATGGAGATGGTAACAATCCAATAATGCTCTTCGGTGAAGAGCGTTTAACATTCAGAAACCATCGACATTTAATTTCTGCCTCATTAGAACCAGGAGAGCAGGGAGCTGATTTAGGAATGCTGCAGCTTGTTCTGAAACATCACGGTGTTTTTTTTTTTTTGAAACAGAAGGTAGTAATCAATGAGAAGTATTCAGTGTGGTTCAGTTCCTATAATACTTTCCTGGTGTTAGTCTAACCACTATTGCTTTGCACCTTTTTTTTTTTTTTTTAAACTCTTTAAGGTCACATCTGTTAGGGCACATAATGGTTTTTAATCACACTTTTCTAAATGACTAGAACACAAGTATGTGAGGGGAGCAGCACTTAAATCGAAGCCTGATCCCTGTTGTAGGATATTTGGGTCGTGATTTTCTGGAGGATTGAATGCAAAATGGCAGAGACCTCTGCCGAGCTCATGCCAGTTGATATACAGCTGAACAATCAAATGCAGGCCCACCCCCTCCTCCGAATATGTCTCCTTTCCCAGAGGAGGATCACAGAGAACACACTCTCAATTTGGGGGAAGCAAGGAAGGCTAGAATCATATATTATCTTTACAGACCCTTCTGTTCAATTCCGAACGCCTCTAATGCACCTCAAATCCTCTTCGGATCAGTTTCAACCAAATTATAATACGTGTTCGCAGGATGGTGCTTTTTCCCCTCAAATTTGAATTAGGTGCTAAAAACAAGTTTTTCTTCTTTTTCAACTGATATTTAACTGGAGTCGCTGATGATGTGCTATTGATTTTTGCTGTAAAGCTTGGAGCAAAACCCTACACTATATGGTCCACTTATATCATCGACTGTAGATATATTCAAGGAAACCACCTTTGCTTTCAGCAGTCCCTTATGTTCTAGGCACATGAACAAAGAGAAAGAAGTGATATCTATTTAGAGATCCATTTTATTCAATAAGTAACACCAGGCAGCAAGAAGATAGCAGTTACCATCAATAAGAACCCTATTCTCGTGGAGCTTCTACTCTAAATATTCCAATGGACCAGAAAATAAAAACAAACTAGCTGATCTGGGTGCTGGTAAATGCCGTAGAGTTGGACTATAAAGAAAGCTGAGTGCCGAAGAACTGATGCTTTCCAGCTGTGGTGCTGGGGAAGACTCCTGAGAGTCCCCTTAGCAAGGAGGTCAAGCCAGTCAACCCTAAAGGTGATCAACCCTGAATATTCATTGGAAGGACTGATGCTGAAGCTGAAGCTCAATGCTTTGGCCACCTGATGTGAACAGCCAACTCATTGGAAAAGACCATGATGCTGGGAAAGATTGAGGGCAGGAGGAAAGGGGGACTGCAGAGGATGAGATGATTAGATAGCATCACCGACTCAAGGGACGGGAGCAAACTCCAGGAAGCAGTGAAGGGCAGGGAAGCCTGGTGTGCTGCAGTCCATGGGGTCGCAGAGTCGGACACGACTGAGCACCTGAAGAGCAACAAAATTCATGTTTTAAATTTTGAAAAATTGTCCCAAATAATTGGGTTCTGATTCAATGCTTTGATCATTTATTTATGACCTATTATTTGGAAGACATGTACTATTTTGGGCAACAGTGCTTCTAATATGAAAATCATTCTCAAGAATTTAAAAGGGGAGAGAAAAGTCAGCTATCAGAAGATAGTGTTAGTTGCTCAGTCATGTCCAACTCTTTGCAACCCCATGGACTGTGGTCTGCCAGGCTCCTCTGTCCATGGGATTCTCCAGGCAAGAACACTGGAGTGGGTTGCCATTCCCCATGGACTGTGGTCTGCCAGGCTCCTCTGTCCATGGGATTCTCCAGGCAAGAACACTGGAGTGGGTTGCCATTCCCTTCTCCAAGGGATCTCCCCAACCCATGGATCCAACCTGGGTCTCCAAAGGCAATGTTATAAAGATTCTTAGTAAGGTAAGGGTGTGTGAGTCTCTGTGAAGCAGGTGGGGCTCCTGAAGCGATGAGCACAGAGAAGGCTCTCCTACCAGCCTGAGGGTCAGAAGTGGGATGGATGCAGGAAGGAGTCTCTTTGGAGGGAACTGAGTTGAGTTGGATGGAGAACACAGAGTCACATGGATGGACTTGCTGAAAACAGAGTGAATGGGGAAGTAGAAGGGAAACGCAGGCAGAGGAAGCAGCAGAAGCAAGGACGTAAAGAGGAGATGACAGAGCATTTATGAACACACCGCGCTGGCCAAAAAATTCCTTTGGGTTTTTCCATAGCATCTTAAGGAAAACCCAAAAAGATTCTTCGACCAATCCAATGTATACAGACATAACACGAGGCTTCCTGGTGGCTCAGATGGTAAAGAACCTGCCAGAAATACAGGAGACCCAGGTTCAATCCCTGGATTGGGAAGATCCTCTGGAGAAGGGAATGGCCACCCACTCCAGTATTCTTGGGAGAATCCCATGGACAGAGGAGCCTGGTGGTCTACAGTTCATGGGGTCACAGAGAGTCAGACACGACTGAGCTACTCACACTACTAACAATTTCACTCATATATATACATGCTTATTAAAGAAATAAGTAGAACAATTTGTTTTCATATTCTCTTCAATCTAATGCACATATTCAAAACCAAAAACCATTCTTTAAAATTATGTATTTTTACACTTGGATAAGCTTTCTTCCAAGACTTATGGCTTCAGCCAGACTGTCTTTTCATTATTTATGTCTGTGTCTGTTTGCACACCTAGCGGAGATTAAGCAGGAGAAATAAAGAAAATGGAGCAGATCTTTTTCCTGATTCCTGCTCAACCAATCGACATGGCAGGAATTTTGATCAGTAGTTTAAATCAGATTACAAAGTAACCTGATAGATATTCCAGTCAACTAAAAGACAAAAGATCCTCAGCCTTCCTTAAACAAAAAGTTCTCTCAAGAGTAACTTTGTTCCTAAGAAACAGTAAGTAACCGAGTCAAAAAACACAGTAACTCACATTAACTACCACCAAACAACTCAAGTTTGAAGGCTTCACTCTTTTTCATAATCTTGTGAACATTGGTAAAACCTCATTCCTTGTGAACATTCATAAAACCTCATTCCTAGCTTTAAGACTTCTTTGTCTTAAGGAAAACACCTACTTGTTTTGGTGTTGTAACAATTAAATTGATTGGAAACATGTACACTGATTCTGATCATTTTCTTTAAATCTACTGCAGAATTCCTTGCTTTGGGTAGCATCTTCTGCAGCTGGCAGACACTATACTGGCTTTAATTACCGACCCACGTCTACAATGATGACTCTGCAATCTTTTTTTTTTTTTTAACTTTGAAGATGAAAATCACTAATAACAGGAAGAAATGGATGGAAGCCATCAGCCAGTAAGTGGTTCTGCTTCTTAAAAGTTATGCAGCCTCTTTGACATTACCCTGTCTATCGCTTCATCAAAATAACTCAAAGTTTCAGCCAAAACAAAATAGCCCTGCTTATCATCTGCCACCTGAAAACACCCACAAGCATCTGATTTATAAATACTAACAAACGCAGAAACGGAGTGAATTTATTTAAAAACACGAATTTGTTTTTGAGATGAAGCCACGTTATTTGTATGAAGGAAGCAGACAGAAAAGCTACGGGGCTTCTTTAACAGGAAATTGGGCACAGGTCCATGTGAATGGAGTTTCTTAAAGACAACTGACAGGTTAATGATACTAAGAATTGTGCCGGTAGCTGCATTTAATTCCAGAATCGTATGGGCGCATTTTCAACTGATATCCTTTAAATAACCTGTAATTTTTCAGTGTGAAAATCTCTATTATAACAGGAAAATTGAGGAAGACACTTATTAAAGAGAAGCAGCAGCACATGTGGTATTATTTTTACAGCCTTTCCGTGTGTTGATATAAAGTAATACATTTGAGTCAAACATCATCTGGGTGAGTAGTTAAAGTGAAATCCGATAGGACTTTGCAATGCGGCCGGACGGGCTGTCCAATTAGCAAAATGATTAGCCCGGCTAATATCAACAGAGCCATTGCCGTGTCGATTTGACATTATATCTCTACACAGATTTCAGCCTTTGCTTAGGACTTCTGACCATGATCCCTACAACTTTGGAAGAAGTGCCATCCATTGGGTTTCTGTTGGAGAGAAACAACTATTTCTTCTATAACATAAAAATACTTCAACAGTTTTTCAAAATTTGGAAAATTTTGCTTTAATATGTGTGTGTATATATATTTGTGTGTGTGTGTGTGTGTGTGTGTAACTCTCTATATATTGTTATATTGTCAGGACTTCTCTGGTAGTCCAGTGGTTAAGATTCTACGTTCCCAGTGCAGGGGGCCTGGGTTCAAACCCCTGGTCAGGGAACTAAATTCAGCATGCCACAAGTGATTTTATATATATATACATATATATAATTATATGGAAGAATTGATGCTTTCAAGCTGTGGTGCTGGAGAAGACTCTTGAGAGTTCCTTGGACAGCAAGGAGATCAAATAAGTCAATCCTAAAGGAAATCAAACCTGAATATTTATTGGAAGAACTGATGCTAAAGCTGAAGCTCCAATACTTTGGCCACCTGATGTGAAGAGCTGACTCATTGGAAAAGCCCCTGATGCTGGGAAAGACTGAGGACAGGAGGAGAAGGGGGAAACAGAGGATGAGATGGTTGGATGGCATCACTGAGTCAATGGACATGAGTTTGAGCAAACTCTGGGAGATGGTGAAGGACAGGGAGGCCTGGCATGCTGCAGTCCACGGGGTCACAAAGAGTCAGACGCTACTTAGCCACTGAACAACAGCATCAGTAAGCATGCTACCTAGAGATAAACACTCAAGTGTGTACTGATACACATACATGTATATATACACACATAGTATTACATGCCTATATAAAGATGTGAATGCATAAATTTAGAAAATAAACAAATGTTTAACATACAAATTAATTGCTATATCTAATTTCTGTTAAAAATATGTGTATGTTAGAGTTGCCTTTTATAATTAGTGGGAATTCTTGTAAAGAGTACGGAACTCATTGAGATATTTCAAAATTATATTTTAATATATAGTCCACTCTGAAGATATTTTTAAATAATTATTTTATTAGGAATCTTTACTCAGTTATATTAGCAAAGCTGTTTTTCTGGATTTTAACGTTGTGGAGTGTATACAGTTGAACACAACAATGCTTCAGTATTATTTTTTCTTACAATGGTTCTTCTTTGAGCTTATTAAATTACATAGACTATCTTTAATAGAGATTTGTGCAAAATTATGTATAAAATGTCTTCTAAGAAGAGCTTATATAATAAGAATTTGGCTATGTCAAGGAATTACTTTGGAAATTGACCATGTTAAATGGGACTTCATTATTATGATCTCTCGAGCCTACTTGCAGTGTCCACATGAATATAATAGACTACATATTTTTTCTCCCTAAGATCTTCTCAGGATGGAGATATATTCAACCACTTTGGTAGCTGTACCAAATCCAAATCATTTTGCTTTTATTTCTATAATTGCTTTTATATCCTTGTTTAATATTTATCATTTTTTAACTTAATTGATATCCCATGAGTAGATGCTCTAAAGTATTTTTGCCCTTGCAGTTGAAATATTTCTTTTTCATGTTGCATATGAAGAGCATGTTTTTACAGCTTTTTTCCTGATCCAAACTTAGTTGTTCTCTGCAGTAAATTTGCTCTCAAGTCCAATTAAACTCAACTTAAATAAATAAATTTCACACTTTTTAAGCAACAGAAAGAGTAACGGTTTTTATCTGTATTTATCAAAACCAATGTTGTGCAAATGCCACTTGTATGGGGTATATGAGTTGTTCATTAGCTGAGTTTTTAAAATTAAAGATCTGTTTGAAAATATTTAAACTCACATAAAGCTACATATCTTATAAGTCCTTTTTAAATAGTATTTTCCCAAAAGTAGTTTTCCTTTGGATTGTTACAGCACAGATGACTCCACATGTCATAGTCTGCTAAGACAGGGTTCAAAATGTACTCCTAGACAATGCATAGAAAAGAAAAGCCCTTAATTCATACCCTGGGTCTTATTTAGAAGACTACATGATATATTTTGTTGTTAGGTAACAAAAATCTGTATTGTTTAAAATGTCTGTAATCCGAGTTCTTTTTTTTTTTTTTGTCCCCCCTAAAGTGACATTGACTGAAATCTCTCCATAAAGAGAATTAGCCTGTTGCTTCTAGTTCAAATGCATACCCCCTCCATTTCCTCTAATTTTATACAATGTAAATAAATACTCTGTGCTGTTCAGAGGCTACTGGAAAACGCTGAATGCCTATCATGTGTTCTAAATAAGGCCCTCTTGAATAAAGAATTACCTCTGAGCTAAGAAAAGTCATAGTTGCTAAGCAGAAAGGTCAACAAGAGCAAGTGGGCTTTTTCCTGTATTTGTCTGTGAGAATAAACATATGGAAGAAAATGTCCTTCTATAAAAGAATTCAAACAAAGCAAAAGTCTTCAGAAAATAGATTGCCGTGGAAAGTTTATTTAAACTTAAGACTCCCGCATGGAATTAGCCATGTTAGACGGCATTGAATTGAATGAATAATTCCATTCCAATATGATCCACTTTCCTTTAATTTCTGTGAGTAATGTTTGGAATATTTGTGCCCAGTAGAATACGAGACATTTCAACATCAGCAAATTGAGCATGAGAAATCAGACCCCGAAGAAATGCACCCACAACTTCAGTGCTAATCAGACATGTACAGACTCAGATCAAAGAGAAGGGGAAGGGTAATATCTGAAGTCGAAAAAACAAAAAAGGATTTCAGATGTCCAGCATTCATTAGAATCTCATGAATTCTGTGATTCAAAATTTATATTTCAAAATTTGTTTTTATATAGAACATTTTATGATTTTCATAGTATTTCACAGGCACATGAAAAGCAAAATGAACAGTTAGATTATTAGCTTGAGAATATCTAAATTTGTAACTCTAAGAGATTGCAACCAATTTCTTCCCCAAGAGGACATACCTTATCTTTCTATTGATCTATTCTAAGCAATCTGTTTTACTTTGTTCCTAACATATAATTCTTTGTGGGTTTTGACCAACCTTTGTAATAAACAATGTACCTAAATAAGGCTCTCTGGGTTAACTTTCTCCATGTACCCATAACAAATTAATTATAGTTTAGACATATTGAAAACTTCCAGTAGTACTAAAAAAATTAAACCTGAAAGGTAACATAATGCTAGAATCTAGAATGATACTAATTTGTTTAAAGAGCTGGCTTTGATAAGCTGCTATATAGATACTATAATCTAATAAAGAACATGGAAAAGGAAAAAAATAACTTTCTCTCCTTTTTCTTCAAGGTGCTCCTTTACTTAAGGATCTAGAAGAATCTAGACTAGCTACGAATAGTCAGAAAATAGGGTATCTTGTTTAGGACAGATAGAAATACATCTAAAAGTTATAGCCACCACAGTTAAGAAGGATCTGTCCTAGGAGATATAACAACATATTACTAAACTATTGTTTATATTGTTTTTTTAAGTCTTTATTGAATTTATTACAATTTTTTTTTATGTTTTTGTTTTTTGGCCCCGAGGCATGTGGGATCTTAACTCCCTTACTGGGGATCAAACCTACATCTTGTGCATTGGAAGGTGAAATCTGAACCGCTAGACCACCAGAGAAAGAAGTCCCACTAAACTGTATTATTTTAAAACGTGTGATACTCAAGAGTACATGTATCAGTGAATCATGTAAAAGGGATATCTCACATGTAATCCATGTGGATATCAGAATTTAGTTACTCTGTTAAGGGTGGAGTGACAAAAATCTGTAGAAAAATAAATGACTAGCCAATAATTGTATGGGATTTGGGACATTTTGAACAGCATACTGTCAGAGCATCACACATGTACCATAACTGAAATAAATAGAACTCAAACCTGGGTATGTGCTACTATATTAGAAGACTGAACTATAAAAGTATAGTTAAGGTATAGAGGCAGTCTAGAGGAGAAAGTAAAATAGAATGGGTCAGATTCAAAGTCATAAATCCAGGGATGGCCCAGCTGCCTTACTTCTGAACAATAACTATTTTCAGCCATACCAAGAAGACTGATGATTGGAGGAGGGGAGGGGCTTCCTCCCGGCGGAAGGAAGAGTAGTGAAGGCAGGTAGGTATAAAGGAGCCCTACAAGTTGCATGGTAAGAGATGGTAGGCTCAGCGGTATAGCATCCGCCTGCCAATGCAGGAGACCCTTGTTCGATCCCTGATCTGGGACGATCCCACATGCCGCGGAACAGCTCAGCCTATGAGCCACGACTATTGCGCTTTGTGCTCTAGAGCCCAGGAGCCTCAACTGGTGAGCCCACAAGCCGCAATTGCTCAAGCCCAGACGCCGAGAGCCAGTGCTCTGCAGCAGGAGAAGCCCCTGCATCGCAGCTAGAGAGACCTCCGTTCTCTGCAACCAGAGAAAAGTCCGCAGAGG
This sequence comes from Cervus canadensis, assembly GCF_019320065.1. NCBI lineage: Eukaryota > Metazoa > Chordata > Mammalia > Artiodactyla > Cervidae > Cervus > Cervus canadensis. Next base: position 3,187,668 of record NC_057386.1, on the reverse strand, counting down.
AGCAAAGACCCCGCACAGCCCAACATTAGGTAAAGAAAGAGAGATGATAGTGCGTCAGAGCGCGGGAAAGGGTAATAGTAGAAGATAAAATTTGAAATCACCCAAGGCACTGTCTTCAGTACTAATGCTCGGGTGGGACTTTCTGCTTCAGCTGCTTTTCGGACCTGTTGAAGAGCTTTCAACTGACCACAGACACGTTCATGTTTCAGTTGGTTAAAGATATTGATGGTGGAAGCGTTCATGAAGCTTTCTTCAGGGGTGCTACTGGAAGCTGGGGTGGCCAACCAGGAGGCAGCTGTCTATGAGAATGCTGTCTACAACCTGAACTAAACATGCAAATGAAGTGAAGGAAGCGCGTCTCTAGAGGACAGGAAGAGATGTGCTTAAGAAATTTGCTGGTCCTTCATTTATATCCGTCATGCGTTTTAGGACTTACATCTCCCTCAAGTGTGATTTTATACTATAAAGCGTTCAAGAAGTTGACCACATCCTTAAGGTATTAAAATGTGTTCCAAGGCTCCTCTTGTTGAATGGAAAAGTCAATATCGTTTAACAACTTGAAAAAAAAAAGAAAGTGAAAATGACATAAGCTTTTATAGAAAACATCTTAGTTTCCATCTATTTTCCTTTGATGGGGAAGGAATTCAGACTGCCATTCCCTAGAAGAAAGGTTTCATCTTCTGAAGCATTTATCGGTTTTCAGTTGTAAATGTGAATACATCCGAAGTATCATTTATCACGGTTGTAACCTTGAAGAGATTTTTGCCCTGCTTCCTCGGGTAGATATAAATCTGCATGTTGGATTATTACTCTTTTCCTACCTTAAGTGGTTTGGCGATTAGTGTAAAGCCAGGCTCGGTATTGGTTTCTTCACATCCTCCCTTAATTTTTTCATTGTGTTGGACATCGTACTGGGAAGATTTCCATTAGTCTGAGATATTTAAGGTTTACCGATATCCCACAGTGAAAATCAGCGTCTTCAATAAATACATCATCTCTCAGTTTGACTGGTATGTCACAGCACTCATCTCTTCAGTGAGAATGAAACACGGAAATAATGTTGGTAACACAGATACGGCCCAAGAGTATTTGTCATTTATCTAAACTAGACAGAATCTGTATGTAGCTGGCAGGGGCTGTGTTAGTAATCGCCATTCTTTCTGTCTTGAAGCCTGGCCCAGGCAGAAGTCGAATGGTTGAAATAGAAAAGAGGTTTAACTTTAGCTGGTTGCTTTTGATAATGAGAAAGGGAGCTTGGATATTCCAAAACATGGTGCCTGTTTCATTAGGTGTGATCTCTATGCTAATTGAATGAGCATGGGGAGTCAGTTTTGATAAAATACAGTTGTCTGACCTTTGGCCCAGAATGAGAAATCAAACAAGATGGATGAGGCCTTCATCTGTAGAGTTCATTGATGCGTTTCTGAGGGTGAGCCTTCCCCCGGACGAATGGAACATTAAGAACTGTGGTTAACTCGGGATGAAAATTTGGAGTGGCTACTGCTTGGAATAAGATGACTTTCTAATGTCGTCATAAAATCGCTTAATGGGCTGTATCCCATGAGGTCATATCAAAGACCCACAAGAGTTAAAACTAAATAGCCAATTGAAGTCTGTCTTTTTATCAAAAACATTATTTCTTAAAGCTCCCTCTGCTCCTCTCTCTCTAGCCTAACTTGTTAGCGTAGGATATTTGGCTCTGGGTTTAAAACCAGAAATGGAAAGTTGTTTTGGTTTTCCTTAATAAAGTCTTCACAAATTTGATTTTAAACTTATGGAAGAGGGTTTCCATGAAACCCCCTTTTTCCGTTTAAGAAGGGCAGCAGAGCTGGCTGCAGAGTCATCTGTAATTAAAAACAAAAATTCTCTAGTTTTTCCACTTCCTCATATATATACATACATATGTATATATATAGGTTATGCTTGATGGTTGCATTTTAAAACTTTTCTTGATGAGCTGCACTTGGTATATTAAGTAAATTTGGGGGTCTTGGCATGAAGGTCTTGGCATGAGGACTTGGTTCCTTTAAAAGTTGAAATTGTAGGGACATTCTATATGATAGGTTTTCCTGGTGGTTCAGACAGTAAAGAATCAGCCTGCAATATGGGAGACCCAGGTTCAATCCCTGGGTCAGGAAGATCCCCTCCAGCATTTTCGCCTGGATAATCCCATGGACAGAGGAGCCTGGTGGGCTACAGTCCATGGGGTCACAGAGAGTCGGACACGACTGAGCAATTAACACTTTCCCTTTTACTTTTCTATGTGATGCCAGGTGGCTGCTGGTGTACATACTTACAAGAGATTTGAAGAGAAACATCACATATTATGTAATCTTTTCCTGTTGTTTTGTTTTGTTTTGTTTTCATTTTCATGGCAGATTTTAATAAGAGCCTGTGATTTAGTAGAAAGCATTAGTGGGTTCAGAAATTAGATGCTGCTGCTTTTGATGCCTTATTTGTATTTATTTGCATTCTTTCCATACAAAGATCTGTATAATCAAAGCTCTGGTTTTTCCAGTAGTCATGTACAAATGTGAGGGCTGGACCATAAAGAAGGCTCAGCGCCAAAGAATTGATGCCTCCGAACTGTGGTGCTAAAGAAGACCCTTGAGAGTCCCCTGGAAGCAAAGAGATCAAACCAGCCCATCTTAAAGAAAATCAGCTCTCAATATTCATTGGAAGGACTGAAGCTGAAGCGCCAATACTTTGGCCACCTGATGTGAAGAACTGACTCATTGGCAAAGACCTTGATGCTGGGAAAGACTGAGGGCAGGAGGAGAAGGGAGCTACAGTCCATGGTTTCACAAAAAAGTCAGACACAATGTAAGGCAGTGATTGTCACTGAACTTCCCAGACAGTCATTGGAGGGACAGTATGTAAAGGTGCAATTTGACCAGAGAATCTGGGAAGTAAAGCATCAGTGTCCTCTCTCAGGACAGGAAAAAAGAAAAAGATCCTCTCCTTTTCACAATATTAGTTGACTTACTGAAGTAAACGGTGTCTTTCAACATACAATGTGGATAGTGTCAAGCTTGAAAAATGTATGAGGAGTCCAGAAATTCAGCCACTCAACACTGTTTCATTCTGAAGAACAAAATTAGAGACTCCCATTAATATACTCTTTGCAAGCTGGAGAATACATAAAAAATACACAGAGTAGAATTTCATAATGAATTTATGATGTTTTCCTTTGCTATCCATTTTGGCTCTCTCTAAAAGTCACAAATGTGAACAGAGGTTATTATGGAGCTTAGAAGATGAAGCAGAAAAAGAAACAGGAGGAGAAGAAGAAAAATGATACCTGCAAAATACTATACCAGTGTAAAGTAGATCATTTTAATGACCATATGGGAAAAACGGAGTCCAGTAATAAACTACTACACGTTTAGAAAATAACTAAGAAAATTGGTGTTCACATAGCAAGAATGAGGACCATTTTAAAGTTTTTATTGAATTTGTTACACCATTGCTTCTATCTTATATTTTGGTTTTTTGACTGTGAGGCATGTGGGATCTTCACTCCCTGACCAGGGGTTGAACCCATATCCCCTGCATTGGAAGGTGAAGCGTTAACTACTGGACCCACCAGGGAAGTCCCAGGAGTAAGTTTTTCTTACTTTTTATATCACATTACTGGAGGAAGGAGGACTCTGTGTGTTCGTGTGTGTGTGTGTGTGTGTGATTTAGTCACTTCAGTCGTGTCTGACTCTCTGTGACCCTGTGAACTTAGCCCACCAGGCTCCTCTGTCAGTGGAATTCTCCAGGCAAGAATCCTGGAGTGGTTTGACATTTCCTTCTCCAGGGGATCTTCCCAACCCAGGGATTTGCAGATGGGTTCTTTACCACTGAGCCACCTCGGAGTCCCCTATACATACGTATGTACATACACACATAAGAGATTGCATCTATCTATAATCCTTATTCATGTTTTAGTTTAGAAAAGAACATCTTTCCAAATAATTGCATGCGGTTCCACTCTATTATTTCTATGTGCTCTTCTGCCTTCATCAGATACTTGGGTTTCTTCCTTTTTGCACTAGGTTTAATATTACTCTCAGGAGTGGGGGATATGACCAGATCTCTCATATCCCTGCCATTATTTGGGTACAAAATATATTACATTCCTTTTTAGGCTTCCCCATTGGCTCAGTGGTAAAGAATCTGCCTGCAGTGCAGGAGATGCAGGTTTGATCCCTGGGTCAGAAAGAGCCCCTGGAGAAGGACATTGCATCCCCTCCAGTATTCCTGCATGGGAAATCCTGGGGCCAGAGGAGCCTGGCGGGCTACAGTCCACACGGTCGCAAAGAATAGGACATGACTGAGCGCACACACACATTCTTCTTTACAAGATTTTCAGTGAATACTTTCTCTGGTATTTTTTTATGTACAGTTTGAAAGTTAACATGGTATGTGAAAATATACATCATTTTACAGCATCCTTTGAAATATAGAGAGGGAACTTTCATCCCCTCTTAGAATTACCTTTTAGTCCGTATTTTATGGAGCGAATCACTGATGAGTGCTTTCAGACTGCTGTGTGGTGGGTATTGAGTCCATATCGGAGCCCAAGGGTTACACTCACCTGCCAAGGGAGACTGTGAATTTAACATATAGATAGGAGAAAGGAAACACGAATTATAGATTGTAAAAGGCTCAAAAATATCACAACCCCCCCAAAATATTTAACATAAATATATGTCTACAATACCTTTCATACTTAGTCAGTCAGTTGTGTCCAACTCTTTTGCATTCTCGTGGACTGTAGCCCACCAGGTTCCTCTGCCCATGGGGTTTTTTCAGGAAAGAATACTAGAGTGGGTTGCCATGCCCTCCTACAGGGGATCTTCCCAACCCTAGGATCGAAGCTGCATCTCCTGAATTTCAGGTAGATTCTTTCCCACTGAGCAACCAGGGAAGCCCTACCTATTTTTGGCTTCTGATTTTTGATAGCTTACTCATAATACATCAAACTTTTTTAAAAAATAGTTTCTGTAAGGGGAATTAAAATATAGTTCATTCATTCCTTTCTTATGGTTGATTTTTTTTCAGATAGGTTATAGAAGTTTCTTTATGCCTCACCACTTATTGTTGACATCCTGTGATTTTTTTTAAAGCTTTTGTTGAAGTATAGTTGATTTACAATGTCACGTTGGTTACAGCTGTATAGCAAAGTGAATCAGTTATATATACAGGTTCCTGCAATTTTTAGCTAATTTGTCAAATTTTAGAAATCATCTATCAGATTTTTTTTCACATAAGGGCCATGAAGTATGAAAGCATTTTCCACATATAGACTCTGCGGAAAGTAGAAGTATTTACCGTCATTACAAGAGATGCAAGAGATCCAGGTTCCATTCCTGAGACTTGGGATCAGTCTCTGGGTTGGGAAAATCCCTTGGAGGAGGAAATGGCAACCCACTCTAGCATTCTTGCCTGGAGAATTCCATGAACAGAGGAGCTTGGCAGGCTACCGTCCATGGGGTCACGAAGAATCAGACATGACTGAGCACACACACACCAATGTTCTCTCATTTCTGGGCACCACAGGTTCATTCATATCTTCATCTGACTGCTAGTCCCATGTCTTTATCGTGATCCCTGATGAGTTACAGTGTTTGGCAGATACTTTGTTGGGGCCATCGCTGTAGCCTGACACCTAGAACCTTGTAAATATACATGTAAGTGGCTGCGCACTCTCCCAATACATCCAATAAGCTAAAATTAAGTGGGCATTCATCCCAGATTTCCCTTCTCCTTAGCCAGATCCACCACATGCCCTTGATCGTTCAGGGCCACTCATCAGGGGAATGGAGTCTGCCATAGGGTGGAAATTGGAGAAAGGAAAGATCAGTGTCATAAGCAAATACAGTTAAAATAATTTATTTCTGAAAACTCTACAAAAGCATATGACCAGGCAAGTCTCTGTGTTAATGAGCGGCCCTGAACCCAAGCTGCTTCAGCTTTGTGATAAAACCACCTCTGGGAAAGAGAGCAGGAAAGAGTAAAGGCATAGGGCTGGAGGGACACTGGGTGAATTCACGGTAAGTCCGTTCCACTGCAGAAAATGAAGACTTTATGCTCAGGACATCAGGCAACAACTGAAAGGTGTTACTCTGAGAGGCAGAGAGACCTGGAAGGACAGTTTATGGACCCAGTTACAGCGAAAAGTTAGTTGCTCAGTAATATCGAACTCTTTGCGACCCCACAGACAGTATAGCCCACTGGGCTGTTTTGTCCATGGAATTCTCCAGGCAACAATACTGGAATGGATGACCACTCCCTTCTTCAGGGGGTGTCTTCCTGACCCAGAGATCAAACCCACGTCTCCTGCACTGCAAGCAGATTCTTTGGCATCTGAGCCACCAGGAGACAGATCAACATAAAAGTTGGAATCCTTCTTTGGGTGGAGAAGACAAGAGATTTGAAAAAAAAAAGATTAGCTTAGTTTTAGAAATGCTATGCTTTGATTCTTCATGGGAACCAAAGACAGATGTTTGATAGACAATTGGAACAGGCAAGTCAAACACAAAGTAGGGTTAGAGATATGAAAGTCATCCTGTAGATGAAATGGAAGAGAAATCCCAGAGAAGACAGTGGTGGGGGGGACAAATGAATGTCAGAATATAGAAGGAAACCAAAATCTGAAAGACGAACAAGAGAGAAACTGAGGCATCATCACAGATGTATATTTCCAGACCTCTCAGATTTAATGTGCATCAGAAAGAGGCATATATACTAAATGAGTGATATATATGAGGCACGTCAGCCGCACTTCAGTCTATTTTCCTTTTTCCCAAATACACACACATGCGCACACACACACAGAGAGGAATTCTTCATATTTAAAAGAAAGTGGGTTATGTGGCTTGAAGCCATCTGTGACTAGAATTATTTCAGTGACATTTTTTAGGCAACCCTAGGAAAGAAGATTACTCCATTTTTATAAAATGGCAGAAAAGGAAACCAACACAGCACTGTAAAACAATTATCCTCAATTAAAAAATAAATTTTAAAAAGTGCTGGGAATTAGGGAGGCATGTTAGGTGTAAAAGGTCCATTTGGAGGTAGGTGGATCTCAAAGACTTGAGTCTCAAGCACCCTGGGGTGTGGATAGACCTGCATAAATGAAAATATGGGCTGATTGGCTTTTAGTTGTTGGATCCTTAGCTGCAAACGTCCACCCTGCTTCCCCAGGGTCTGCGAGTGGAAACCGTTCAGACCTCTCAGGCCCCAGTTCTGTCCTGCCCTCCTTGGCTTCGTGAGCAGCAGCAGCCTCCTCACTTTCCTCTCCCCTCAACGGTCTTTGCTCCCCTTAAACTGATTCTCCATGGAGACATGAAGGTGAACCGACTAAAATGACAGTTTACCACCTAAAATGCATCAGTAGCCTCCCCTCAGATATAGTTTCCATAAAAAGAAAGAAAAACACTGGCTTCTCCCCAGCTCTCTAGTCTCAATCCCCACCAGTCCCCACCTCAGATGTATCCTCCAGAAATGTCTCTCCCTCTTTATACACAGTATGCAATTTCTCATGTCTGTGTTTTGATTTCTTTCCTGACTTTTCTTTCTTTCTTTTTTTTTTTTTTTTTTGCAGGAATGCCTTTGTCCTGTCGCCTGGCTAATTCCTGCACTTTTTTCAAATAGTCCAAGAGACATCTCCCATAAGATCCTCCTGTTGTTTAGATTTTTATCTAACTCCCCTTGTCCTTCCCCTTGGTTTTTCTAATAGTTCATCCACATCTTCACATTTCACTTAACACATTTAGAATAATAATCCTTTTGAATCTTTGTCTTCCTCTGTGCTTTCTGTAAGAGCAAAATGAATGCATTATTCTATGCTTTTTAATTCCACATTGTCTAGTGAAATATATGACGCATGATAAGCACTCCATAAATACTTGTTTTACGAACCAATAAAAAACCTTATCTAGTCAGGAAAAATGTATAATTCACATATTCACATTTATTATCTAATTTTTGAGGGGTCCACATTCACAGAATATCATTAGACATGACACATTTCTTGCTTTCATTTGAAATTGCATGACGGTTCCCAAACAGAAGCATTTTTTTTAAATACTCCAAACTACCTATTGTATTGGCCATTGTCAGTGACTTTAATTGCCTTTATGATTAGGAGGCCAACACTCTCTGCCTGTGTTTTCAAGCATTAAGTGTATCACTGAGCTTTATAAAACTCTGATTTTAATAAGTGTATGCTAACCTCCTGAGAGCCCTCCAGGAGAACTTCCTGCTATTCCATTGCCAATTCTAAGTAGATGAAAAATACATATGGAACATCCTTCAGACCACTGTTGGAAGCAGTCTTATTATAGTGAAGGAAGAAACTCCTCACGTCTGAATAAAGCGGGTTCAGTGGAATGAAAGAGATTCCAAACGCTTCATGCCTGAGCTTCAGGTACCTCCAGCCTTTCCCAGTCAGAATAGAGCAGGAGTGATTTCCTGAAATTCACAAAGCGCCACAGACAGCATTGTCTGGTGGGGGGCATATGTCAGAAAATAAATTCTCAAAAGGATGGTTTCAGGAGAGCCAGCTTCCTTCAAGGAAGGACTCCAAGGAAAGAAACAAAATCAGGTGAAGGCTGTGAAACTGACAGATTTGGGAGTCCACTGGTGGGTTCTACCGCCCACGAACATAAAACGTTAGTAGCTAAATTAGGAGGAAAAAGTGAAGGTTGCAATGTCACTGACTCCAATCACAATATCCGATATTGTGAGGAGGTACATATTCCTCACTAAATATAAGCGGTATTAGGAATTCCATGGTGGCTCAGTTGTAAAGAATTTGCCTGTAGTGCAGGAGACTCAGGTTCAATCCCTGGATCTGGAAGACACCCTGGAGAAGGAAATGGCAACCCACTCCATTTTTGGTTGGCAAGTATTCTTGCCTGGAGAATCCCAAGGACAGAAGAGACTGGTGGGATCAGTCTATGGGATCACAAAGAGTCAGACACAACTTAGTGACTAAACAACAAAAAAATTGGAAATGTTAGAAACTATTGTACCTCTCCCCCAGTAAAATGAAAATGAATATCTGTTGTAGAATTGAAATGAGTTCCTGGAAGGAGGCAGTGACTTGCTTAATGGGAGAGATAGAAAGGCTGGATTTTGAGCAAAGTATTCTCCTAGGATTTAAGTTCCCCCAAAGATATTTCATTAGGTCCTTTTCCAACTTCTTCTTGTAGTTCTGTGTTTTACAGTTTTAAGGAGTACAATAAATTGGAAAACAAATGAAAGAAAGTTAATCCTATATGTTTTCAGGGAACATTCATGTATTAAAATCATGGGATTCTATAACCGAAGCAATACAGGTTACAAAAAATGGCGAAGTTGGCTTGAAAATCAGTTCTGCACATCTCACTTCACATGCCATGCATATTTTAGCAAACATTTATGTAATGATGTTCAAAACTTTATAGTCTCCAGTTTTCCAGATATAATTCAGATGAGGTGTGCATTCACAGAAGAGATTGTGTTCAAGTGATAATTTAGAGAAAGTGAATTTGAAATTCTCAGACTTTCTCAGTTCTCGTAAGACTTTCTAAGACTCTCTCAGAGACTTAGCTCAGCAGGGTATCCTGCATCTTTCAACTACCTAAGGGGTGTGTCTTCAGTGCTCCTCTTATCCTCTATGTATCTTTCCACTGCATTTGTTAAGAGGGCTAATAACTTTGTCCTCCTTTTATATTATTATCATAAAGATCATGTAGTTATGACTACAAGTATTATTATTTCCTACCAAACATTTTCAGCACATTCAGTCCAAGTCAATATAGAAAAGGAACACAAAAGTGCTAAACAGTATAACATTTCAAACACTCATATGCCATTTCAGGAAGACTCTCATGATTCTGAATTCAGGTGATTTTAAATAGCTTTGTGTTAATGTTTCTAAGCTATCATAAAATGTATTCTTTCAACTGTTTAGAGCTTACGGTAGTGTATTTTGGAGTCATTGACAAAAGCGTATCTCTCAGCTGATTCTAGTTTGGTTTCAGAGGTGACCCGTGGCTTCTGAGGCTGCATCAGTGGTAAAGAAACCACCTGGTAATTCAGAGATGCCCGAGGCAAGGGTCACCCCCTGGAGGAGGGCAGGCGACTCACTCCAGCACTGTTTCCTGAAGAATCCATGGACAGAGGAGCCTGGCGGACTGTAGTCCACAGGGTCACAAAGAGTCAGACAAGACTGAAGCCATTTTGTATATATGCTGGAGAAGACTCTTGAGAGTCTCTTGGGCTGCAAGGAGATCCAACCAGTTCATCCTAAAGGAAATCAGAAAAAAAGAAAAAGAAAAAAATCAGAAAAAATAAAAAGAAATCAGCCCTGAATATTCATTGGAAGGACTGATGCTGAAGCTGAAATTCCATTGGAAAAGACCCTGATGCTGGGAAAGATTGAAGGTGGGAAGAGAAGGGGACGACAGAAGATGAGGTGGTTGGATGGCATCACCAACTCAATGGACATGAGTTTGAGTAAACTCTGGGAGTTGGTGATGAACAGGGAAGCCTAGCGTGCTGCAGTCCACGGGGTCACAAAGAGTCGGACACACCTGAGTGACTAAACTGAACTTATATATATATGTGTGTGTGTGTGTGTGTGTGTGTGTATACATATAAATAAATATATACATATATATAAATATATATATATTTATATAGATAAGAGAGATAGCCTTTCAGTATTTTATGAGTTGAGTTTTAAACAGCAGGGAAAAGCTATCAGTTCATGCAAATACAACATAATTGTCATGTGCAGATATTTGGTTTCCAAAATGTTTATCATAAAATCTGGAGAAATTTATGTTAAACTGCATAATAGGTGCACAGATCTTATTTTCCAAGAACACTTGGGATGACAAAAGCAACTAAGGTCTGGACCAAAATTACGCTGTTTTCTAACTTTAACTGTAGGATTCAATTTCTAGTTTCAGATATAATTGGGAAAGTTTAAATCCTAGTCCTTTCTTGACCTGCCAATAAGCTATGAGGCAGAAGCACATGACTCTAACACTAAATTCATTGTATTTTATCACAGATTTTACACACAAATCTGACTGAACTTATCCATTGTTTTTGTTTATTTGCACACACCCATCACTAGTTGCTCTGTAATGTATGCTAGACATTCAGTACTTAGAATGAATAAGGTTTTAAAAAATATTTTCAAATATAACCCAAATTGGTATTTTAGAAACATTTTGCAAAATATTCTGATATGTATTCATGCTAATTTTATGGATTTCATTAAAAATTGAGGGAATATGACAAACAGCTGCTGACCAAATATGCAGTATATTTATATTCCTTTAGTAGAACCCTCTGATTTTCTAAAATGATTGTTTTGGTATTATTGTTTGTGTTTGTGCTTAGTTGCTCAGTCGTGTCTGATGGTTTGCGACCCCGTGGACTGTAGCCCACCAGGCTCCTCTGTCCGTGGGGATTCTCCAGGCAAGAAGACTAGAGTGGGTCGCCATGATCTCCTTCAGGGGATCTTCCCAACCCAAGGATTGAAACCAGGTCTCTTGCATTGCAGGAGGATTCTTTACCATCTGAACCCACCAGGGAAGCCCTTTGGTATTATATTTAGTAAATAAAAATATACATTTCACTATGTATTCTCCACCCACCCATAGGTTCTCAGCTATATTTACAAAACTCAAGGTTGTTTTGTCAAGTGTTACTTCATTTAACATAATTCAGCCTAATTTTAAACAGAAGCACCTTTTTAGATTTAAATTCTAAAGATGGCATCATACTTCATAAAGCTATCCCTGGTCTTGTGTGCACATGAGTTCAGTCACTCAGTTGTGTCCAACTCCTTACAACTTCATGGACTATAGCCCACCAGGTTCCTCTGTCCATGGGATTTTCCAGGATAGAATACAGGAGTGGGTTGCCATTTCCTTCTCCACTCCTAATGTTACCATATCTTAATACCCTCATGTATTTGCCAAACTAAAACACTAACACTGGTACAGAACTATTAACTAAACACCAGACTTTATTTGAATGCCATCACTGTTTCCATTTTTTCTGTTTTTTCTGTTTCAAGATCCAATTCTTGATACCATGCTGCATTTAGTTGCCATGTCTTATACTCTGATAGTTTTTATCTTTTTTTCTTTTTTTTGCTTTCCATGACCTTGACATCTTCGAGAAAGACTGATAATGAATTTTTTAGATTATCCAAGGACTTTGTTGGATAGTAGCTTTTATAATTTGTACCTACACCAGGAAATCTTGCGTTGCCGAACTGTAGATTTTCCATGTCTTGCTTCTGAAGTGCTGAACGCAGACACAAGAGTAAAATGAATGCAGCTGAAAATTGAAAGTGTATGACTTGAGGTTACATTGCTTGCAAAACTTCAGAAGCCTATGCCTGCCAAGAAAAGAACATGAAGCACTGCACTTCCATTTCTAAGGAGAAGTGAGGCCAGTACCTATAAGACACATGTCTTTATTTACTCAAACATAAATCAAATGGTCCAGGAACTTGTGCAAGTAAATCGGATTCCATTTGTATGTTTTTCCTGACACATAAATCTAGCTGCATGCAGAATGGCATGAATAATGCAGGAACTGAGCTCCCAGAGTGAATAATCTTTCATTGAAAACCTGGGGTTGATGGCTTACCTTACAGAAATGGTCTTTGGCACCATGGAGACCATGGTGTGTGTGTATCTGTTTTTCTCCTATTGGATTTCAGTGTTCTGATACACATGAAAGTTGTGTTATGCCAGTGGTTAATTTCCTCACTTAATGCTCTAAGTGATAACAATAATCAGTCTTAGTAATTTCTACTATTATCACTGATTATTCTATGCTGCCTAAGTGACTCATAGCAGTCTAGTGAGATGGACATTATTGTTATCCTGGTAATATGGAGAAGATGAGAGGACTTTTCTAATTTATCCAAGATCGTAAAGCTGGTGATGTGCAGAGTCAAATCGTGTCTGCCTGACGCCCAAGGCATCAATGTGGCTAAACACTGTTCCTGTCTCAAGAAACTCAAGAGTCTCTGATAGCTTATTGTGGTAAGACAAAAGAAGCTAACAAAAGAAAAACAGAAAGAGAGAAAAACAAGTTTTTTTATTTATTTATTTTAAATTTCTTTCTTTATTTATTTTAAATCTTCATTTTTTATTGTTTGGCTATACTGCTTGGCCTATAGGATCTTAGTTCTCTGACCAGGGATCGAACCCATGCCCCTTTGCACAGGATGCGTGGTGTCTTAGCCATTGGACTGCCGGGGAAGTCCATATTAATTTATTTTAGCATTCCTTATTCTTGAATGAAAATCATGTTACGAATTCACAAAAAAGGCTTCAAAGGATGTGGAGATTTCAAAAAAAAAAAAAATTAACATCTACCTCTGTCTCTAGACTGGACATTAATTGAAAATGCATGTTTTGTCTTCTTGATCTGCTTTTTCTGTTGTTTTTTTTTTTAACTGGCATTGTCATTGCCAACCATAATCTGGAGAAATCTCAATACTTGCAGTGCAAAAAGAGACAGAGACGCAGCAGTCAGAAGCGCAGTCACATGGAGACGCTTTTGCATCGTAGCTTTAGGAAAAGTGTGACTCAGCCGAAGTCCCCTGTGTCATCAGTCGCTAGGAAACCCAGAGACAGAAGAGCTCCCACAGTGGGGGGGTCTGGGAATTGGCAACAAGTGTTGGGTTCAAAGGCCACAAGACTTACGACTCTTTCCGAGATTTTCTCCTTATCTTTTAATAACCATTGCCCAGATCGCTGCATGAGTGATGTAATTCTCTGCAAATGGACGTGAATTTGAGCAAACTCCAGGAGATAGTGGAGGACAGAGGAGGCTGACGTGCTGCAGTCCTTGGGGTCGCAAAGAGTCGGACATGACTTAGCAACTGGCTAAGATAGTTAACTTCAGGTAGCTGATAGCTACAAGTTCTGGTTCATTTTCAGAGTTTGGTAAAAGTGTATCCTGACAACGGTTGCCAGTGTTCTTGTAGTTTTTATGAAGGGGGGAGTTTCTGAAGGTGCTCACTCTGTTTTTTGACTGCTGCCTCTCCCAGCTTTAGTTTTGAGATCTTGACCTATTTATCCATTTTAGACTCCTGCATTTAATCTGCCATTAATCTACAATCTGCAACTGTAATCATGTCATCTGCAATGACTTTTGCATCAATCCCTTTCCCTGTCTTATTTATAGCCCTCATTACTTTTGTTATTTATTACTGAGTCCAGGAGTAACCAGGGAATGGTACTCATACCCCAGGGGATGCTCAGAATCGTCTCAGGAGCACAGCAAGAAGCCTCGCTCTAAAATTTATTTCATCTTTATATTTCTACATATATGTGTATTTCACAGTTTACATCATATATTGAAGCAATTATATATATATATGAATTTATGCATGTCTATATCTGCATGTCTATGTATGTCTTAGGGGCTTCCCAGCTGACTCAGTGGTGAAGAATCTACCTGCCAATGAAGGAGATGCAGAAGACCCAGTTTCGATCCCTCAGTCGGGGAGATCCCCTAGAGGAGGAAATGACAACCCACTCCGTTATTCTTGCCTGGAAAGTCCTATGGACGGAAGAGCCTGCGGGCTATAGTCTATGGGGTCGCAAAGAGTCAGACACAACTGAGTGCACACACACATGTATATGTTACATGTGTGCACACACACACACACACACACACACACACATGAGCCACAAGGGAAGTCCAATACAAGAAAGTAGACCTGCGTGGGGGTGTGTGCTCGTGTTTTTAACTCTGGTCGGGTCATGACAGCAAACACGGTTAGGGACAGTAGCTTGGACCATCAGCTCAGCCCCTGATATGGGGACACAATTAGTCTCTCCACTTTCATCTATTCAATATCCCGTATGAATTATGTATTAAAAGCACAGATCTGTGTTGTTTTGAGAGTATCACTCATATTGGAACAGCCAAAATGTTTGTTTGAGGTGTTTGTATTATCTTACGGAAAAACCTAAAGGACAGTTTTGGCCAGCCCAATAGTACGCACTTCCCAAACTGATGGGGAACTCGATCATGCAGCTCTCATTTCTGGCCACTCTGGACCACCCATCACACCAAACCTCTTGCCACCTTTGTGAACCTGCTTTTCCACACCGGGAGTGACTGCATTCCCCATCCAGAGAACCAACATCCCACCACGCTCAAAGCACAAGTCAGAGGCCGTTCTCTCCCACAAGACATTTCAGGCCAGTGCAGCCAGAATAAATGGCCTTACACTTTCTAATCCTATGGTGATAAACTTTTATTTTACAGGAAGTATCCACAGTTTCTCGCTTGATAGTTTTTGAATAATTTAAATATGAGTCTTTTGTATTTACCCTCCATTACCAGCCCAGAGACTAGAAAATATTATTTAAGCGTTTAGTTGAATAATCAACTTTCTCTGTTCACTTTATTTATCTTTCAATCATTATTGAAAAAATCAAACCAGATTTTTATATGTTTAAAGAATCTACTTCAGCAGTTTCTTGTAGTAATATGTGTGTGTGTGTGTTATTTGCTCAGTCATGTCCAACTCTTTGTGACCCCATTGACTGTAGCCCTTCAGGCTCCTCTGTCCATGGAAATCTCCAGGCCAGAATACTGGTGTGGGTTGCCGTTACCTTCTCCAGGGGATCTTCCCAACCCAGCAATCGAACCTGGGTCTCCTGCATTGCAGGAAGATTTTTTACCATCTGAGACACCAGGGAAGCCTATGTATGTATGTGTGTGTGTGTGTGTGTATATGTAAACCAATGAACATGGATTGAACAATTAACTAATAGTAGGAAAAATCTGTGAGAATTCTGCTTTCACATATGGTAGGAATGATGGAAAAAGAAAAAACAAACCTCAAAGTTGACACTCTTAAGTTTGCCATTTTGAAATTGGTCCACCTGAACTTCATTTTCAATCCATACTTAATCTTCAGGGAAAAATAGAGTACCATTTTTGAAATGTGGCGTTGACCATATTGGGCTTTCCTGGTGGCTCAGTGTTAAAAGAATTCACCTGCCAATGAAAGAGACCTGGGTTCCATCCCTGGGTTGGGAAGATCCCCTGAAGAAGGAAATAGCAACCCACTCCAGTATCCTTGCCCAGAGAACTCCATGGACAGAGGAGCCTGGCGGGCCATCGTCCATGGTGTTGCAACAGAGTCGGACGTGGCTGAGCAACACTGACCGTGTTAGACAACAGACATGGGGTCCGTAGAATGACGTGGACGTGTCACTGTAAGACTGCTTTGGCCTCGTGTCAATAACTTTAAAAATGATCTCTCGAATGTCTCTAAAGCACATTTTGCTCCCTCAGAATCTTTGTTATTATGCCAACCAGATGGTTACTTTGGGCATTCTTTGCAACATACCGTAAAATAAAGATGGGATTAATAAATTCAAAACTGTGCAGGAAACTTTCAAGTGTTCCTTGGCTTTAACCTCTTTGTATGAATAGAAATGTACAGAGATAACCCCATTTTAATACTTCAACATCTGGTCGGTTATCCGTGTAAACTAAGATAAATTAGTGCAGCACAGGAATAAAATTAGTGTGATGGGATGATGTCACACTCAACAGCGAATTCTCTTTATAGAGTTTAAAAGGTAATTAAAAGGTTATTTTTTTTTTGAGGTTTAGTCACATTTAATCTGACATGAAGTCAGCGTGCTCCAGGTCACAGGCAGGCCAGGCTCAAGTGAAGTCACAGAAAAAGAAAGTGAAGATGGAGTTGGAGATTAAGTTAATTAGGATTTCTTAAGATAATATTTAATTTCACAAAGGATTTTCAGGCTATGCAAGTGTTTCCTCACAATACAAGCTACATGAAACATGCACATTTTCAGATTCAGTCCCTGCACTTGGGCCAACAGGGTCTTAGGAAATTCATGACCTCCGAAAGACAGAATTAGTACCAGTTCTCCTAAGAGTCTACAGAATATTAGTGGCATGCAAATGGATCTGATTAATAATGAAATGTCAGGTGGTCTTTCTGTAAGCACTCAACCCAATGTTTTTCGAAAGATCCCTTTTCTTAATCTCATTTTGCTTGGAAATTGTGATTTGGTGCAGAACTGCATTTGATAAGAAACTACACCTAAAGAAGAGAAGACAAGACATGTGTGTCTCGGTGTGTGGGCATGTGAGAACTTGAGGAAGAAAAATAAAGATTAGGGAACCAGTCTCCAAAAGGCCACGGGTGCACGTAAAAGTAGGGCTTATTTCTAGCTTTGAAATCCTGAAAAAGAACAAGTCCTTGGAAGTGAGGGATTGGAATGTCAGTAGCTTATGGCTGGTGATATGGGGATTTTCAACTTTGGTGGTTATACATTCTTTGAAAAGCCATGTTATATTTTTAAAGGGCAAGGATGAGTGACAATGATATTTCTAGCAAGAAAAGAACTAGAATTATATGTCAAGAAGTCCTTTTTTTTTTTTTTTCTTTTACATGTCAGGCATTCCTGTAAAACTCTTAGAATTTGTTATTGGTCCATTTTTACAACTGTAAAACCGAGACACAAGCTGGGCTGCCGGTAGCAGAGTGAGGTGTGCCTGGCAGTAATAGAACTCAGGCCCGGTGAATCAGTCTCCAGGCTTAGGCATTGGACTATTTCCCCTCTGTCTTTGAGTCCAGGACTAGAGCCAGTATGGGGAACAGTATGGAGGTTCCTTAAAAAACTGAAAGTAGAACTACCGTATGACCCAGCAATCCACTCCTGGGCATGGACCCTGAGAGAAACCTAATTCAAAAAGACACATGACCCCAGTATCCACTGCAGCACTATTCACAACAGGACAGGGAAGCCGTCTACATGCCCGTCACAGAGGCACAGACAAAGAAGATATGGTACCCACACACGACGGAATGCCCCTCAGCCATAGAAAGGAACGAAGCTGGGTCATTTGCAGAGACGTGGATGGACCTAAAGTCTGTCATACAGAGTGAAGTCAGCCAGAAAAACAAATATCCTATATTAATGCATGCACGTGGAATACAGAAAATGATACGGATGAGCCTGTTTGGAGGGCAGCGATAGACACACAGACAGAGAAAATGGACATATGGACACTGCAGCAGGGGGAAGGGAGTGCGTGATGAGTTGAGAAAGTGGCCCTGACATATACACACTGCTGCTGCTAAGTGGCTTCGGTCGTATTCGACTCTGTGCGACCCCATAGACGTCAGCCCACCAGGCTCCCCCGTCCCTGGGATTCTCCAGGCAAGAGCACTGGAGTGGGCTGCCATTTCCTCCTCCCATATGCACACTTCCATGAGTAAAGTAGATGGCTAGCGGGACGCTGCTGCAGAGATCATGGGGCCCAGCTCGGTGCTCTGTGATGACCCAGAGGCGGGGGTGTTGGCGGGGAGGGTCCTAGAGCAAGGGGCTACATGAGAGAGACAGAGAGAGACGGAAAAGACAGACAGAAAGGAGGGAGAGAGGAAGGAGAAAAGAAAGGAACAATGGAAAAGAAAACAAGAACAGTAACAGCAGCAACTCAGGGACATCGCGTTGCGACATTAAGGCAGTCGCAATGCACTTGCAGAAGACCGGGTACCACCGAAAGACCTATGCGGGGAGGAGCGGAGGGGTGACATCACCACAGTCATGCTTTGGAGCAGTCACCTGGTTGGTGATTTGATGATGGTCTTGAAGATTACATGACTATTTGCAAGGGGTGCATCTGAAATATTTTTACAGTATTTTACAAAAGAGGTAAAGAAAGACAGTCATCAAAGTGATAGAGAGAGGTATACACATTTAAGAAATCATTAAAAGGTAAATCAGTAGGTCTTGGTATGTGATCAGATTTAAGGTCTACAAGTTTGGCATCCTCATAGGAGGCTGTGAAAATTCCCTAATAAGTATAACACTCTTAGAAGTCTCAGATCAAAGGTGAGGTATTTATTTATTCTTTTTATCTTAGCTCTAATTAATAGCATACTTTGCCAATGTTGAAATAGTAGACTTGGAATCTGAAACCTTTCCACAAGAGGAAAAGATATTTTTCTTTCCTTTTTTTGAGAAAGAATATTCTCAACTATTGAGTATGTCCCATGAAGGGCTTTCCAGGCGGCTCAGTGGTAAATAACTCGCATGCCAATGCAGAAGACCTGGGTTTGATCCCTGGGTCGGGAAGATCCCCTAGAGGAGAAAATGATAATGTGCTCTAGTATTCTTGCCTGGAGAATCCCGTGGACAGAGGAGCCTGGCAGGCTACAGTCCATGGCGTCACAAAGAGTCAGGCAGGACTGAGCAAGCATGCATGCGTGTACTGTGGAGAAAGATTCTCCACACTTTAAATCCACAGCAAGTTCAGGAAATTTGTCATCAGTCTCTGCGGGCTTCAAAGAGACCAAGCTGGGTTGACATTTAATAAGCTGACACAGAAAAGTTCTTCCTGAACCATCTAATGCTTGGGTTGGGAGCCGGCGGGACCAAAGGTCTGCAGTGTGGAAATCCTCTGTATTTTATTTTACTCACAAGTGGTAGCAAACGTCTTGAAAACAAATATCTTTCAAAGAAATCTTAAGGAACAAAATGTATTTTGTTTCAGATACATGGAATAAATCTTGTAAATTCTACGTGGTTTCCTGTGTAAGAAGAATATAGAAAATGTCAAAAAAATGGTTTTTGTAGGCATTTCCTTCAAGAGCAGAATTTCAAACACTTGAAAAGATTTTTTTTTGTTTTAATTTTTAAAACTATCACAAATATGTGTTGCAGAATTTTTTTTTTTCCTTAGAACCATTTTAAGGTATAATAAGAATGTATTGTGTTAGCATTGCTGGCTTATTCTGATATCTATCTATATATCTAAAAATCTATAGATATATAATGTAATAATGTATATAATACAGATATATCATCTAATAGAGATACAGTCCCAAGCTGACAAGGTCAATTTAAAACTAGGTGAACTCACAGATTCTACAAGTTAAATTTTACAAATATTTCTTGGACAAGGGTATTTATAATCATATCCTACATTTCCATATGTAATATATTGTAATTTTATTTTTTTAATGTTATATACATCACTATATTTAAAATGGATAACTAGCAAGGACCAACTCTGCTTAGTGTTATGTGGCAGTCTGGATGGGAGGGGAATTTGGGGGAGACCTTTGGGAGATACCTGCATATGTATGGCTGAGTCCCTTCACTTTTCACCTGAAACTATCACATTGTTAATTGACTATGAAGAAAGTGAATGCGTTAGCCACTCAGTCGTATCCGACTCTTTGTGACCCCGTGAACTGCACCAGGCTCCTCTGTCCATGGAATTTTCCAGGATATACTGGAATGGGTAACCACTCTCTTTTCCAGGGGATCTTCCCAATCTAGGGATCAAACCTGGGTCTCCAGCATTGCAGGCATATTCTTTACCATCTGAGCCACCAGTGAAGCCCATTAATCAACTATTTTCTAATACAAAATAAAGTTTAAAAAAAAGGTAAGAAGTATGATATAAGATATGTGAAAGTTAAATAGTATACCTGCAAACCTTTTCTAAGGCAAATAGTCATATAAGTTCAATTGAATGTTATTAAATACACAACATAATTTCACCTGAATGTATCATATGAGCATTGGGAATTCATTTTTGTAATCAGGTATTTGAGGTGAAGAAGTTTGGGATGTTTTTCAGTGTATTCCAGAACTTCTCAACTTCAGCTCTATTCACTTTGGGGACCGGGAAATTCACTATTGTGAGGTCCATGCTGTGCATTGCAGGATGTTTAGCAGCCTCTCTGAATTCTAAATACTACCATCTCTAGGCATTGCCAGGCAGCCCCTCAGAGGCTAAACCATCCTCACATGGGAACCCAGGTAACTGTATTCATTTCTTTCTCCTGTGGCAATCTGCAACAGATATCAAGGTTTTCAACCCAAATCCAAAAAATATCCCATAGCATGAGAATGAGAAGTTTAGGTGTGAGAAGTAACATACATCATTTATTCCACATTCACCTTATACCAGGGGCTCTGCAAACATAGGTTGCATTATTCAATAATTAGACTTTTTCCACCCCACTTTTTTGTTTTCTTTTCTTATTTTTTTAAATTGAGGTATAGCTGATTTACAGTGTTGTTAATTCCTGTTGAACAGCAAAGTGATTTGGTTATCTTTTCCATAATGGTTCATCATAGGATTTTTTTTAATTGGAGTATAAAGTGAAAGTAAAGTGAAGTCACTCAGTCATGTCTGACTCTTGCGACCCCATGGACTGTAGCCCGCTAGGCTCCTCGGTCCATGGAATTTTCCAGGCAAGAATACTGGAGTGGGTTGCCATTTCCTTCTCCAGGGGATCTTCCCTGACTCAGGGATTGAACCCGGGTCTCCCGCACCGTAGGCGGACCCTTTCTGAGCCACCGCTGTTGGAGGACAGTTGCTTTACAATCGTGTCTGAGTGTCTGTGGTACAGCAGAATCAGCCATGTGGCCGCACACACCCCTCCCTCTTGAGCTTCCCTGCTAACCGCCCCGGCCCCCCTCCCAGGTCCTCGCAGAGCCCGTGCTGGGCTCTCTGCACAAAGCAGCGCCCCACCAGCTCCCTGGCTGACCCCTGGGAGGGGACACATGTCAAAACTACTCTCTCAATTTGTCCCACCCCAGACTCCTCCTGCTGTGCCCACACATCCCTTCTCTCTGTCTGCACTTCTATTCCTGCCCTGGATATAGGTTCATCAGTACCATCCACGCCATTTGTCAAGAGTGAAGTCTCTCAGCAAGGCCTGAAAACTAGCTCTGGGTCACACGGCTACTAAACTGATGTTTGAATTTGGTTACTTCTGACTCTGAAATCTATGGTCTTCTAACTCTGCTACCTGGAAGAATGATATTTGTTGGGGTATGGATGCAGCTGTTGTTTTTTTTTTTCCCCTTTACTCCTTTCCAAGTCTGTCAATCTTAGATTAAATTAGATTAGGCTACCTCTTCTGGGTTCTTGAGTCAAAATTGACCAGCTGTATTCCTTACCAAAACTGTCTGAGCAGAGACACACCACTTAGATTAGATGACTTGCAAAGTCCTTATGAAGTCCCTTGAAGGGTCTTCCCAGGTGGCGCTAGTGGTAAAGAACACGCCTGCCAATTCAGGAGATGTAAGAGACACGATGGGGTTTGATCCCTGGACCAGGAAGATTCTCTGGAGGAGGGCCTAGCAACCCACTCCAGTATTCTTGCCTAAAGAATCCCATGAACAGAGGAGCCTGGTGGGCTACAGTCCATAGGGTCACAAAGAGCTGGACACAACTGAAGTGACTTAGTAGGTATGAGATGTATGATCTTAAAAGAAATAAGTCAGAGCCGTTATTTCTGCTACAAAACAAAAGGTTTACGGTGATCCTTGATACATAAGTAAATATGTATTTTGACAATCCAATAGCATAGTTTAGTTTATGGAGAGTAAAAGACACATAAAAAAAATCCACATACATAAACAACATTCAATTCCATAACAAATATGGGTGGGAGATTTAATAACGATCATCAAATTGTTCAAAAGGGCTATCCTTAATTTCATAAAAATATTTGCAGTGTAAATTTTTTGTTAACTCGGGACTATCTGCATTTTCCAAAAGCCAAAATATCATAACCATAGGAATATTTTAAATGTCTATGATAACACATTTTAGTGTCTTAGGAACTAAAAGTTTATAATTAAAAGTTGCATGGAAAGTGGTTCTAATTTTAACAAAAAGATACTAAAGTTGAATAGCATGTGATTTTTCTCCATATATCTACCAACCATCTCTCTGCAAAAAAAAGAAAAAATAGCAAGAAATATAAATTAAAGCTCTTTATAATTTTTATTTCATTCTAATATATTTTCTGTCTTTAAAATAATAACCACGCTATTTAGTTATAGAGGGGCGTGTTGTGGAAGGTGTAATAAAATAATTAATTTAATGTGCTACTTTAATTGATTTGTACAAAGACAAGTCTATGCCATCTTTATTATTCAAGTAATTTGGAAAAGTTATATTATCAGAATTGCCTGACTGAATTAGGACCTCTATTCCCACCTTGCTGGATAATGTTGAAATCTACATATCCAATTTCACCCAAGAATCACAGAGAAGGACCCTCCCTTCCTTGATAATTCTAGCCTGTATCTCATCTAATAATTCATACTACAAATTTGTTATTGACTGAGCATGGATGAAAGACATAGATTTGAGGATAGATCAGGAAACTCAGAATAAAATGAACACACCAGAAAAGTGAGTTTGTTTACAGATAAATGGCACTGATTTGGAATGGGATGTGGACAGCTATGCAACTTTGCTCTAAAAATATTTTACTTATACTTGAAAACATAACCTGTCACCACCATAAAACACCTATTGTAGATCTACTTAAAAGTTAAAAACAAAACACCTGGCAACACATTCATCTATCAACACATTAGGCAGAGGGCAAAAACTTCCTGACTTTTTTGTAATTATCCACATGATTCCATAAGAACTTCAGAATTTGCTTCCCACTCCTCAGAGTCAGTGGGGGATGTAACTTAGCTAGCACCCTTCTGGCTTTGTCGTAAAGGCATTCGTATAAGCCATGGGATGTGTTTGTTAGTTCTGAAAATAAATTAAAAAACACTGGCTTGTTTGAAATTCTGTTTGTATCATCCAACCAGTATTACTTAGAAACATGTTTGTCTTTGAAGGCAAAAACAGAAGAATTGATTATAAAAGATGGGTTTGGGGCCAAATCATCAAGAATATGAGGAGGTCATCCGAGGGCTATATGTAAACCCGTAAACAAAGTGCCTGTGTCCCATCCTATGTCCTTGTGTTTAAATAAAATAATAAACAGATGTTGGTGAAACATTCTGATCTGGGGTTGGCATCCAGTGGGAAGATAAAAGGGGAGAAACAAACAAGAGAAAAAAAGAATCCTAAGAACTGAACAGTGCGCTCTTTAGTCTCACATGAGGCCAGGCTAGAAAGAACTTTGTGCAAACGATTCTAATTTCCCACTAGATACTTAGGAAAACAGTCAAACCGACAACAATAAAAAAAGTAAATGAAAATGCTTATCCTTTAAAATTTAGACAGACAGCAGGACCATTATAAGGATCCATAAGGAATTTCCATGAAATTCAAATTCTGTGTGGCTACATGGAGAATTACAGACCAGTCTAACGAAACAGAGCAAATCTAAGGCTTGAAAGGAGGGAACAGATTCTGTCCTCCACACTCTTCTCCTTTTGATTTGTACTCTGCTGTGCTTATTCACTCAGTCCTGTCTGACTCTTTGCGACCCCACGGGCTGAAGCCCGCCAGGCTTCTCTGTCGCTGGGATTCTCCAGGCAAGAATACTGGAGTGGGGAGCTACCGCCTTGTATGCATATATTTGTTGTTATTGTTATTTGGTTGCTAAGTTGTAACCAACTTTCTTGCAGCTCCATGGACTGTAGCCCACCAGGCTCCTCTGTCCATAGAATTCTCCAGGCAAGAATACTGGAGTGGGTTGCCATCTCCTCCTCCACGAGATCTTCCTGACCAGGGATCAACCCATATATCCTGCATTGGCAGGCGGGTTCTTTACCACTGAGCCACCAGGGAAGCCCCATATACATATATACATGTATGTAAATAAATACAAATATATACATCCCTTTGGTGGCTGGCTGCCAAGAATTTGCTGACTGTTTACAGAAAAATTTATCTAAGTCTACTCAGTAAGGTCCTCATTCTGCCAGCACTAAGAGTGCTTAGTTATTAAGAAAAGATGGTGGATGAAAAACTCAAAACTAATGGCCTATCTATCACCATTGGAGGTAGTGAGTTGGACCACCTCCAATGCCGGCTACAATGTATTAAAAGTTCTGTAGACAAGTTTCAAGACAATCGCATAAAACGTTGTCTCCTATACCTGCCAGGGGAGCAGGAAAAGCGTCACTTGGAGTAAAACGAGAGCCATCAGAGACCACCATTAGAAAGCTGAACACTCCCAACTTCTTCCCCTTTTCCCCCCAAACTCATAATAACAGTAATGTGTACTTGGACTAGGGACTCATCATCCAAATGTTGATGGCATATTGCCACTGCCTTCGGGATGTTCACTCACATGACCTGGCACTACCCTTTCTCTTCTCTCCTCCCATTAATTCAGCCTTTGCTCCAAAAAGAAACAAAACAAAACATCATCTTCAGATAGATCCCTTTGTCCTCCCTGCATGTCTTGGTTCGGTTATCTCTCCATATGTTGTTGTTGTTTAGTCACTAAGTCATGTTTAGTTCTTTGCCATCCTGTGGACTCCAGCACACCAGGCTCCCCTGCCCTTCACCATCTCCTGGAGTTTGCTCAAACTCATGTCCATTGAGTCGGTGATGTTATCTAATCATCTCGTCCTCTGTTGCCCAATTCTCTTTTTGCTTTCAATCTTCCCAGCATCAGGGTCTTTTCCAATGAGTTGGCATTTTGCATCAGGTGGCCAAAGTATTGGAGCTTCAACTTTAGCATCAGTCCTTCCAGTGAATATTCAGGGTTGATTTCGTTTAGGATTGATGTCTCCATAAAATCCCTCTCTTCAGTCCTAAGATATTGAGTGAGGTCCCCCTGGGTGCTAGGTTGTATTCTTGTTTGAGGAGGACTGGGGTCCTGTTCCAGAAGGCTAACATCAACCCTTCTTTTAACTGAAATCCTCTTTGTTTCATTTTTCTTCTTTGGAAGAAGAAAATATTTTTCTTCTTTCTTTGTTTGGAAAGTGGGAGATATTTGCTCACAACTTCAATGCTTACATATTCACAGAGAAAGTGAAAGCATAACCAAGCAAAAAGCATAAACAAAGAGAGTCTATTTCAGCTTCGTTTGTAGACGTCTCAGGATAGATTTATTTTGCTTTGGACTGAATCAAGTGCTCATCGCTGGCCCAAACAACTCTGTGGATTTCTAAGGGCAGGACACATGTTTGCTGCAGCTGTGGAAGTCCCATAAAGTCTAGTAAGTTTGCAGTGGGTGATTATTTGGCAGAAGAACACATGGAAGAATAAATGCATGCATGCATGAATGAATGAATGGTTTCAAGGTACATGTAATCTAATAGGGGAGGAACATAGGAAATTCATCACACTAGGGAGCAATGAAGCGTGAAATTTTTAAATCTTTCATTATTTTTGGAGTTCCATTTACAATAGGAAGTAGTAGTCTGTAAGAGACTATTGCATCCATCAAAACACCAGATTAACTAAAACGTATTCTTTACTTTTGGAGCCTTCCCAAGTGGCACTAGTGGTAAAGAACCCACCTGGCAATGCAGGAGACATGAGATACATGGGTGTGATCCCTGGGTCGGGAAGATCCCCTGGAGGAGGGAGTGGCAACCCACTCCAGTGTTCTTGCTGGAAGAATCCCATGGACAGAGGAGCCTGTAGTCCATGGGCTGTAGTCCATGGCATAGCAAAGAGTTGGACACAACTTAGTGACTGAATAACAGCATAAAAAAAGGTAAAACACAGTGTAGAGAATATAGACATGAACAGTGTGTTATAACCATTAAACTTGCTAAGACACTAGCTCTCTGTTATTCCCACCACATAAAAAAGAAATGATAATCACGTGACTTGAGAGAGGTGATAATTGGCCACAATGACAACTGGATCACAACATAAAAATGCAACAGATAAACACGCTGCACACCTTAAATGTTATATGTCAAACACGGTTAAATTTAAAAATACTATTCATAGTATACTCAGGAGAGTTCCTAGAAGGAAGTTCTTAATCCAAGAGCATGAACAGGTTCAAAGCTTGGTAAACACACTGAGAGTTTGTTTCCCACTTATGTTCCTCCTCCTGCTTTTTGGAATTCCTGGGTTTCCTTTGTGGCAGTTGAGGACAGGAAACTATAGCTTTGCATGAGGGTGGTTTTCTTCACAATTTAATTGTTCCCAGGGTTGTCTGTCTCTTCACTGACATTTCCTCAACACCCTAACCCATCGTTACCCCAACATGATGTGTTTGTGTTTGGTTCTTGTGTGTGTGTGTGTGTGTCTGCAAATCTCAAACAAGTTTCTGTCATTCAGTTAGAATGTTTTACAATTTATAAAAGCATGTCCCGTGAGCCTTACTTAACTCAAGCCTCCTAAGCATGCTGTGCAAGACTTGTTGTTGTTTAGTTGCTCAGTCATGTCTGACTCTTTGCGGCTCCACGGACTGTAGCCAGACAGTCTCCTCTGTCCATGCAATCCCCCCCAGGCAAGAATACTGGAGTGGATTGCCATTTCCTTCTCCAGGGGATCTTCCTAACTCAGGGATCAAACCCATGTCTCCTGAATTGCAGGCATAATCTTTACTGCTGAGCCCACTGGGGAAGCCATACTTTGCAAGATTAGGTTGGTATTATTCTCATTTTCACAAGGAAAAGGAGAGAAATATGTTCAATTTCTTGCATCTGGTTCTGAAACCAACACATCACACAGTCAGAACTTGGATCCCTTCTCTTCCACCTCCCATTCTCAGGCTTTTCCTTCTACTCTGAGACCAAAAGATTAAGCAATCATGAGGAATCTTATTCTTTTTTTTTTTTAGCTTTTTTTTTTCCATTTATTTTTATTAGTTGGAGGCTAATTACTTTACAATATTGTAGTGGGTTTTGCCATACACTGACATGAATCAGCCATGGATTTACATGTGTTCCCATCCTGAACCCCCCTTCCACCTCCCTCCCCATCCCATCCCTCTGGGTCATCCCAGTGCACCAGCCCCGAGCACTTGTCTTATTCTTTATCTTCTGTAATAAAACAGCAATATGGGTGCTCACTTTCAAAAGGAAGAATAATATTACGTCAGATGTTAATTTCAACGTAGTAAAAATCGGTTGGCCTGCAGGACAGTGGGGTTGGGGGGTCACCTTTCTCAGCGTCTTTCTGTTTCTAAAAGCTAAACTACATCAGCTTTTTCTTAGCACTGTGTTTGTGATTCTTGAGGAAAACCTGAAATCAAAACCAATTTTTTCTTCATCGAGTGCTCCTTTCTGGGGAGATTTTCTTTCGAATTATGAAAAGAAAATCTTTCTACCATACGTATAAACAAAACCTGCTTTTGTCAGTAGCACCCTGTAGAAACCAGAGATGAAACATTAAATTACTCTGAGCACATGGCCACTTGCCAGTAATTATTCAATATGAGGTTTAACCAAGTTTATCTAGACTACGAGGACCATGTATACACAGCTAAAGGGAAAGACACGGTTAAAGTAATTATCTGGCATATTCCCACCATGCAGACAGTCAGTCTGGCTCATTTGGACCAAGGAATAATAACCCAGCACATTCTTCTGGCCAAAAGGAGTTATTTGGCAAATCACCTCGATGTGCCCCAACAGATGAATGTTAAATCTACAAGATGCCAAGAGAAAGAAAACACGACTGCCCTTGGGTATCAGAAAGCCAGCAGACAGGAGGGTGTAAGGGGAGGGTTGAGACGAAGGGAACGGGGTGGGTTTCAGGACACTGGCCTTTAATTCTGAGAACCTTTCTGGGGCTTGTGAATTATGATTCTAGAGTCTCTTCCTCTGGTTTCTTTGAGTAACACATTCATCCTTCCCATGAAACATCCTATCTTTTCTTAGACGTGGATTTTTTTCCTTTTCTGAGGTGTGAAGAACAGACTTGCCTTTATCATCCGAGTGCTATGGTTTATCTGGTAGTCAATCCAAAGCATTAGATAATGCCATCTTGAAATTTTCTTTTGTGATGAGTGTAGGGATAGAAAGGAGACATTGATTGAGAAGCCCCAGGCTTGTCTCCTTGTTAAGCACGATGCAGAGCTTAAAGTCCTGTGCAGATAACCACACCCTTCTGTGTTTTCCCCTTTGCCCAATTTTCCCGTGGGGGCTTCTTAAATGAAACAAACTGACCTAGTATCACACAGAGGTTCTCTCTATGGAGAATAGCATTATTCATTCTAAAACTTAGATTTTTCATTTTTAATACCAAAGTAGAAATGATGACATAAACAGGATTTCTGAGCAATTCAATTAGATTTTCCCTTTGTTGTTTATTCTGGCAGAGCAGATTGAGCAAGGCGACAGACCCTGGAGGCAGTTGGCTCAGGTTCAAATTGTGCCTTCACCGCTTGCTACCTAAATGACCTCACTCACCTGTGTTGTCCTAACTTTGCTCATTTTCATGAGTGATTATAACAAAAAGGAACCTTATGAGAAATAGATTGATGTCTATAGAGCCTGTCTTCTCTGGTTGCTCAGATGGTAAAGAATCAACCAGCAATGCAGGAAACTTGGGTTCGATCCCTGGGTTGGGAATATCCGCTGGAGAAGGGAATGTCTACCCACTCCAGTATTCTTGCCTGGAGAATTCCATGGACAGAGGAGTCTGGTGGGCTACAGTCCATCGCTTCGCAAAGAGTCAGACTTGACTGAGCGACTAACATTCTCACTTTTGTCATAGAGAGCTTAGCATGGAAATGTGTCAATATATATTAACTATTAAAGACAGTGGCATCTAATGATCAAATATGTCTGGTATCCTCAGATCCACTGTGGGGTCTTAAGCAAATCTCTTACTTAATTAACCAGGATATAGTACTGACCTAATATGTAGTTAGATGTTTTGCGGATTCAGTGAGTGGATTTGTGTAAACTGTGGTTAGAACATTGTGGCCTGGGACAACATCTCAGTAAAACCAACTCTTACAAATATTATTTATCCATGCGTGATGAGACAATGTTCCAAGATCAATGAAAAGCAAGATGTAAAAAGCATGAAATGCTACATTTAAAGGGGCTTGTCTAATTGTAGATTATTTAGAAAGCAGTGGTACCCTCAAATATATAGTCAAATAAAACATAAATCTAAACATCTCAAGGAAGAAGAAATTGTCAGCAGACGCACTGTCATCTCTGCTCCGGAGTGAAATGTAAATGGTTGCAGATGCTGATCAGCTACAGTCTCCACGGTCAGCTTCCAGGAGCCAATCGTAGGTTGAGGACATAGAACTATACTTAGAAACACGCCAAAGTCCACTTTTCTCATTTTTGTTAGTAGTAAGAAATGTGCCAGCGTGTATCCTGACACACGGACGCTGTGTTTACATCAACCTGGGTTAGGCAGGAGCACCCGAACTGCTTAGCTCAGACCCAAACTAGCGCTCAGTCTGCTCTTCCCCTTCACAGTCATTGTTCTCAGAATTTCCTTAACTGTCTATTCATCTTTGCTTAGTAACCGGAGATGTTGGAGTCAGGAATACATACACTTTTTAAAACTTAAAATTAATTATTGAGACAAACTCAAGTCATAATAAATGTATAGAGCAACATTTGTTCCGTAGTAAACGCTTAATAGATGTTGAATAAAATAATGGGTGTAATTGGGCTTTTGACCATTTCTGGAAAAGTGGGGAAATTTTATGTTTTCCTGAAATTGGGTGAATGGAATTAGTGGGTGGATACACAAAATCTCTCGTTTCTTTTATTGTTACAGACTGAGCCACAGAAGGAATAGTATGTTAGAATTTCAATTTCAAAAACAGCAGAGAAGGGCAAAAACTAGTTTCAGTGTCTGTGTAGAGGAAGAACAGGTAAATTAATCACAGTGGCCACATATTGTTGGGAATGAACGTGTATTGAGAACGGTGTATGCACAGGAAGTAAACATATATAACAGACGCTACTTCTCCAGGAGTCATTTTAATGCATAACCAAAGTATGTGTCTCCTCTTGGGTTCATCATGGAGTTTTTAGTGGGATATTGGCTAAAAAGTATTCCCTCCTTTTAATTCATGTCTTAAGCATAAAATTTATCCTGCAATAGTATGTGTGGGCCAGTAATGTGGGCCAATTATATGACACGTGAAATTAAAAGGCTAGATATACATATTTAAGTCACAATAATGGTAAGAATATAACACTGAATAGTCCTCTCTATGTGAACTGTGGTGCTAGAGAAGACTCAGAGAGCCCCGTGGACTGCAAGATCAAACCAGTCCATCCTAAAGGAAATCAACCTGAATATTCATTGGAAGGCTGATACTGAAACTGAAGCTCCAATACTTTGGCCACCTGATGCGAAGAGCTGACTTGTTGGAAAAGACCCTGATGCTGGGAACGACTGAAGGCAAAAGGGGAAGAGGGCAGCAGGCAATGAGATGGTGGATGGCATCACCAATTCAACGGACACAAATGTAAGCAAATTCCAGGAGATAGTGGAGGACAGAGGAGCCTGGCGCGTTGCAGTCCGTGGGGTCACAAACTGTCAGATATGGCTTAGTGACTACACAATAAAAAGTCCTATCCATGTGCTTTAAGAAACTCCCTTAGTCTTCTCAACAAACTTGAACTCCAGGCTCCAACTATGATGCCCCTCGAATTGGTTCTGTTTTTCCCTGTTTCTGTCTGGCACCTGTCTTTACATCTCAATGACTAATCATTATATTTGACTAAACAAATATAGAATCCCTAAGGCAGAACTCTTTTACGCTTTGAAGGATACAGACCTACACAAATAAACTTGTTTTGTCAACAGGCAATTCACGGAACTGTTTAATTTTGTTTGGTTTGTTGTATTTTCACTGTCTTTACCCACTGGCCATTTGCAAAAGGCATTGTGGACCAACAACTATTGTAGTTTTAAGCAAGAGGAAGGGGAGGAAATTCAAAAAGAAAAGCATGTAGACACTCCCTATCCCTCTATTTCTAAATTTCGCTCCACCGGAGTTTTAAACCAGTTGGTCTAAAGCAAACATCTAAGTGTTAAAAAAATCCTGTAACCATTTTTAATGCAATTTACATTTCTTATTAGCCCCTCTGATTTAAAACCTTTGTAAACTGGCTCCTTAGAACCACCTTGGAACAATCTGAAGGCAACACTCAGCAGTTACCGAATAGAAAAGGAAAGAAAGAGGAATTGTAAAGAAGTGTATTTATAACCTTGGTCATCGGTATCCTAAGAACGTTTCTGTTTTAATAATTAATTCGCTTATCAGTTCAGAAATGTTGAAATGACTTTTGGAATCCCAGGCTCTAAGGCTGTTGGCACCCTGCACATTTCCTGACTGCAGTTTCCTTAACTTTCCATTTAATTTTTTTTTTCTTTTCCCTGAAACTAAAATCATTTAATGAAATCTGACGCGTCAAGGCCACTGACTGATCTTCTGAACAGAAGGTATGCAAAGGTGGCCAATTCCTTTAAATTACAGCCCCTGTCCAGGTTGCAAGACATCATTTCCAGGCAGACAAAGTGCAAACGAGTCAGAAATGCTAAGAGACATAACTAATAACAAGGGAAAAAAAGAAGACTATGAAAAACCTGAAGGAAAAATAAGTTCAACACGCAGAAGAGACCATCAGGAGGTAGGGGGAGGAAAAAGCCCATGTGCAATTTTTTTCCCACTTACTCTGTTTCCTTTATGTTCCCTAGTTCAGGGCCGCTGGTAGGAGATTGATACATTTATTAATTCTCCATGCAGAAAGACAAACAGTGGACTCAGTCCGGTGGGGTTGAAACGTCTGGCCTCAGGTTCCCTACGGAATCTTCCAACCTTGGCTAATGGTCTCTGACCACACAGATCCATTTAAAGAATACCATATCCATTTTCGAAAATCTCATTTAGACTCATACATAAAATAAAATCATCCTGTCATAATGCCTTGGTTTTCTCTGGTTCTTCTTTTTATTTCTTTTGATTAATTTAAAATACAGAGCCAAGCAAAGACAAAGGAAAAAAAAAAGCAATTTAAAGAATGTTCAAGATCGTCTTTGTCATATGATTTTTCTTTTTAAATTGAGAGAACATATCGAAATTAACAGTTTCTTTCTGCATAAAGTGGTATTTATGACCTCACCTTTAGAAACTATGTAGGTAAATATTCGTGGAGAAATATTTTCACCTATTTTACATGTTTATTAATTTAAGATCTGACTGTGAGGAAACTGTAAATTATGGAATGCATTTTATTAGAGTAAATACTGGTGCTTTTTGGGTTTTTTTAAACAGAGTGGAAAGAATCCTTTTTTGTCCCCCTTTGGAGTGGAGCCTTGCCATTTTTCCCTTCTAGAACTCATCTTGGATGCTAAATGCTTAATGAGTCTTAATACATTTCTACATATAAGATGAAGTGTTCATGTAGCATTTGTTTTTTCTATAGTTCCTGTTGTAAGTCTGACCAATAGCAGCAGCTACAGGAAACAAAAAATGATCTGAGGTTATCCTGACTTTAACTTTTGTTTTGAAGGTAGGTAAATTTAGCTCAAATGCTTGAGACTCCTTTATTTAAATTTCTGAAATTTTCTCAGGACAAGATAAGATAAACCATTCCTTTGTATTACAGAACCCCCGGATTTTGTGGGAAAAAAAATGCATTAATATATTATTAGAGATGAAAAATCGCTCTTTGAAAAATCAATTTGCATATGAACCCAAAAAATAAACAAGATTTAAGTTTGCGTTCTGGATAATGAATTGGCAAGGGTGTTATTTTACTAAAGTGTTCGGTTATGTCTGTTTATGTTATTAAGTGGGATGAGATAAAGTGCATATTCAACTCTTCTTTCAAAAGACAGAATATATCATTTTAACTAATTAGGTCCATTTATCTTACCTTTATATTTCTTCAGGTTGGTTCCTGAAATAGACCATGAAACCAACCTATTTATAAAATTTATTTTAAAAAAAATTAAAATTTGTTGGACAGAATATCTAACATAAATTTTCAGTTGGCTACATTAAATGTAAAATTATAAAACTGAAATTTTACATGTAAATTTATTTTATTTTTTTAATATTATAAAAGTTCCTATTTTGCTAAAAAATATTTGCGCAAGGCAAATTAAAATATCTGGAAGACAGGTAAGATTATATTTACATATGTGTACACAAGCCTAATATAAAATATAGCTATGAGTACATATAAACATACATAAATATAATTTTATATATAGTTGTATAAACATATACATTTATATAGTTATTTGTATGATGTGAATACATATTCATAAAAACACTTTGTGATGTTATCCGCCCTAAAATATAAATCTGGGAGAATGCTGTCTTGATTGTGAGCCATTAGACTTTAAAAACAGCTATTTAAAAAGCAAATAAATATAAATTTTTTTAAAGTTTGAATTCCAACATTGCTCTATGTACCAAAGAGTTAAAGGTATATACAAAGATTTTAGTGGAATAAAAAGCAAATAGAGATGGTGTTTTAAAACAAAATCTAACTGGTATGTGTGCATGTGTATAACTGAATCACTTTACTGCACAGCAGATTTTAACATGACATTGTAAATCAAGTATATTCCAATAAAATAAATTTTTTTAAAAAGCATTGAAGTCTTCAGAAAAGGGGGCAAATTCAAGAAGAAAAAGTGAAGCATATAAGCAAGGCAGTAATATAGAAAAAGTTAATTTCAAGGGTTTTGAGAACAGATGGACTTCTGTCCACTCTCAGATCTGCCGGTTATTAGCCCTAACACAATTACATGTACAGAAGTTATTCTGTCTCTGATCTTCATGTAACAATGTCTCAATGTTGTAATGATACTTAACCCACTGGTGTGTAAAGGGGACATAAGGCGGTGAATGAAAGGTACCTTGCTTAGCCTACCTCCAAGTGGTAGGAGTTGAACATATGTTGGTGTCCAACCGTCCCTTGCCTCCAGCTTCTGCTTTGCACTAAACAAGTAGAAAAGTTTTCTAAGTTGCGATATTACAGCGATAGTGGTAAAAAACGAAAGGAACCAACCAGGTAAAATCCCAATTCAGTCAATATAGAGGAACTGTTTGGGGGCATGAATATGAATCTGATGAGATGAAAAGGGCACAGATTCTCAAATCAGGTCGATACAATTATATAGCATAAGTAGTATAGTCTTGGCTTTCGTCAGTCTCATTATCTTAACTTGTAAACAGCCTGCCTCAAAGAGCAGTGATGAATGATAAATACAATCACAGAGCATTGTTATTGAACCATCTAAATCTAAGAAGCACTGTTTCTATCCTCTGTTATTATGCAGGACATGTTATCAGGGGAGCAAGTCGTGGCATGGTTGTAGTCCATAAAGTTGGTGTGGATTGGCTAACAGACCATAAAAATAAAAAATTTTAAATTAAAAAACAAAGAACACATTTCTCAGTCAGGTAAGCAGTCTATAGGTCTACAGTCAATCACAACTTCATCAGGCAAAGGAGGATCAAGATGGATCATGGGCTTATGAAACTGAAGACAAAGATACCAGGTGCTGCCAACTGGGCAGTCTTTCTCCTTAAGGGAAGACTTCTGTCCAGAGCTATTGAGAGAAGGGTAGACCAGATGAGCGTGCATGTCGTGTGGAACTCAGTGTCTTGAAGAACCTTGGCCAGGTATGACAAAACCAGGTTAATTGATTCAATAGCTATTGACTGACACCAGCTGTATAGGAGAGGTGAGTTGGTACATTGGCACTCTTGGCCAAGAGGGAGTGTTGCTACTGAATTACAAGTGGGCACCCTATTGTCCGCTTCCCTTTTTTATATCTAATTCTGAACTGAAATTTTATTTAGAGTCTGGACATTCTCCCATTCTTAGGGAAACCACCAGGGCTGTCTCTCTCTGGCATTTTCTTCAAGCCTCACTGTTCTCTGTTAGGTATAGCCAACCAGCATGGCCCTTCTTGTGCCTCAAAATCTGTACTCAAACTATTATGAGATTCTGGAAAAAAATATTTCCTGCCTTCTTTGCATCTTTGCATATATGGAATTGCTTGAAATGAATGCCATGCATGATTAGTAACCACCACTATATTCAAGGCATCTTTCCATCCACATGGATATAACAGCCTAAGGATCCCTTTGTGCCTTGAGGCCCCTTGCTCACAAGAGCCATCTGTACCACATTCCTTGGTCTGGGAGTCTCATGACCTCTTCTGAGTCAGGGAATGTTGGCGATCTTTCAGGCACAACCCCACCATCATCACTTATCCTGCTATGTCCATTCTGCTGCCCCCCTCACTAGTCCTGGTGCTTGGAAATGATCTTCTCACAGGCTATTCATCCTAGTCTTTCCACAGCCTATTTCCTCTGACCGGACATTGCAGCTAGCCTGCTGAACATTCCTCAAGTCCATGTGGTAAAGTTGAGTTCAGGGCAAGACCTTCATAGCCACCTGGTTGAATATTGCAAACCTGTTCCCTCTTCCTCGTGTGTTCTGCTCACATCAATTACTCTGTGGTAACCTGCTCTGTAGTCTGTATGGTCAAAGCTTTGGTTTTTCTACTAGTCATGTACAGATGTCAGAGCTGGACCATCAAAGAATCTGAGCACCAAAAACTTGATGCTTTTGAACCGTGGTGCTGGAGAAGACTCTTGAGACTCCCTTGGATGGCAAGGAGATCAAACCAGTTGATTGTAAAGGAAATCAACCCTGAATATTCATTGGAAGGACTGATGCTGAAGCTCCAGTCCTTTGGCCACCTGATGTGAAGGGTCAACTCATTGGAAAAGACCCTGATGCTGGGAAAGACTGAGGGCAGGAGGAGAAGGGGACGACAGAGGATGAGATGGTTGGATGGCATCACCAACTCATGTACAGGAGTTTGAGCAAACTCCGGGAGATAGTGAAGGACAGGGAAAGCTGGCATGCTGCAGTCCATGGGGTTGCAAAGAGTCAGACATGACTTAGCATCTGAACACCAAAAATAATAATAATAATAATAATAATCAATCTCATCAATGAAACATTATTCCATTAGATATGCATGTTGGGTCCTATAGCCCTAATATGAGTTGATATAATTTGTGTGTTTTGACAGTAACAATCAAAATTATTACAAATTTCCACTCTGACTCTGTTTCAAGTTTTCAGCATCAGGATAAAATCTACATCTCAAAAGAATAAATAAATCCTGGAGATCAGATTCTCTGAGATTGGTCATTGAAGTATAAGAAATAAAGGTGTAGCAAGACTGCAAAATTTTCTGAATAATAGAAAAACAATTAGAAGAATGCTATCTTGATACCCTCAAATTTGAAGACACAGCAAAGGAATCAAAATATGATCTGGAAAGGTAAAAAATCATGGCCATTTTAACTGTCCAAAAGTGTTGAGAAGCAGAAATCAGTGAGGACTCCAACAACCCTTACCTGCGTGCCATCTCAAGCGTGCTAACCGAACTTGCCAGGGTTTAGAACTTGGCAGGGAAATCCTTATAAAAACAAAAGTGATCCACTTTAAATTCACTGAGACTGGAACCTCTATAAGTTATGTTCTTGTCTGGAGGCCAGATCAGGGTGGCAAGGAAAATATTTGGAGCTGGTCCTGGCACACAACTTTTGACATTTAGGTGAAACTCGCCGAGAAGAGTCATGTTAGTTTATCCTGAATCTGAAGCCTCATTATATTAGAGACATAAGTGCTCATTTTTGCAGCCCTATGTTTGGTCTTTAAGCCAAATGTACATGAGACTGTGGTCCTAAGGCAGAGCATAGGATACTCTGCAGAGGGAATGAGAGACCTTATTCTTAACTGCCGCGCCTAGAATAATGGTCACCTTTCACTCTTCTGAAGCCTTGAGTCAAAAAAAATACATGTGTAAAATGGTTAAAACATACACCATATATATACACACACATATAACATATTATATATTTACATATATAATATATATGTGATCTTTGCATTTCTGAAATGTGTTTCTGAAAATATTTAAATGTTTTCACTACACCTAAGCAATAGTATAAGTGAATAGAAAATCACCGGACTTCTTTCTCTACTCCTTGAACATCTTTAAAATGCACTCCATTAACTACCCTTCTCCCCCCAAAATTTACCTCTGTAAAGAAATCTTCTGATTTATGTCTACTTCCTATTATATACATATATATAATATGTATATTATATTATACATATACTTTATTGACTGCACCAAAGCCTTTGACTGTGTGGATCACAAAAAAAATGTGGAAAGTTCTTAAAGAGATGGGAATACCAGACCACCTTGCCTGCCTCCTGAGAAATCTGTATGCAGGTCAAGAAGCAGCAGTTAGAACTGGACATGGAACAACAGATTGGTTCCAAATCAGGAAAGGAGTACGTCAAGGCTGTATATTGTCACCCTGCTTATTTAACTTATATGCAGAGCACATCATGTGAAATGCCAGGCTGGATGAAGCAGAAGCTGGAATCAAGATTGCTGGGAGAAATATCAATAACCTCAGATATGCAGATGATGCCACCCTTATGGCAGAAAGTGAAGAGGAACTAAAGAGCCTCTTGATGAAAGTGAAAGAGGAGAGTGAAAAAGTTGGCTTAAGACTCAACATTCAAAAGTGAAGATCATGGCATCTGGTCCCATCACTTCACAGCAAATAGATGCAGAAACAAGGGAAACAGTGAGAGACTTTATTTTGGGGGCTCCAAAATCACTGCAGATGGTGACTGCAGGTATGAAATTAAAAAACACTTGCTTCTTGGAAGAAAAGCTATGACCAACCTAGACAGCATATTAAAAAGCAGAGACATTACTTTGCCAACAAAGGTCCATCTAGTCAAAGCTATGGTTTTTCCAGTGGTCATGTATGGATGTGAGAGTTAGACTATAAAGAAAGCTGAGTGCCAAAGAATTGATGCTTTTGAACTGTGGTGTTGGAGAAGACTCTTGAGAGTCCCTTGGCCTGCCAGGAGATCCAACCAGTCCATCCTAAAGGAGATCAGTCCTGAATATTCATTGGAAGGAATGATGCTAAAGCTGAAACTTCAATACTTTGGCCACCTGATGCAAAGAATTGACTCATTTGAAAAGACCCTGATGCTGGGAAAGATTGAAGGCGCGAGGAGAAGGGAATGCCAGAGGATGAAATGGTTGGATGGCATCACCGACTCAATGGACATGAGTTTGAGCAAGCTCTGGGCATTGGTGATGGACAGGGAAGCCTGGTGTGCTGCAGTCCATGGGGTAGCAAAGAGTCTTACATGACTGAGTGACTGAACTGAACTGATATTATATATATACATATGATAATATATATATATATATACTGATAATATATATATACACACACACACACACACATAATTGTGTGTGTTCTCAGTCGCTTCAGTTGTGTCTGACTCTTTGTGACCCCATGGACTGTAGCCCTCCAGGCTCCTCTGTCCATGGGATTTCCCAGGCAAGAATACTGCAGTGGGTTGTCATGTCCTCCTCCAGGAGATCTTCCAGACCCAGGGATTGAACACATGTCTCTTAGGTCTCCTGCTTTGGCAGGTAGATTCTTTACCGCTAGTGCCACCTGGGAAGCCCCTGGTCCTGGGCTTTTCAGATTTCCTACCAGAGTTCCCGTTCACAGTCCACTAAAAAATGGGAGGGTGTCCATTTACACTGTGTCTGTGCCTTTTCCTGGGGTGGACTTTGGTCCTTCCATCCTTTACAAAGTACAGACATCCCAGTCACCAGGAGGTGGGGCCAAGAGAAGGATCTTTGTTTACGCTAAGAAGTGGGCAGAGGTCCTAGGTTTAGAGAGTCGGGTGTTCCACTGAGAATCTTTGCACACGTGGTCACGCTTTCAGGGGCAGTTTCAAGAGAGCGTATTCCCATTGGTACTACAGCGTAATTAAGACCCGTCTGCTGGTCAGGGTGTTAGAATCCCTGATTCCAACCAAGCCAGCAAGTTTCCCAGGTTCTTGTGAAAGCATATAAGTCATCCTTCCAGAGTGTGATATGCCTGCCTCTGCCTGAACCCTGTCCTACAATCTCCCTTCCATTCATGACAGCTGACGAAAAGCCTTGCAATAAATTCCCTGTCCACTTAATCAGAGCTGGATTTTCTTGTTTGAAAGCGAACAGTCAGGTTAGTCCAATAGAGTATGAATGTCTCCTTCTCTGTGCTTCATGAGGATAGAACTGTTTATATTCTGTTATGAAAAAAAATTGTATGAGCTTTAGTAAGCATTAGTTTTCTTTTTCTTCCAGAAAACATCCTGATTTTGCATATTCTTTGATTACTTGTATGCCCTCTTAAAGTGTCATAATGACATTAACATTATATTTTAGTGGCTTCATTTTTCATCATTTCTCTATCATAAATTTCCCATTACTGGATTGTTTCTTTCAAGAAAGGTAATTAGGTATTATATATTCTCTGAGCCTTTGTAATTCTGAAACACATTTCTAAAATATTTCAGTGTTTACATTATACCTGAGCAATATTTAACTGAATAAAAAATTATTGGACTTCTTTCTTTACTTCTTAAGCATCTTTATAATGCATTTCATCATCCCCAAAAATTTAGTTCTGGGAAAAGAAATCTTATTCCAACTAGTTTTTTGTTTTCATTTATTGGTAATCTTTTGTTTTTAATCTCTCATACACCTGTACGCTTGTAGAATGTTTCCCCATCTATATTTCAATTAAAAATATTTATATACATTTATTTCATGTATTTTGTTGCTTTAACTTTTCATTCTCTCTTCTTAGCGTTTGCTTTAACCCTTTAGTGTGAAAAGCCACATTCATCTTCAGCCTGGAGATGTGTTTTCTGTTACTGTTTGTGATTTCTCTTGTGGGGCTGTGTTTGTTTTGCTTTGGTATGCCTCTTGCTTTGCACACTCTGGTTTCTGTCATTGAGGTTCTTAAACGTGTTCTCTTCATGTCTGTCGTGCCCCTTTATTTTCTAGTTCTCGTTTCTTCACCCATTTTTCAAATTCTGAGAGGATACCCTTAGCTTTCTTTGGCTTCATTTCCCTGCAGAATCTCTTTTTTTAAATATATATTTTCACTGAGCTATTTGTTCCTTTTCCAGTATCCAGGAGGCTTTTTCCAGCTCAATGTATCTTTTCAACACCACCATCTCTAGTATAAGAGATACGAAGGGTTTTGTTTGTTTGTTTGTTTCTGGTTTTTTTTTCTTTCTACTGCTGTAAGCCTGAATCTGTGAAAATGTTAGGAATCACGACAGTTTTAGAAATACCAAGGCTGCAACTTTAACGGAAAGTTACTAAGCTGTTAGTCTCTAAACATCAGATTCTATCTATCTCGTTAATTGTGACCTTTTCCCTGTCTCTTATCCTGAAACAAGGAATTAGTGAATTATTTATTTTGCATAGCCCTTGTAATTGCCTTCCATTGGTGTCACTGATCAAAAAATGACTTCCGTAAATAAACATTTGCGTATGTTCTTGCTTTTGAATATACTAAAGAGATGAAAGGAATCCATTTAAAAAAAAAAAACCGGTTCTAAGGTCAGCTACACAATTATTTATTTTACGTTGGAATTCCAAGGCTAGCCTATGAAATAATCTGAAACATTAAGTTGCTTTTAGGTATTACATAACTTGTGTACACTAGTACAGATTACGCCACAAAAAGAATTGGTGTGAAGGGCTTATTATCTTTACGTATCTCAAAATTTTCATAAGTGATTGGTCGTTAATAGAAATAAGGGTATCATTTCAGGAATGCTGAGGATTCTTCTCACTAGTCTGAAGCTCCTTACGGATGAGAGATTTCTGAGTGAAAGGTACTTATTCCCCTGGCGTTCCCTGGAAACTTGAGGTCGTTGTTAGCCATCCTAGAGATCAGATTAGATTCCAAGTGCATCTCCTCCAGATGAATTGATCTTTTTATTATTTTTGTTTTAGTTGGAGTATAATTGCTTTATAATGTGTGCTAGTTTTTGTTGTGCAACAAAGCGAGTCAGCCACAGGTGTGCCCGCATCCCCTCCCGTTTTGTCTTCCCTCCCGCCCTTCAGGTCATCGTGGGGGACCAGGCTAAGCTTCCTGCGCCCTCCAGCACCTTCCCACCAGCTGTTTCACACACATCAGGGCTACTCTCCTGGCTCATTCCACCCCCTCTCCCCCTGTGCACAGGTCCACTTTCTATGCCTGCATCGCTATTCCTGCCCTGAAAAATAGGTTCAACATCACTCGTTATCAGAGAAACGCAGATCAAAACTGCGATGAGGTATCTATCACCTCACACCAGTCAGAACCGCCATTGCCAAAAAAATCTACTAAGGAAGATGAGGCACACACACACAATAGAATATTAGCCATAAAAAGGATGAGAAGGGGTCATTTGTGGAGACGTGGACAGACCAAGAGTCCGTCTGAAATGAGTCAGAAACAGATGAGTCAATCTTAAGACACAAAGTCCAGGAATTAAACTGAAAACACTATTAACTATGAACCAACTCTGGTTTTTAATTGAATCTACCCAAGTTATTTAATTGCTTGATTGGATGCTATTGTTCTGTTAATACTTACTGCCTGATTCTGTCTGAATTACT
Source organism: Cervus canadensis (assembly GCF_019320065.1). Classification (NCBI taxonomy): domain Eukaryota; kingdom Metazoa; phylum Chordata; class Mammalia; order Artiodactyla; family Cervidae; genus Cervus; species Cervus canadensis. The sequence continues at coordinate 3,145,416 of NC_057386.1, read as the reverse complement.
TGCATAGCCTTCTTGCCATCTGCTCCATCTTCAATATATTGAAATGTTGGATTTTGCCTATGTTGCTTGTCTTTGGCTTTATTAAGTCATACCAATGACATTTATTAAAGAGCCTCCTGGATCACCACCATGTTTTATTTCCCTTCAACCTACGGTCAAAAGAGACCGCTTTCAAATCAGAGCTTACAGGAGAATATCTGTAGAGATGGGCTATAGACGAATGACTAGCCAGTGAACCCAAAAGCAATGGAACCCAGTGTGTGGCTCGCAGGCATCTAAATTCCTCTTAACCTAAGTTACTTGCATGGAAAGTGATGTTTTAGCCAACCCCCAAACCACCAAACCACACGTGTGTAAGTAAGTTATGAATTTCTATTATTTTTGTATCCATATAGATTCTTCAGGATACTAGGAAAACACTAGGAAACACATACGCCGTGTCACCAGCATTTACGTGGGACACTTTCATCTTGGCAACTCTTCTTCTCACTTCCTTCCCCATAGGATATAGAGACATAAATTATGTTACATGGTTTCTGGGAATTCACATGCTAAATATGCTTCCTCCCAGAAGCTCTGAACCACTCTTTTCATGTGAAGCACATATTCATCTTTCTCTGGACTTTCCACCTGTGTACCCATCTGCACTATCCAAATTCTGTGATCATGCAGCCAAGATATTCTCATGATTGTTCTGTCTCCCTATCGCCCCTGGCCTGATTCTAGAAGTTTGCAGAAGGTCTTTTTTTTTTCCCCTTAATATCACTATCTCTCATCGAGAGCCATCAGATCATCACTATTTCGGGGTTCAAATTGGCAATCAGGCTCAGGAGATGTCATAGGCTTCATTCAGTGCCAAATTTATTTAGTTTCTGAGAAGAGAGAGCGTGGTAACAGCCCAACTGTACCATGCTTCCCACAGGCCCGGTCACCCTCTACTGAGGACGGGAAGAAAGCCATAAGCTCCAGGCTTCTCCAGTTCCAGACTGTATAAGTCCTGCTGCTCCCTGGGCCTTGTGGGTGCCTGACTAGTCCTCACCTACAGCTCCATCCCATTGACATCTGTCAGCTGGTACTTGATGAACAACCTTGACGAGGAAGCAGAAGAACTTCCTCTTCAAGGAACACAGGCTCCTCGGCTCCTTGGTCTTAGGAGCTGGAGCCAGCGCAGCAAGGGCGGTTTATCACGGGTCAGATTCTCAGGGAATCAGCAACTAGCCCTTTTCTTCCAGAAGCATCCCTCAACAGTCTCTTGATCCCAAATCTCCTAAAAGCTGAGATCGCTTGCAGATATTCTCCTGTTCTCTCTCTCTCACGTCCTTCTCCTCTTTGTGTCCTTAAGGGCCTTGGTTTACACATTTGCCCCATGGTTCTGTTTCCTGTTAATGGCTTCGATGTCCTCTCTTTCAATCCTTTCTGCCAAGAAGTGTAGCGTTAGTCGCTCAGTCGTGTCTGACTCTTTGAGACCCCATGGACTGTAGCCCACCAGGCCCCTCTGTCCATGGGATTCTCCAGGAAAGAATCCTGGGGTGGGCTGTCATTCTCTGCCTTTGACCCGCTCCCCGATCTTTCCAGACCTGGACTCCCTTCCAGCTTCCTCAGGTCTGTGGTCTCCCTTCTACGGCAGCAGTGGGCCTCCAAGTGTCAATGCCACCCCAACCCCAGCCCAGCCCAGTGGGTAGAAGGCGGCTCCACCTGAAATCCCCCAGAGGCCCGGCTGCCCAGGGGTCTTGCACATAGTGCATGCATCTCCCCAGGTCTTCAGCTGTGTGTGAGCAAGACACTGGCTCCCTGGAAACCCACTCCAGCGCATGGGTCAGGCTGCTGTCCCGCATCCCTGAGAATGCCTCACACTCCCCTGGTTGGCCTGGTGTTTCAGTGGTCCAAGTGTTAGCTGCTCAGTCATGTCCAACTCTTTGAGGCCCCATGGACTGTAGCCCACAGACTCCTCTGTCCATGGGCCATTCTAGGCAAGAATACTGGAGTGGGTTGCCATCTCCTTCTCCAGGGGATCTTCCCGACCCAGGGATCGAACCCTCCTATCCTGTGTGTCCTGCATTGCAGGCAGATTATTTACCTTCTGAGCCGTCAAGGAAGGAGGATCCACGTACATAAATAAGTCCTATTTAAGTGAGGCCATGTGACCCACTGACAATCCTAAGGGTGTTTCTCTCATCTCTGGGGTGGTTAAACCCTCTGGCTGCTTCCTGAAGGCTGTGGTCCCAGGATGGATGGCACCTTCCCCATCAAGCAAACAAAAGAGCAAGTATTCCCAACACAAGGTGAAACTAAAAGCAGAAATGTACAGGCCCCAGGAGAGTAGGGTGAATCGTCCATTGTAGACCTTCCTCATTCCATGAGACATTTGTCTAGACTGGGTGCATCTGGACTCACCATGAGTTGTTAGGTTGTGTGTGGACACTCAATCCCTGTCTCCTTGCCAGCGTCCAGGGGATGTGGGAAGGGACAAGGATCATCGGATAGATTTGGAAGAGGTCAACTTTGCATTTTCAGAGATGCTAACTTGAGAAACAGGAGGCTCTAGGGATCCAGATATCTGGGGAATTTGCAGATTAGCAGCCCTGCCGCTTTCCCTAGAGAGCGAGCTCATGGCTGGGCTGCAGAGAGGGTCATTCAGGTCAACTTGCCATTGCCCTCAGCTTCCTACTGTGGAGGCTGTGATACCCTCTCCAGGCACCTGACCACCATCGCAAACACCATCATCACCAGTCCTGGGCTCTGACAAGTACTGCCTGTGTGCTTCAACCTCTACCTCTGAGAACACGCAGTGGAGAATCCTCAGAAGCTTTCCAGAAACTTTATTAGCTGCTGAGCCACTGAGTACGTTAATGATCGTAGTTTCAGGATGATGGAAATTGGTGACAAAATATTTTTGTATGCAATGAGGATTTAGTCCTCACTCAAGTTATATCTCAAGACAGAAATCTGAAATGTCATCGTAGCAACAGTCACTCAGAAATGCTATTTGCCAGTTGAAATTTGCAGAGTCAGACACGACTGAGCCACTGAACACAGTATGTCTATCTCTGCGCTGATTAATTCATATTCCACAAAACACAGGAAGAGACTTTGGTAATATTTTCCTGCTTGTTCTCAACTCACATGTACTTAATAAGTTAAGTGTGTACTAAGATTTATCAGTCTAATTCCTTTTATATCTAGTCCATTGTAAATTTTTCAAATTGCTTTTATATAAATCTTATTTTTGTATCTTTCCAACTATCCTAAGGACCAACAAGCCAATTATTGCTTCCACTGTGCACATAAGAGAACCAATATTCTGCAGTCACAGATCTGGGAGCTAGGATCAAATAATCGTGTGACAGAATCAAGGCACCACCCCAGATTTTCACATTCTGTATCTTGTGGACCATTTGCACATGGCAGCTGCCTCTTACTAAGAAGAAAACTATGACAGACAAATGGCCATAATTTTGAATTTCTAAAGAGAAACACCAGCGATTTTAAAGAACTCCAGCAAATACACATGGATAGCACAAAAGGCCAGACCTGATTTCAGAAACGGGACGAAAGAGAGGAAATTCTACAGGGCACTCAGGTTTAGTCTGTGCTGCACTTTAGCTCTGCCATTGTTTAATTTTCTTAGTCAAAGCCATTCATCTTCCACGGGGATCAAATGCCCTGGGTGGTAAAACAACGGATGTGCGATTCGTCAGGAGCAAGGGAGCGGCGTCGGGGTAAAGGGGCAGAGTTTGGCAGAGTCAGGCCTGGGACCCTGACTGCCTCAACCTCACCACAGGACTCGAGGGAGAAGACTGCTTTTCATACAAAGTGAAAAAGAGAAATGCAGGCTTCCTCTTAAGCAGCGTGTGTATTCAGGGTTCCAAGAAAGGAAATTCATCTGCTTTTTTACCCCAAGACCCCTATCCATTTGAAAGCCAGATATGTCTCTTCTCCTCCCAAGATAACATAGATGTGAGTTATCAATGCCTCTTTCTAGAAGATTCACAGCCACTCTGGAATAGCCAGTGATGAGAGAAGTTAGGAATAGTTGATTTTAATTTATCTACCCCCACCCTCACCATACACATTCACACATCATTGCATTATATTTTTTAAAGATGTTTTTTAATGTGGATCACTTTTTAAAGTCTTTATTGAATGTGTTACAATATTGCTGGTTTTATGTTTTGGCTTTTTGGCCCTGAAGCATGTGGGCTCTTAACTCCCTGACCAGGGATGGAGCCCACACGCCGTGTGGTGGAAGGCGAAGTCTGAGCCGCTGAACTCCCAGGGACTATCCCGTCTTCTGTCTGTCACTAAAACTACTGGAAAGTTCTGGGATCTACCTAACGCTGATTTCCTGTTTGAAGATGGCCCGCATGCTGGTTGAGTATGAAAAACCTTTGCTTGCTTTGCTTTTCTAAAAGGAGGCAGGGTTTTCAAGTAACTTAGATTAGCTTTTCCAAGCGCTGTACTTCTTCCCCGTCAGAAGGTTACAAAACAGTATTAGGTTTTCTTCCGGTACAATAGTAACAGTGACCTTTCTCGGGTCTCCACAGGTCAATAAACTGATCTCTGGTCCCAGGAAGTACACCCACACACAATTTGAAGACATTGGGAGGCGAAATCTGAAATCTAATTTTCCCTTCCAGAGACAGAAATACCTGGAAAAGACAATTTTAAGCCAGAAGAGGCCAAGATATGATTAATCAGTAAGTTATAATCTATAGATCCTATGTAAGATGAAAGATTTCATGGTCTGACCATCTTGTGGATGCTTTAAACAGCTCTGAGTAACTTTCTGAAAAGAAAAAAAAATGTTTTGCAAACAGGACAGAACAGATGCTAGTTTTAAGGTGGGAAGAATCTTTGAGTAGCAACTAGTAATCAAGTATCAAGAAAAATGTGAATTTACAGCTGAACTTTATGTGTATCATAATCCTTTGTTTCCACACAGAATTGTGGAAATTCTAGTAAAGAGCATTTGGAAATGGAAATGTGCTATGTTGGGCTGGAATAGAAAGCCCTTTTTTCTTTTTTTAACAAGCTTCCACCCAACTAAAATATATAAGTGTCCAAAACCATAGGCCTTGTTCAATTATTATTGATGTTGTTTATTCCACGACTAAAAATGGAAATAGATGAAATTTCTTAAATTAGGATTCATTGGTTTGGATCCCTTGTGCAAGATTTTTTTTCAGTCAATGAGCTAAAAATCTCAGCTACTGCCTGTTACATCTTTACTGCTCATTCCAGTTCTGAGACTGCCATGATGTCAGTGGAAATCCTTGATACAAAATAAAAATATAAAAAAACAATAAGTATAAAAGGACTCTGTATGTTCATGTTTACAGTAGGTTATGGATGTACTACAGGGCTTTTTGCAAATTGGTCTACTTAAATAAAATGTGTGCTTTCATTTGTACAAATAAAGTTGACTTACAAGATGAATTAAGTATGATTAAGAAACTTGTAGTGACTGTAAGGACCTTAAAGTTTCCTTATTTTTTTTTTCCAGAGTGTTTTCTCTACCCATGGAATCATTTTCTTCAGGATGTCATATTTAAATATTTTTTTTATGTCGCCAAAGAATTCCATCTATTGATACAATGAAGTATTTATACCAACACATCTAAACTTAACTGAGATGCCAGAACATTACTCGGTTATCGATATATGATTTTTAGAGGACCTTAAAACAGTTGATGATTTGCTTTTGTCAGGCTGAGGGAAAACTATACATTTTATAAATAAATTATACTTTCATGAATCTGGTTAAATGAATGGATAACGGGAGGGACAGATACAGAATTTTAAACTGGTGGTAAGCGGACACTGGTGAAAATAGAAAACCGCATTTATTGCTAAAGATTCAGGGATATCTCACAAAGTCAAATGTGTTCAAACTTTCTAACAGCTGCTTAAGCTTTTTCTATTATCTTAGTGAACATATGGGGTTTTTTTGTTTCATATTCTTTCTAATAGTAAGTGAAGCCTCTTTTCCTATCTGTGCAATCAGGTCATAAACCAGCATCATTACCCCCATGAGTTCCAGGACAAATTAACTGTGCCTGCTATTATCAAGAGACTCACGACCAAAATCTGTAGCTAGATTAAAAAAAAAAAAGAATTTCACCAGTGGTTGCCGAGGGAGAAAGGGAGTGGAGAAGGGAAGGACTGGAAGCTGGGGATAAGATGCAAACTCCTATGTGCGGGATGGATAAGTGACAAGGTCTACAGGGAACTGTGTTCAACATCTTGAGATAAACCATAATAGAAATGAATAGGAAAAAGGATACATGTATATATATACATATGTGTGTGTATATATATATAAATGAATCATTTTGCTATACAGTAGAAATTAACACAACATTGTAAATCAACTATACTCCAATAATTTTTTTAAAAAGAACTTCGAAAAATTAATTAAATACTTCTTTTTAAAATTAGAAAAAAATTCAAATGGCCCATATATATGCTGACATCTGAAAATTCTCTAACCTAAGCTGTATTGAAATGAAACTACCAGTGTTTGAAAACTTGAATGTAAATGTAAATGTGCTGATATGCCTAAGGTTTTTATTGACACGCAGAGAAATACAATCAGCCTATAGCGAGCAAGCACTCACTGCTGTGTCTCGTCACATTTCCAGGCCTGGGCGTAGAGTGGATTTCCATGTCTCTCTGATAAATAATCTGAACATGTTGATACACCTTCTGGCAACGTAGTTTAAGAATCACTTTGTCTCTATAATCTGAATGTTTCCAGGAAAAGCCATTTTTCTTTATATAAAATGTCCAGATAATTGTCTCCGTTTCCTATTGGTGAAATATACTTGGTTGAAGCAAATGCGAGCGTCTGTTAAGCGGAGTGGAGCTCACGAGAGAAGCTGAGTAGCTAACCTTTTTCACATGTGGTGACCACAATTACATTTCATACTGGAACTTGTTTGCTTTCTTAGCCTGCTCCAAATGGATTCCACGGTAGCTGGGAACTTGCAAAAGTATTGCCAGGTATAACGAGAGGAAAAAATATATTGAGTTTAACTTCATTACAGCACCAGCACTTGTATCAACAGGATCTGGCATAAAATGGGAAAGTTGCCGAAATTCATCAAGCGACTTTAGTGTTTAGAATAAGCGGTGGCGACCCTTGCTGTTCCTGATTCCAGATCGTCTACGGATCCTGCTTCTCTGGTCTTCTGGGTCTGCAAGCTCTCAAGGTGGAGACTGAGGGCTAAGCAGGCGTGGGCCCCAGGCGAGACGACCCCGCAGAGCCCGGCTGCAGCAGGCCCGTCCCAGGACGTGGGAGCTGGCAGGAAGAAATAGTAAGTCCAGGCAGACAGGCACAACTCAGCAAAGAGACTGATAAGCGAGCGCTAGTGAGCAGATCGAATCAGCCTATAATTCAGGAGACCTGGGTCCCAGCCCTGAGTCAGGAAGATCCCCTGTAGGAGGGAGTGGCTACCCACTCCAGTACTCTTGCCTGGAAAATTCCATGGACAGAGGAGCCTGGCGGGCTACAGTCCGTGGGGTCAAGAGTCGGATACACTGAGCAGCTAGCACGTGCATACGCGGAGCAGATCGGAGCACCCATTCAGGTTCAGAACACTGAATTCATTCCTGTCTTTATTCCTCAAACCTTAATTCTATCTTGCAATTTATTTATTATTTGTTGTTAAGTTGTCGCTGTTTATAAGTTGCGTTTGACTCTTTGCAACCCCGTGGACTGCAGCCCACCAGGCTCCTCTGTCCATGGGATTCTCCAGGCAAGAATACTGGAGTGGGTTGCCATTCCCTTTCCAGGGGATCTTCCCCACCCAGGGATCAAATCTGCATCTCCTGCATTGGCAAGCAGAGTCTTTACCACTGAACTATCAGGAGAGCACATTTATTATTTATTCTCTTTTATTATGATTAAAGCACTGAGCTGAGTATTGGTTAAGACTAGAATAGAGCTTCTCAGACTTGGCATTATTGATATTTGGGCTCAGACAGTTCTTCGGGGGTGAGGAAGTGCTATTAGTATTCCACCCTGAGATGTTTAGCAGCTTTCCTGGCCTCTGCATGCTAGAGTCATTAGCAACCTCACTCCTCAAAAGTCTCTGGATGTTTTATGTCCCCAGGGGCAAAAATCTCCCCCACTGAGTCACTGGATTAGAGGATTTGAGAATATTCTCCCGGCATCAGAGTCTTCACAGTCATGAGAACTTGACCCTTGGAACTCTTTCACATTGATGCTTGTTTGTAATTCTGGGCTCACATTATATTCAGAATGTTACCTGAAACATTTGTTTGTGTAAACCTGAAAATTCTTTTCCTCTGGGATCCTCAGTAGTTATTCCAAAAATTTTATCAGATAAGCACATACAGCATTTATAAATTCTCCATCTCTCCAGCTCAACTTGCATTGGGAAATTGCTGAACTGGATGCTCTCAGCATATTGCCTGGCCTGTGAGAGGAAAGTAACACACTTGAAATAAGCAGAGGACATGGAAAGCTGAACTTTTGGGTGTTGAGTCTGTAGGAAGCAGAGCTTCCAGAAAAGTGAGAAATGACTTGAGTCATTCTAAAAGAAGAGTGTAGGAAGAGAATTTGATTCAAGAAGATCCATGTGACCATATACACTTTGATAAGGAGGGAGAACTTGAGAAATACACACATTGGTAGACAAGGAGAAATAGCCACAGAAATAGATGCTTTGTGAATCCCCAGAAAGTGAGCGTGCAAGGTCATCTAAAGACCTTCCCTGCACTTGATCTTGACTCAGAAACTCCCTGAAGGAAACAAAACTCCCCGAAGGGAACATTGCATTCAGGAGGTTGACTGCTTGCATTGAAGTCCACCATGTCAGTAATCTCTAGGCAGAATATGCCAGCAGTTCAGTTCAAACCACCATGATGGCACTCGATCTGAAGTCACGTCCACGGCAGAAGGGAAACCTGAGTTGGACAGTGCTGGCCTCCCGGAACCAGTCACCCGAGAGGCCCCCAGTTCCAGGCTAACAATATCTGACGCGTAAGGTAAATAATTTGCAGTCTGTTTGTTGCACCGGGCAAGGCTGCCAGCTGAGAAGGCCATCCAGGGGCTGGGGCCCTAGGAGCAGAGCGCTCCGTGGTGATGAATGGAAGAGCTGACCCGCAGTGAGCGGGGTGCCGACCCAAAGAACCCAGCGCGGAAAGCTCCGGTAGACCTCCCCGGGGTGGGGAGCGGGCTGCAGGCGAGGTGGGTTCATTTGTTTTTATTTGCTGGTTTCACTCCAGAAGGCAATGTTTGGTTTTGCCTCCAGGACTGCTGCAGGGAGGTGATATGGCCCATGAAGCGCCAGCGGACCTCACCAGGCAGAACCACGAGGAGCCATTTGTCAGAGCTCCAGACGTGGGCGAACACGTCCGCAGATGCCCTGAGTTTGTTGTTATTAAAAGCAGGTTTCAGGCTGATGAAAGCTCCCAGGTCGGTAGCCTCTGAAACCTGGAGCAGAACAGCAGGGAAGATCCAGCAAGGACACACTCCAGTGCAAAGATAGCCCCCGTCCTTCCAGGCGCTGCCTCCAGCAGAGCCAGCATCTCTGCCAATGGGGCGCCGATTGCCTGATTGGCTGATCCTAGGGCAAGAGAAAGGGATTCCAGCCCCGGGACACATTCATGCCAGACCTTTATTCTTATAAAAAGACCACTGCTTGCCCGTTACCCTGAGTGTGTCTAATGAGGAACAAGACACAGAGGAGCCGGCCGGCTCATACCTGGATAAATAAATTAAATGTGAGTCGTGAGTCCAAGTCAACGTGAACGTAAATACAGTGTTTCCAGCGAGACAAACGGGTCCTTCATCACCATCAATGCTGACAGTTTCCAATGGGACTCAAATGATCCAGCTGATTTTTTTCTTACATAATCTTGTTAGCAGCCTGTAGTTCTTTAGAAAGTAGTGATAGATGTCATCTTTTCTCAAAAATGGCTTATTGATAAGTGGTTTTTATTTCCACGGCTTCTGAAAAATACCTTTAGATTCAGACCACAGCAAAGGCTTCATCTGCATGTCTTTACTTCTCTCCAAGGCTTCCGAGGTAGAGAATCTCCTCTTCCCAGTGGTAGAGAATCCACCTGCCAATGCAGGAGATGCCAGAGGCATGGGTTTGAACCCTAGGTCGGGAAGATCTCCTGGAGTAGGAAATGGCAACCCACGCCGGTATTCTTGCCTGGGAAATGCTATGGACAGATGAGCCTGGTGAGCTACAGTCAAAGCGGCTGCAGAGTGGGACATGACTGAGCACGCACACACTCTCTTCTCCAAACTGGAAACTTGAGTCTCAACATCATTTCCTGACTTTTAATGCATCTTCTTTTCAGTATCTTTCTCCTTAAAGTGACTTTCCTTTAGATTTAATTTTCTGTGTAACAATTTGATGTGAGGCTCATATTGCTTGACTTCTGGTGTGACACATGTGCAAGATCTCAAAAATCCTGACTGCTTTTCTAGGAGGCTGTGGTTTATATTGTTTATACGCTTTCTGTCGTGGCTTATTCATTTAAAGATGAATGGTGGATGGCCTCCACAGGAGGGTTGCGTGGGACCTGTATTCTGGAAGCTCCCAAAAAGAGTGAAGATCCGCAGCGCGTTTAACACTCACTCTGTCCTTTCTGTCTGTGCCTTGTCCCGACCTTCTCATGCGCAGACACCCCACTGCCCCAACACACGGACATAAAGCGAAGGGAGTTATAGTTTCTGTTGTTGAAGTTCCTGTTGCCACGTTCCCCTTGCCGTAATGGGACCCGGAGCATGCAGACTATGAGGACAAGGTTTGGTTTGCTGGTCTCAAGACGCACAGAAAGGGGAGAAGCTGTAGAAAAGGTGACACCAGAGGGGAAAATGAAGGAATTAAAGAAGACTGGGACTTCGTGGTGATCCAGTGGCTAAGAGTCCACACTCCCAGTGCAGGGGGCCTGGGTGTGACCCCTGCTCAGGAAACCAGATCTCGCAAGTCCAACTGAGAGTTCACAGGCCGCCAACTGTAGATCCCACTTGCTGCTATGAAGACCAAGGATCCCACGTGACACAACTAAGCCCCAAATAAATAAGTACAAATGTTTAATATAAAGAGGCCACTTTGTAATAATAAGCCAAATAAATAAGTACAAATATTTAAAATAAAGAAGCCACTTTGTAAGTGATGCCTACTTTAGCAATTCCTAGTAATTCGCTTCTTAAAAAAAATACTATCTGTTATATTTCTAGAGAGCTTGTTGTTTTGCTTTTAATCTAAATTTTTGGAAAAACTTGAAGACAGTCCAATATATAGACAAGCGTTTGAATTAGCACAACTCTTAAAAGCTGTGATAAAATATTTCTAGAAGGAGCTTGTTATTTTGCTTTTAATCTAACTTTTTGGAAAACCTTGAATAAAGTCCAATAGGTAGATATATATTTGAGCCAGCACAACTTTTAAACACTGTCTTCTAGAAGCTATGACCAGAGTCCATGCCTTAATGAGAGTGAATTAAATGGGTCTTCCCAATCGCCAGATGAGGTCAGTTGCACCTGGAAGATTGGAATTTTTAACAAGAGAGAAGTAGAGGTCAAGTTTTGAAAGTCAGCTAAGTCTAGATCCGAGGAGAAAGCGCGTCTGTGCGAAAGGGCCCGTGCGTGCCCGCGTGCGGCTCCAGCCTCCTCTGACTCTTTGCTGCGCCGTGGACCATAGCCCACCAGGCTCCGCTTTCCAGGGAATCCTGCAGGCAAGAACACTGGAGTGGGTTGCCAAGCCTTCCTCCAGGGCATCTTCCCGACGCAAGGCTCTACCCCGCATCTCTTGTGGCTCCTGCATTGCAGGCTGGTTCTTCACTTGCTTAGTCGCCAGGCGAGCCCCTGTGCTAAAGGTCTCAGTCATCAGCAAAGCCTTCTGCAGGAGAAAGCACACACTTTGTCTTCTAACTGCCCGGAATCCTTAGCTTCTTACACACTCAGTCTCTTCTGGGCTTTAGTCTTTCAAGCACTGTCAGTGATTCACTCAGCCTGTGAAAGGCCATAGATGGGAAAGGAAATCAGAAAAAAACGGAAACCTCTACTCAGAGAGAAGTTCACTTACTAACCTTAGTGATCAGCTTCAACTACTGATTAAGTAAGGTGGATTTAATGGCCTTGGAAATATTAATTTTCTAACATGTTCGAAATCCTGATAAGCTTAACAAAGGTGAAATGTCAGCCAAGTTGAGCTGCAAAAAGGTTGATACCCAGAGATATTTTTTTCACTTTTATCTAATTCTCAGTGTATTTAAAAGATATCCACACATTCACTTTGTTGAGAAAAGCAAGGTGTTACTTCTAGACATTTATCTGGATGATTCTCAGTATCAGAATATTGGTAGCATTCCATTCTTGCTAACACTGTTCCTATTCATCATAAGTAATCTTAAGAAAGACATGAAAGTTGACTTTTATGTTTTATCTAGATTATTTTACTTGTTCATTTATTTCGTTCATTCAGAGGTAGTTACTGACCACCAACTATGTACTTGTATTACACCATACACTGGAATACAGTAGTAATCAGATATGATGGCCATTTTAAAGGTACTTGCAATCTAATGGGAAGCTTATAATCTCCACTTATCACCTAACGTTTCATTTCCAGAACTCCATGCAGCAGTATTTATAGACATGAACAAATGGTAGTTTTCCTAAGCATGTAAGGTTTTGCAAGTTATTGTTCTGAGTCAAAGAAAATGTAAATGGTGATATACTATTTCTCTTGTCTGCACCACCAGCATCATACTTTGCAAATATTTGTAAAAATACTGCTTTTGTTGGAATATAATGGCCCTACAATATTGTGTTAGTTTCTGCTCTGTAACAGTGTGAATCAGCTCTATGTAGACACATACCCCTTCCCTCTTAAACCTCCCTCCCACCCCTCACCCACCCCCTAGGTCATCACAGAGCACGGCGCTCCCTCCCGGCACCACACCGCAGCTTCCCACCGGCTCTCTATTTACACATGCTAGTATATATGCCAATCAAAAAATATTATTTTGTATGAAAAAGATGTAATTTTTTAAAAGTATACCACCTACCTCGAGCACTTACAACAAGACTAATTTCACAAAATAATATTAACCCAAGAATCCATTGAGTGCTGAATATGTGATTCAAACAAAATGCTATACAGAAATGAAGAAGAAGAAATAAACCGTGGGGGGAAAATCAAGAAGAATCCTGTGAATAATACGGTTCTTAAGGTGGAGCCAGGGGATCTCCCAGGCTGTAGCAAGTAGCAGCGGTGGGGCATGGCAGGGCGGAGGGGACTTGAGCAAGGACAAAGGTGAGTATAGAGGATGGAATGCAGAAGTAGGGAGTCAAAAGATATCTGGAGTAACAGGCAAATTTGGCCTTGAAGTACAGAAAGAAGCAGGTCAAAGGCTAATAGAGTTTTGCAGAGAGAACGCACTGGTCATAGCAAACACCCTCTCCCAACAACACAAGAGAAGACTCCACAAATGGACATCACCAGATGGTCAACACCAAAATCAGATTGATTATATTCTTTGCAGCCAAAGATGGAGAAGCTCTATACAGTCAGCAAAAACAAGACTGGGAGCTGACTGTGACTCAGATCATGAACTCCCTATTGCCAAATTCAGACTTAAATGAAGAAAGTAGGGAAAACCACTAGACCATTTCAGGTATGACTTAAATCCCTTATGATTATGCAGTGGAAGTGAGAAATAGATTCAAGAGATTATATCTGATAGACAGAGTGCCTGAAGAACTATGGACAGAGGTTCGTGACATTGTACAGGAGACAGTGAGCAAGACTATTCCCAAGAAAAAGAAATGAAAAAAGGCAAAATAGTTGTCTGAGGAGGCCTTACAAATAGCTGTGAAGAGAAGCGAAAGGCAGAGGAGGAAAGGAAAGATATACCCACCTGCATGCAGAGTTCCAAAGAATAGCAAGGACAGATAAGAAAGCCTTCCTCAGTGGTCAGTGCAAAGAAATAGAGGAAAACAACAGAATGGGAAGGACTAGAGGCCTCTTCAAGAAAATTAGAGATACCAAGGGAGCTTTTCTTGTAAAGATGGGCTCAATAAAGGACAGAAATGGTATGGACCTAACAGAAGCAGAAGATATTAAGAAGGGCTGGCAAGAATACATGAAAGAACTGTACAAAAAAGATCTTCATGACCCAGATAATCATGATGGTGTGATCACTCACCTAGAGCCAGACATCCTGAAACGTGAAGTCAAGTGGGCCGTAGGAACCATCTCTATGAACAAAGCTAGTGGAGATGATGGAATTCCAGTTGAGCTATTTCAAATCCTAAAAGATGATGCTGTGAAAGCACTGCACTCAATATGCCAGCAAATTTGAAAAACTCAGCAGTGGCCACAGGACTGGAAAAGGTCAGTTTTCATTCCAATCCCAAAGAAAGGCAATGCCAAAGGTACTGCACAATTACTTTCATCTCACACACTAGCAAAGTAATACTCAAAATTCTCCAAGCCAGGCGTCAACAGTACATGAATGGTGAACTTCCAGATGTTCAAGCTCATTTTAGAAAAGGCAGAAGAACCAGAAATCAAATTCCCAACATCCGGTGGATCATTGAAAAATCAAGAGAGTTCCAGAAAAACATCAACTTCTGCTTTATTGACTATGCCAAAGCCTTTGGCTGTGTGGACCACCACAGACTGTGGAAAATTCTGAAAGAGATGGGAATACCAGACCACCTGACCTGCCTCCTGAGAAATCTGTATGCAGGTCAAGAAGCAACAGTCAGAACTGGACATGGAACAGCAGACTGGTTCCAAATCGGGAAAGGAGTATGTCAAGGATATATATTGTCACCTGCTTATTTTAATTATATTTAGAGTACATCATGTGAAATGCTGGACTGGATGAAGCACAAGCTGGAATTAAGATTGCCAGGAGAAATATCAATAACCTCCGATATGCAGATCACACACAGTTATGGCAGAAAGTGAAGAAGAACTAAAGAGACTCTTAACGAAAATGAAAGAGGAGAGTGAAAAAGTTGGCTTAAGACTCAACATTCAAAAAACTAAGATCATGGCAACTAGTCCCATGACTTCATGGCAAATATATGGGGAAACAATGGAAATAGTGAGAGATTTTATTTTGGGGGGCTCCAAAATCACTGCAGATGGTGACTGCAGCCATGAAATTAAAAGACACTTGCTCTGTGGAAGAAAAGTTATGACCAACCTAGACAGCATATTAAAAAGCAAAGACATTACTTCACCAACAAAGGTCCATCTAATCAATGCTATGGTTTTCCCAGTAGTTATGTATGGATGTGAGAGTTGGACTATAAAAAAAACTGAGCACTGGAGAATTGATGCTTTTGAACTGTGGTGTTGGAGAAGACTCTTGAGAGTCCCTTGGCCTGCCAGGAGATCCAACCAGTCCATCCTACAGGAAATCAGTCCTGATTATTCATTGGAAGGATTGATGCTGAAGCTGAAACTCCAATACTTTAGCCACCTGATGCGAAGAGCTGACTCATTGGAAAAGACCCTGATGCTGGGAAAGATTGAAGGCGGGAGGAGAAGGGGATGACAGAGGATGAGATATTGGATGGCATCACTGACTCAGTGGACATGAGTTTGAGCAAGCTCCGGGAGTTGGTGATGGACATGGAGGCCTGGAATGCTGCAGTTCATGGAGTCGCAAAGAGTCGGACACAACTGAGCGACTGAACTGAACTGAAATATGAAAAAATACCACATTAATAGAAGAAAATGAATAGGTAAATTTAACTGAGGTAAGGCTTCTGAGAGAGGGAGATAACCATGATATAGATATAAATAGAGATATATAGATACATGCATTAAGTTCGTGTGGTACTGATGGAGGAGAAGTCTGGCACAGAGGATGATGCCAGCAATGTATAACTTTCATACAGTTTAGAAGCAATATTTCACTCTGCACATGTATGTCCGTACTGGGCAAAGCAATTGTTGGAAGGGAATAAACTGAACACATAAATCTAAAATTGATCACAGTAATTAAAGAAGTCACGAATAGAAATTTTACCTCTTTCATTTAGTTAAATTAAAATTTCAGAGAAACGCATGAGCATTAAATGAAACTTAGAGTTCTCTCAGCTTTTTCTCCTGTTACTTCCTGCAATTAGACTCTATAAAAGGAAAGGAGTTACACACTAGTTAGGGAAATTCCCATTTGATTTATTTATGTTGATGAATGCTTTATTTTTATTTACATGTCTCTGATCTTAACAGTGTGGGTCTCACAGGTCAGTGCTATGATAATAATCTATCAGAAAGATAGAAGTCTCTTGAAGTTTAAACAAATCTGTGTGTGTTACTTTTTTGCTGAGTTTTCTCTTTTGAGTGAATTTCTTGATTCACAAGTATAAGAATATTCAGTTAGCAAGGAAGCGATTAGACAAAGAACCTGTCTTTGCTGTGAAATTTATCAACAAAAGTCAAGGTTGTAAGGATCCCAAAACATGGGTTCTTGTAAAAATATTTAATGACCTTTCAGTGTTATCAGGATGATGGTGATGATTTATGATACTAAGCACACATCTCTAATTCAATAATCCTTAACCAGGATAGCATAAAGTCATCCTTACAATAGAAGAATGCTCACTATAGAGCTGGTATAATTTCATGTGCCCTGAATGTGAAGTAAGAGAAAGGTGTAGAAGGCCTTATTCTACTTCTTATTCTTCTTCTTATTCAAGAAGGCCTTGTCGTTATTCAGCCAACAAACTCTTCTGAGTGAACGGAACTAATTCCTCCTAATGGAATTAAATTCACATTCTAAAAATGCAAAAGCTAAGACCTGCACCGTACCCTAAAGGACCTACACTTCCTTAGGAGGAATAATAAAGTGACCAGAGAGGGAGAAACGCAGTGAGACGGGGTTATTTCGGCCACTGGGTAAAGGAGGAATGAACTCATTTGCACAATATAAACGTGAGGAAAGGGACTGCTGGATCTTGGTGGTCTGGGTGGGCTCCATGTATCTGGTATCCATTAAGACCCAGAATTTACTCGAACCTATGGATTAATTCTCCCGCAGGAACTGAGGAAGCCGAGAGCAGCTGAGAGTTAATCAGGCACTGATCTCGCCCAATCCCTCTAATCAAACCCAGCTGTGATTTCAAACCTTTGCACTGAGGTTCCCCGGGGCACTTCTACTCAAGCCCTGGAGTGAGCACCCTCAACTCTGGAAGGGCAAGGGAGAAGTTAGTAAAATAAAACTTCATGCCTTCAATCAAGGGAACTGAAGGACAGGACTGACCGGGATGGTCCCCTTGATCATTTCTGTATTACTCTTTCCTCTTCCCAGCTGCCTGCCCCAGGAAGGCATAGGTGTTCCTTCCGAAAGTTTGCTGGGAATCTTTCCTTCAAAAGAGGAATGCAACTGGGAACAGTTGGCTCTCTGTCCGTTGGGGAATCTCTACTTTGTCTCATGAAAAGTGGTTAGGTATAGTGCCTAACTACACTTTAAAAAAATTTTGTGGATCTGACAGTGGAATTTGAGTTTTTATAATAAAGATCACCCAGAATAAGGTGAACATTATTAACCTAGGTGTAAAGAAGTCAAAACATATTTGGTGTAAACATACTTGAACCCAGCCAGTTAATAAATTTTAATTAAATACTTTACCAACAAAGCCGTATTTGTAATGATGCTTTCCACAAGGTTAGTGGTTTCACAATTTTAGTTTGTTGATGCTATAAAGGACATGGATTTGAGCACACTTTGGGAGACAGTGGAAGGCAGAGGAGCCTGGCATGCTGGAGTCCATGGGGTGGCAGAAGGAGGTCGGACACGACTTACTGGCTGAACAACAGCCACAAGCAAATGATGGTGTGACATAAACCAGTGTCGTTCCCTAGCGCCCCTTCTCCTTGTCTACCACGTCCACGAGGCCTGGTATCTGTATCTCCTCCTATACCGATTATCTTTCCAATAACTCAGCTCAGAAACTTGTCCCTTCCTCTCTGAAATTACTTGTATATCTCCTTTTCTGAGTGATATAACATTTCTGCACTTCTCTCTCTTTTAGAGTTACCCTTGAGTTGGGAAGATCCCTTGGAGAAGGGAAAGGCTACCCACTCCAGTGTTCTGGCCTGGAGAATTCCATGGACTGTATAGTCCATGGGGTCACAAAGAGTCAGATACCACTGAGCAACTTTAACTTTCACTTTTGTTTTTGGGCATACTTTGGAGTTGGGACTTTGGTGCAGACAGCATAATCTGAACATCACTTACTGTCTCTTGCCTTCAGCAATGAGAAACCATATTTTGCCTACTAGACTAGACTTCATTCTATCATTAAAATATCTTAGAACTCACCAAAACATCATTCAGGCAGACACTGAATCCCTTCACCCTCCACTGCAACTTATGATAAAATTATAAAATGAAGTCATGATGGATAAAGCAATATCTGAGCTGATTATTTAAAAAAAGACAGAATAGAGATCATAGGCTTATTGATCATGTGAACATATCTGAACTTCTCTGTGAGGTGGTGATTTGGCAGAAATGTTTAAGCTCCATATTTAACTCAAGCTACAAGTGTAATAACTAAAGAAAGAGGCAAAGAATTGAGAAGGGGGCATCGGTGTCTAATTTAGAAGGAAGATAAGGCCACCATCCATGTAGAGCAATTTCAAAGAATTACTTGATCATAGAAAAATGATAAAGGATAGATCAGTGAACCCATAATTCACTGCCTGTCAGGCAGCTGATTAAATTGAAATTACGTGAAAGATAGGACTCCAGTGGACCCACATCAAAATCTGCTGTCTCAGAGCTACAGTTTGTGGGGACAAAGGCAGGATGTGGGACCACTGGTCAGCCACAAACTCAGATCCTTGCCAATATGTTGGCAAGTTCTATAGCCAGAGAGAATTGGGAGGGAGGGGAGGACCCCCCAGAACACTGCCTCCTGGTTTTCATTTGATGCCAGCAGAACTAGTAGGTCAAACAAGGGGTTGGCTGCACCTGTTCTTAATCACAGATGCCTGGCCTGACAGATAATGAGGGCTGCCCCCAAGAATCTTTGATCACTGCGACCAAAAAAAAAAAAAAAAAAAACATATAATTCCCCACTACTTTACAAGTAGAGACACATGGGGATGAGCAGAGCATAAAGTAACCAAGTATGTGGGGGAAAAAGCCGTATAAAACACAACTTTTTAAGTCAGGATGACAGACTGAACACATTGTGTTTGTCTAATTTTCTTCCCCAAATCCTACAGAAATGACAATAAAGCTATTTAAAAATGGGGACCCCATGGTCATAGTAAGAACGAAGGACACAGGGGGCCATCAGAGATTTCAGAAAGTGAGGGCTTTCTTCTTTATTAACTGTTATTGGAGCAGAGTAGCTTTTAATGTTGTGTTAGATTCTGCTGTCCAGCAAAATGAACTCACTCTGTGTACACACATATCCCCTCTTCTTTGGATTTTCTCTGCATTTTGGTCCACAGATTGCTGGGTAGAGTTCCTTGTGCTTTACAATAGGTTCTCATTAGTTACCTATTTTATAGATATTGGGGTGGTGAAAAAGTTGGAGTTTTTCCATAAGATGTTACAGAAAAACCCAAAGGAACCTTTTGGTCAACCACATAATGTTAACAGCATGTGTGTGAACGCCGGCCTTCCAACTCTTCCCACCTCCCCTGCCCCTACCAGTCACTGCACGTTCGCTCTCTCTGTCTGTGACTCCACTTCTGCTTTGCCAATAAGTTCATCTCTACCACCTTTCTAGATTCCACACATAAACAATGTTACGTGGTAGTTTGTTTTTCTCTTTCTGACATGGGGTGCAGTTTAGATGCAAAGGCCACATCCAAAGTCGGGTTGATGGGCCTTTCTTCCTGGCACTGGGGAAGCTGGTTGCAAGGTGAGACCTGGGGAAGGCAGGGAACATGAGCGGGCTGCGGAGCAGCAAGAATCCGGGTTATCAGGGAGCCAGCTCCCTGGGCCAACGCCTTCCCGACCTCCAGGAAAGGGCGGCAGGCGGCTGCTGCGCTTCTTCCCGGCGGGAGCCCTGGAAGCTGCTCTCTGGTTAAGCAGAAGACTCCGGGGACACAGCTTCTGGTACAGATTCGGGCCTGGAAGAAGTTCAGGGCAGAGGCTGAGCTAGTCTCTCTCATAGCAGGCCCACAGGAGCGCGTCTCCATCCAGAGGCGAATTACACCGAAGAAGCCAAACGCAGAGCGCGTTAGTGTCCAGTGGCAGCTGAAACAAATCACTACACAGGTCGTGGCTTAAAAGAACACCAGTTCATTATCTTACTGTCCTGCAGGTCAGGTGTCTTCAACAGGACTCATTGGGGTACAGCGGCAGCAGACTGTGTTCTCTTTGGAGTCTCTGCGGGAGGTTCTGTTTCTGGAGGCAGACTGCATGCTTAGGCTCCTGGCCCCCTCTTCCTCCTTCAAAGCCACCAGCAGAGCATCTTCAAGTCTGTCTCTCACGCTGACGTTCCAGCCTATCTCTGGTTTACAAAGACTCTTGTGACTGTATTGAATCCTACCCAAATGACTCAGGGGAATCCACCCATCTCAAAGTCTTTCACTGAATCACATCGTCACAGTCCATTTTGCCATGTTGTTTGTTGCTGTTGAGTCACTAAGTCGCGTCTGATTCTTTGTGACCCCCAGGACTGCAGCGCGCCTGGCTTCCCTGTCCTTTACTATCTCCTGGAGGTTGCTGCCATGTTAGGTCACATATTCACAGCTTCCAAGGACTAGGACCTAGATATCTTTGTCAGGGGAGAGGCATTGTTCTGTGGTCCTTAGTGTGGGGTTTAGAAACCACCTGAGTTCTCTTTATCCATTCAATGGAAATGGAAATCTGTGGATAAGACTCAGGATCTTTGAGATAAACATGATCTACCCAGCTGCAAAAGAAACCCAGCTGAGTGGCCTATGCAGACATAGCTCGTCACTCACATATTATTGGTTAACAATTTCAGAAGAAAGAGTATTAACTATGTGTTGTTAAGTTGTGTGTGATCAGCTGTGTCCGACTCTTTGCAACCCCATGGACTGTAGCCCGCCAGGCTCCTCTGTCCATAGAATTTCCCAGGCAAGAATGCTGGAGTGGGTTGCCATTTCCTCCACCAGGGGATATTCCCAACCCAGGGATCGAACCCACGTCTCCAGTGTCTCCTGTATTGGCAGGCAGATTCTTTACCTCTGTACCACCTGGGAAGCCCTATATATTGTAAGGTTAATAGATGAATGTATTGAAGGCCTATCATAACCAGGAAGAGGGGTAAATTGCAGAAATGTAAGTATCAGGTCTCAGTATCATGTAACTTACATTCTGTTAGGGTAGACAAAAGAAAATGATTTGTTCGTTTGTTCCTTCCGTGAACATTCATTGAGCATCTTCCTTGTGCTTATAACTGCCCTGAATATAACAGGGAATGAGACAGCAAAGTTCCTACCCTCGTAGAATTACATCCTAGTATGGGGAGACAGACATATGCTTTAATGTATAGAACTATATCTAATATAACATATTTTGTATATATATATATGTATGTATAGGCACAATAGCAAACCATTCCATATTCTTGCCTGGGAAATCCCATGGACAGAGGAGCCTGGTGGGCTACAGTAAATGGGGTCACAAAGAGCCAGACACGACTTAGTGACTAAACAACAAATTGGTGATAGGGAGAAAAATGAAGCAGTATAATAGGGATTTTTAACCTTACCATAAAAATTTTAGACCCATCTGGAGAATTTTTACAGCAATGGGAAATATTATTAGACCTGATGTCATGACAAGAATAATCTGGGACTTCCCTGGTGCTCCAGTGGCTAAGACCCCCACCCTCCAATTGCCGAGGGCCTGAGCTCAACTCCTGGTCAGAGAATTAGATCCCACAGGCCACAACTAAGAAGGCTGTGTGCTGCAACAAATCCCTATGAACCACAACCAAGACCCACACAGCAAAATTAAATGTTAAAGAAAAGAGAAAAGTTTACTTACCAAAAAAAAAAAAAAGAAGAAGAAGAACCTGGGATTATCCCAGGCAAAATGGGAAGAAGATTCACTCTAGATGTGTGTGTGTGTGTGTGTGTGTGTGTGTGTGTGTGTGTGTGTAGTAAGACAGCAGTGTGTTTCTAGATATCACAGTTGGAGAAGGTCTCACTGACCCACAAGCTGCTTTTCTACAATAAAACTGAAGGCTGCTTTAAATTCAGGAAAAGCCTTCCCAAAGAGGTGACATTTGTGTTGAATCTGAATGACAGGAAGAAACCAACCATGCACATATCAAGAGAAACACGTCCAAGAGCTTTTACTTCTAGTCATGGCTAATAACGGGGGCTTCCCAGGTGGGCCAGCGGCAACGAACCCGCCTGCCAATGCAGAAAACATGAGAGATGCATTCACTCCCCGGGTCAGGAAGCTTCCCTGGAGGAGGGCATGGCCACCGACTCAGTGTTCTTGCCTGGAGAATCCCACAGACAAGGGAGTCTGGTGGGCTACAGTCCACGGGGCTGCAAAAGAGTCAGGCAATATTGAGCAATCTCGCACACGTGCACACGCAACAAGTAAGCGTCTCGCTAGGACTAACTTCATATAGACAAAGATAAATTCTAGGTGAAATGCAAAAAATAATTACCAGGAGACCCTGAAGAATGACCAAAACATGACAAAGATGAGTGAGGGCTGACAAATAAATGGTATTAAAAGTTGTCCGTATTCATTGCTTCTAGATAAAAGCATGATCTTTCTGGGTCATATTGGGGTTGAGAGTGGATGGCTAAAACTTCCTTAGAAAACCCATAACAATTCTGGTTCGACGATCTGAAGGACAGAGTTGGGGTGGTTTTATAAGAATACAGAATCCAAATGTAAACTAAATGTGCCATGATTTAGAGCAAGAGGTGGAATGCAAAAAATATATAATTAACTTGTTCTGACTCCCTGGAATATTCTTCTTCTCATAGAAGAATAAAAAGTTCTTGGGTGGGCCTAGAGACAGTCGTAGAGAGTGAAGTAAGTCAGAAAGAGAAAACAAATACCGTACATTAACCCATGTACGTGCAATCTAGAAAAAAATCGGTATAGATGATCTTATTTGCAAAGCAGAAATAGACACACGCATATAGAGATCAAATATATGGAGACCAAGAGGGAAAGGGGGCGGTGGGATGAACTGGGAGACAGGTATTAACATACATACACCGTTGGTACTATGTATAATACATAATTAATGAGAACCGACTGCATAGCAGAGAACTCCACTCACGCTCTCTGGTGACATTAATGGGAAGGAAATCCAAAAAGGAGGGGATATGCACGGATAGCTGATTCACTTTGCAGTACAGTAGAAGCTGATACAACATTGTAAAGCAACTATACTTCAATAAAACCTTTTTAAAAATGAATCAGATGAATTAAAAAAAAAAAAAAGAAAAGAAAGTTCTGAGTGCCCAGATAAAGATCACAGTCCCCAGATCCCCTGCAATTATGCGTGGTCATGTTACTTATTTCTGATTAATGGGGTGTAAGTAGGCGCAGCAATGACAATGTCAGAAAGTGTCCTTAAAAAGTAACAGCCATGGACCCCTCCGAACCCTTGTCTCCTTCTTACTGGATGAAAAATTAGTAACACAAGCAGCCACATTTCAGAATGAACTGCTTCACCAACCTCTGGATGTTTTTTCTTTAAGAGAAATATGCTCCTATTTGTTATCACACTATTACTGAGAGATCTTCTGCTGTTCACAAATAAATGTCTGATGCATTCATTTATTCTTAAATTATTTCCATGTGTGCTTTCATTAACTGCATTATAAATGTTGAGGACAATATTAGCATTATTCTTGTGATAATAAGATTCTTCTCCAAAGGACACTGTGGTTATGAAGGTGCTGTGTTCAAGAGAACCGTGACATTTTACAGAAGATGCTTCAATGATTTTACAAACACATGAGTCACCATTTTAAAAATATACGTGATTTACAAGCTAACCACCTTTCACACTGTGTCAAAAACAGGTGTGTGATGTACAAAATGTTTGCTCTTTGAAACATGATTATTTGTGCTGTAGATTGAAGGCATCCTGGTGAAAATCCTCTAATAAAATATCTATTGTGTGATGTTTTCCTGAAACTGCAGAGTAGTGATTTAAATCTGCAACCCTATATTGTCCGGTTTAATAAACCAAGCTGCCCTGAATAGTGTAAAGCCAAATAAAGACACAGGAGTAGCAGCAGGTTGGTATATAAGTAAAATTGCCACTGCCATTTATAAGCCATGAGTTCAGAGATGTCCCTGTTAATCACAGTGACCTCATAACTTCCACTGAATGATTCAATAATAATCACAAGTTATAAACATCAAAATTATTAAATAAATACACTAATAAAAGAATTGGTTCATATATTAAGATTTCAAGTAATTATCTGTAATTTTTTTTCCTGTGAAAAATATATTTTTCCTGTGAAAAATCTGAAAATCATGGCGGCAACACAGGAAAATGTCTTAAGTAAGTGTATTCATTTTCTGCTTGATAAAAAGAATTTTAATGTTGAACAGTAAAGATTAACTTTATTTTTTAAGAGAAAATCTTATCTTCAATGTTATAGTATTCATATGTTTTACGTTATACAATGTTGTAAATCAACTATACTCCTATATAAAAGAAAAATTAAATTTAAAAATGTTTACATGTTAAACATCAAAATTTAACTTCTTTTAAATGTACTTGAAATGAGTAGAAAAGCGGGCGTACATGTGAATGTAAGTATATTAAATCATGTTGATTATGCCAAATCTATAAAATATAGGGTAGTTATATTATATTACTTGTAACACGAATAAAAAGAGTAATTTGGATGATTTAGTTAACCTACTAAACATATAATATCTGTCTGCAAAGTTTTCTAAAAAGTTGCCAAAAGCTAGTTATGTCACTTATGGAATTCTGTAATTATCTTTCAGATCTCCTTTCAAATAGCCTCTGGCTTCATGATTCATGAGGACCGTTTCTATTTTCTACAAATGCTTATTAATAGTAGCCAAGTCATTTTTTCTCTCTACCCATCAACATCTCAAAGAAATCAGAGTTATCAATAGTGGACACTCATCTCATTGAAATTTATGGACTTGCCTCTCAATGGTAACAAAGTCTTTTTTAAATTGTTGGCAACTAGCTACACTTCTAGCTAAAAGGAGTTAAAGCCATTACCCTAAATTACTTCCTCTTGGAAAGGCAGCAGCCTTACATTTTACATCATTTAAATCATGCCATGCAGCTGGAGAAGACTGGAGAGACCCTTGGACAGTAAGAAGATCGAACCAGACAATCCTAAAAGAAATCAACCCTGAATATTCACTGGAAGAACTGATGCTGAAGCTGAAGCTCCAATACTTTGGCCACCTGATGGGAACAGCCAATAAGATTGAGGGCAGGAGAAGTGGGTGACAGAGGATGAGAAGGTTGGATGGCATCACTGACGTAATGGACATGGTTTGAGCAAGCTCCGGCAGATAGTGAAGGACAGAGAAGCCTGGCGTGCTGCAGTTCATGGGGTCGCAAGGAGTCAGACACAAGTTAGCAACTGAATAACAATATTTTTCTAGTTAAACATGGCCAGAGCACTTTGGATCAATAGTTCTGCCTCCAAGAAGATTATCTTCAGTGATCTATGAAGATTTAACCTCCCAATTCTGCTCATCAGAAAAGAAAAAATAATCTGTTTCTGTTCATTTTAGGGCTTTTTCCTACTTGAGTGCTCTTTTAGTATGTTAGAGAGCTACAGAATAACCAAAGTATAGAACCGATAATTAGCTGAAAAGTGTTACATTTAGAAAGTATAAGGTTGCAGGAGCCCACTTGCAATGGAAGTACAATGACCATTTTGAACCACATGTGGTCTAGTCTGAAAATTCCAGTCACTCTCAAGGTTGAATATTCTCAGTTATTCATAAGAAGAAAACTGAGAAAAATCAATTATTGCATCAACATTAAGTCCTAAATGTGTGGGTCTTTGATTAGCAAAGAAGACAAATCCACATTTTATAATAGGACAATTCATAGCTACATGGGTTTATTCAGATCTGCTTTAATAATACTTTAATTGATTTGAGGCACTTTAGAGGAAAAAAAAATTAACAACCACCTTGTTTTTGTTGAAGACATAGAAAATAAAATCCAAAATTTTTAAATGAAAATGTTCAGGTCCTCACGTTTTTTAGGCTAATATATGAATTGGTGTAATGTCGAATGAGTTAACATAGTGTTTTACTGAAATGCGTTGTTGTTCAGTCACTAAGTTGAGTCCGACTCTTTGAGACCCCATGGACCACAGCACACCAGGCTCCCCTGTCCTCCACTATCTCCAGGAGCTTGCTCAAGTTCATGTCCACTGAGTCAGGGATGCCATCCAACCGTCTCATCCTCTGCCGCCCCCTTCTCCGTTTGCCTTCTGTTATACAAGAATGTTTTGTTAGATTTGAATTTTGTATGAATGGTCTTTCTTATCTAAAGGTCATTCATACAAAATTCAAGGGCTTTCCTGGAGGCTCAGTCGGTAAAGAATCTGCCTGCAATGCAGGAGACCTGGGTTTGATCCCTGGGTCGGGAAGATCCCCTGGAGAAGGAAATGGCAACCCACTTCACTATTCTTGCCTAGAGAATCCCATGGTCAGAGGAGCCTGTTGGGCTACAGTCCATCTGGTCACAAACTGTTGGGCAAGACTGAGTGACTAACTTTCAAGTATTCTTGCCTAGAATATCCCATGGACAGAGAAGCATGGTCAGTTACAGTCCACGGGGTTGCAAAGAGTCAAACACGACTAAGTGACTGATACACACAAAATTCAAATCAACTAAAATGTATATGGTTTGATTATTTAAAGGCCATTCATAACAAAATCCAAATCTGACAAAGCACTCTTGTATCTCTAAGGGACACTGGCTAAATAACTATGATCATAATATGAGAAAAACAATTTAAAAGTGGTCCATGTAACTGTAACTGCATTCCATTTAGGCAATATAATGTTATTATTTTAAAGTGTTGGTGAGAAATGGGAAAACCTTGAAGGTAAATGGAAGCTGATTATGACTCTTCATCTTATAAACACATTGTATTTATTAAGTCCCCACGGTTCGCGTAAGCAGACCTAAGCAGGATTAGAGTTATTTTTTTTTCCATGCTACCCAAGTAATTTATTTTCTATACCAGAATGTAGTTACTTTGGGAGATGATCTCCATTTGTGAATTGACGGAGTTCAAAAGCACTTCAGACCTGCCCAGAGGGCTGATAGAAGTAAATCTGTTCTTAAATGAAAGAATCATCCTACTTCTTGTATAAGATGAATGTTTTAAGTGAGTGGTTTTTATTCCAACATTGCAAAATACGCCTTTAATTTGTTTTTTAAATGTTTCCTTGAGAATGAAAAAGTCTGCTTTCATTTATTTCAAACAACTGGAAGATAATGGAGCAGAAAGTAAAGTTTAACTGTAGTGTCTTGGAGAGAATCGTTTTTCACCAAACACCACATGTAGCAGCGAAACATCCTCAAAATGTAAAACATCTTGATTTTTTTTTTAATAACCCCTGGTGGTATGTTTTTACTTTAGCAATAATTGTATTTTCTTTTTTGCACATTTTATTTAACAACATTGCAGTGCCAGATAATCGGTTCCATGTGTTCAGCGCACTAGCAAAGTGCCTAACGGAGAAACAATTAACTTTATTGGGCTCCTGTATTGGCAGACGCAGTCTTGCACCCTCACTGGTTCATGGTTCTGAGCCACAGAGGAACTGCAAAGAATCTGGTGTCCTGAGTAATCACACAGCGACCTGAACTGAGAGCCAAGTTGTCACTAAAAAATGATGATCACACACTGGAAACAGAAGTTCAAGTCCATGAAAAGACGAGGAGATAGAGTTCACTTCAGTTACAAAAAAAAAAAACAAAGTGCAATGATTAGTCTAGGGCATGTAGCCAGTGGTTGATGAGAGTCTGGACTTTTGCAAAAGAGGAACTTGCAGCATGGTTTAAAGCAAAAGGGAGCTCGGTGACTATAGACAAGTCTAGCTCTTTGAGTTACAGGCATTGAGACAACGATGAAATGCAGTTAAGCACAAGGAGTAACAAAGTTAGGTTTTATCAAACATTAACACTTGTACGGGAGAGTCCATAAAATTCTAATTGCCTTCTTCTGCAGCAAGCAGCCCCATGAGGTTCTCTATGTAGAAAGCCGCTCTCATTCCATGAGTGCTATGAGAAAATAACCCTGCTGGCATAGTTGCTGTTGACTGGTCCAGAAAGTGGGGCTCACGGCATGCTCTCAATGGAGAAGTCAGACATATGGTAGGAGAGCCACACGGCAGAGTGGCTCAGCCCAAAACTCTGCCCAGCATTGGACAAACTGACCCGAGCAAGGTCTCCCTTACGAGAAGTGGGACTGGGTGACAATACTCAGGAGGGGACATCCTTGGCCTCAGTTAATGTTCTAAATAAATCTAAACTCCGGGTCTGGTTCTCCATGAAGCACTTGATACATCCCAGGCTTGGAAGTGCTGGACCCAGAGTATGTGATACCCTGACATCTTGGGTACCCATGTCCTAATCTCTCATTCTTGGAGGTACACTGGAGAGGTCTTTTCTTCTGGGTCTACCTAATACAGCAACATCCTCCAGTATTCTTGCCTGGAGAACCCCAGGGAAAGTATGAAAAGGCAAAAAGATATGACCCTGGAAGATGGGCCCCTCAGGTCATAAGGTGTCTAATATTTTACTAGAGAAGAGTAGAGAAATAACTCTAGAAACAATGAACTGGCAGGGCCAAAGTGGAAAGGATGCTGAGTTGTGGATGTGTCTGGGGATGAAAGTAAAGTTTGATGCCATAAGCACAGGAACCTGGAATGTTAGGTAGCTGACTCACTGGAGAAAACCCTGATGCTGGGAAAGACTGAAGGCAAAAGGAGAAGGGGGAGGCAGAGGATGAGATGGTTGGATGGCATCACCAACTCAATGGACATGAGTCTGAGCAAACTCTGGGAGATAGTGGAGGACAGAGGAGCCTGCCGTCCATGGGGCCACAAAGAGTCGGATGTGACTTAGTGACTAACAACAATAAATACACCTTATGATTTCAACACATTCACCTGGGAGGTATGGAAGGAAAAGAGGCTCTTAATAAATGAAATGTAAGAGGGGACTGTAGAATCTGGTAGAGGAAAACATTTTGAGTCATTGGAAGCAGGAGAAAATAGAAAGCAACCCCAGAGAACTGAAGTTGAGTGAAAAAAGTCTAGCATGTGAAAGCAGAATAAAGAGGTGGTGAAGACACATTTCTTTATACTTTTCTTGTGGATTACTCCCTGGAAGAACACAATCAGCCCAGGTACCATAATGTGTATCATTTTTTTAAAATCATGAATTTAATTTTTTAAAGGATACTTGTAACCCATATTGGGCTTCCCCAGGGACTCAATGGTAAAGAAACTGCCTTCCAATTCAGGAGACGCAGGTTTGATCCCTGGGTCAGAAAGATCCCCTAGAGAATGAAATGGCAACTCACTGCAATATTCTTGCATGGGAAATCCATGGACAAAGGAGGCTGGTGGGCTACAGTCCATGGAATTGCAAAGAGTTAAACGTGATTGAGCACGCACACAGGCAACCTATATTAGTATTTATAAAAGTGCGACCCACTGAACTCTAATCTGCTTCAAGATGATCCAAGGGTTCTTGCTACTAAAGCGGAATTAATGTTCTTTTCCCTGTGTTAAGAAAAACAAGCCACCCATGGATGAAATAGTTTCGATGTTTTCAATGTTAGATTTTTTAATGAATAAGTCTTGCATAGTGATGTGCTATTTTATCTCTGTTAGAACTGAACGTGCTGGAACCACATTCTCGGTATGATTATGTGTGTAATTCTTCATCACGTTGACCACATCAATATGCCATAATATTTCACAAAAGAGATCTCTAAGTATGTGGCAAGCAAAGGCGTATAAGGCTCAGATTGTACCTCAAGAGAGAACTTATTCAGAATCATATGGGTGGGGAAAAAAAGCATATAGGTGGCTGGTAGTCTTGTCAACACACCGTGGGGATACAGGTCATGTTCCTTCCAGGTTTATCACAGAAAATGCCTCAGTATAGCCGGATATCAGAGCTCACACATCCCTGTTGAACACAGGACTCTCTTAGAGGTGGCCTTCCTTCTGGAGCGCCCTCCAGCCTGGCTGAGCCATTCTCCAAGATGCAATGCAGCCTGAGGTCTTCATCCCTTCTCTTTTCTTCCATAGATGTCAGGCCTGAGTCTGCTTACTCCTAGTCCTTCTCCATCTTATGCTTCAGAGGTATTTCTTCAGGAAATGTTTTCTTATTAATTCTATCTTGATGTCTGTTTCTTGGAGGACTCAGTTGATACTCTGATGCTCAGGTACTCTGTTTCACAGTTTTAAGAGTTATCCATCTGAATAATGAAGATATGGTATATGTACAATGGAATATTCAGTTCAGTTGCTCAGTTGTGTCAGACTCTTTGCAACCCCATGAACCACAGCACGCCAGGCTTCCCTGTCCATCACCAATTCCCAGAGCTTGCTCAAATTCATGTCCATTGAGTCGGTGATGCCATCCAACCATCTCATCCTCTGTCGTCCCCTTCTCCTCCTGCCCTCAATCTTTCCCAGCATCAGGGTCTTTTCCAATGAGTCAGTTCTTTGCATCAGGTGGCCAATGTATCGGAGCTACAGCTTCAGCATCAGTCCTTCCAATGAATATTCAGGACTGACTTCCTTTAGAATGGACTGGTTGGATCTCCTTCCAGTCCAAGAGACTCTCAAGAGTCTTTTCCAACACCAGAGTTCAAAAGCATCAATTCTTCAGTGCTCAGCTTTCTTTATTGTCCAACTCTCACATCCATACTTGACTACTAGAAAAATCATAGCTTTGACTAGATGGACCTTTAACAGCAAAGTAGTGTTTCTGCTTTTTAGTATGCTGTCTAGGTTGGTCATAGCTTTTCTTCCAAGGAGCAAGCATCTTTTAATTTCAAGCCTGAAGTCACCATCTTCAGTGATTTTGAAACCCTCAAAAATAAAATCTCTCACTGTTCCCATTGTTTCCCCATCTATTTGCCATGAAGTGATTGCAATGGAATATTACTCAGGCATTAAAAAGAATGAAATAATGCCATTTGCAGAAACATGGATGAACTGAGAAATAGTCATAATGAGTGAAGTAAGACAGAGAAGGAGAAATACTGTACGACACTCTTCCATATGGAATCTAAAAAAAAAAAAAAAATTATACAAATGAACTTACAAAATAGAAAGAGACTCATAGACTTAGAGAGTGAACTTATGGGGAGAAGGACGGCAGGGAAGGGGTAGTTAGGGTGTTTGGGGTGGACATGTACACAGAGCTCTGTTTAAAGTGGATAATCGACAAGGACGTCCTGTGCGGCATGATGCTATGTGGCAGCCTCGATGGGGGTGAAGTCTGGGGAGAGTGGACACATGTGTGTGGCCGGGTCACTTTGCCGTGCGCCCGAAACTCCCGCAACACTGTTATCGGCCATGTGCCTGCTTGGTCGCTCAGTTGTGTCCGACTCTTTGCGACCCCATGGACTGCAGCCTGCCATGCTTCTCTGTCCATGGAGATTCTCCAGGCAAGAACACTGGAGTGGGTTGCTATGCCCTCCTCCAGGGGATCTTCCCAACCCAGGGATCAAACCCAGGTCTCCCACACTGTAGGCAGATTGTTTACCATCTGAGCCACCAGGGAAGCCCAAGAATAATGGAGTGGGGAGCCTATCCCTTCTCCAGGAGATCTTCCCAACCCAGGAATCAAACTGAGGTCTCCTCTATTGCAGGCAGATTCTTTATCAGATGAACTATGGCTATACATCAATATAAAATAAAAAGTTAAAAATAAATATGTGTTGACTATATTTAAAGAAACAGAATTATCCATCTGCAGCACAAGTAAAAACAGATGATATTATCTATACTACTGAATAAACTGTCACATAAAAAAACCTGGAAAAAAATATAATGTCACAAGTAAGTACAAAGGATTGGTGCAAGCTAATTTACAACTTGTAAATAAAATTTCTTCTAAGAAATTTTAGTATATGTGCTGCTGAAGCGAGCACTCTTAGAAGAAATATAGAGGAATTTTTATTTGGAGTTGCAGGGTTTGGACACACATTATAAGAACTAGAGTATATAATTGAAGTAAAATGCTCCCTATTATATAGCAAAGTAAGATATAACTTTCAAACCTCAACAGTCTGCTAACAAGGAACTCTTAATTGCCTGGGTCATATATTCTTTTAATGAGAATAATCAGAGTTTTTAATGTCATTTATGTTTTCCAACATCGCCAGGGTTATAGCTACATATATAGTTACATATATAAACATGTATATATACACATGTTTATATATATATATAGTGAATTCATATTCACTTGATGTGATTATGAAGTATAGCCACATATTCAGAGGTAGCATGGTTTATAAACAATTAAATTCAGTTAAATGTGTTTATCACCCATCTCTGCTGTGAATCAGAGTCACTCAAGTCTTACATCACTGTGTTCAGAAATTAAGTGCTTAGAGTTGGTCCTGCATCACAGAATTGGTCCTTTCCTTCAGCCACTAATATAATTTTTTTTGAAAGTGGATCTCATTAAGCACAACCCCTCTCTCAAACTACTTCACCCTATATCTGGAAAAACGATCTTACCCAGACTTCTGTAATCTTCTAAACAGATGAAACGTGCACTAAATCTTTCTGCAAATGAAATGCCTAAACTAATTAAGCTAAAAAATATTATAAAATACTCTTGGTCTTCTCTGGTCCAGCCACCCAGAAGACTTTCAGATTTTCAGCAGCCCTGGGAAAACAAGAATCTTTTCTTATTTTCAGGGTTGTGTGAGAAGGGAAATTGACTTTATATTATATTTTGCACTTCATTGGTTTTGCCTCCCCTGTTGAGAGACCCTGTTAAGACTAAAGAAAAGACATCACTTTTATGAACTGCCTATAATTCTGCGTCTTTGTTGGGTTATGGAAAAGTCTGCCGCTATAGAAAGCTTGTTTTCAGAGTGCTCAGTGAGGCCTGCCCAGCAGAGGCCGGCTCAGTAAATCATATCTGACAGCCTTTTGTTGAAGGACTTTCTCAGCCCCTACTGTGTCCCTCTGTATTGGCCCTGGTA
Organism: Cervus canadensis; assembly: GCF_019320065.1. NCBI lineage: Eukaryota > Metazoa > Chordata > Mammalia > Artiodactyla > Cervidae > Cervus > Cervus canadensis. The sequence continues at coordinate 3,112,198 of NC_057386.1, read as the reverse complement.
CATAACGCCCACGCCACACCCATCACTATTGGACCCTGCACGTGATGATTTTACGGTGCTGGCCAGAACTGACTTAATCTAATCCTGACTACCCTAGCCACAGACTCCACTTTTAAAAACAATTCAGAGAATCTCAGATATCATTTAAAACAAACAAACAAAAAAAATGTGCTCTCAAATGACGATATTATTGTCGTCACTAATTATTTTTAGTGTCTTGCTGATTAGAGCTAAATTCAGGGAGATAAAATTTGAGTGGTACTGCTTTCCAGACACTGTTTCCAGTAACTATTGATGAAAATGAAATGATGCAAAAAACAGCGCACACATTAAACAAAAATTGGAATATAATTGTTTTACAATGTTGTGTAAGTTTTGGCTGTATGACAACATGAATTAGCTATGCGAATGCATGCTAAGTTGCCTCACTGGTGTCCAGCTCTTTGTGAACCTATGGACAGCAATCCACCAGGCTCCTCGGTCCACGGAGTTTCCCAGGCAAGAATACTGGAGTGGGTTGCCGTGCCCTCCTCCAGGGGATCTTTCTGACCCAGGGAGGGCACTATAATTATACATATATCCCGTCCCTCTTGGACACATGGTAATGTGTATATTTCAAGCCTACTCTCACAATCACCCCTCTCCTTCCCCCACTGTGTCCACAAATCCATTCTCTATGTCTATGTGTCTATTCCCGCCCTGCAAATAGGTTCATAGCCTCAGAGGTCCTTAAAAAAAAAAAAAAAAAGTGTTCTGAAGTGACGATATTATTGTAAGCAGTTTTGGTATTTCATTGATTATAGATAAATGAAGGGAGATAAAATTTGGATGGCACTACTTTCCAGGTACTATTTTCATTAACCTTTGAGTGAAATAAAATAATGCACACCCTTTAAGATAAGGAAACCATTTCCTCACTTTTATCAATCTCAATAGATGAGAATATTAGTGACTCAAATTAAGGAACTAACACATAATGGTTTTTTTTTAAATTTATTTTTAATTGGAGAATAGTTGCTTTACACCATTGTGTTAGCTTCTGCAGCACATGAATCAGCCATATGCATGCATACATCCCTTTCCTCTTGAGCCTCTCTCCCACCCGCCACTGATCTTAAATAGGTTGAGAAATGAAAGTCGCTTCCTTGAATAATATGACTGTTTTATGTCCAAGAGGGTAGCGATCTTGCCTTGATATTTATGGAAATACAAGATCTCACCCTTCATTCAGCCGCTCAGATCCCCACCTTATCCTTCATTCAGCCCCAGTGCTCACCTTGGACCTTGGTGTACAGAGGGAAACAGACTATTTCTGTTTCTATCTATTTCTGTATCAGATACTACTGTATCTGATACAATCTGTATCAGATTGCCTTTTCATTTTATGCGTCAGTGATACCATCTCTACAGTGTGAGGAATTGTGTCCCCCAACGGCCTACCTTTTCCCATACAGGTCATCTTCACCTAACTTTAGAGTAATGAAGAGCTTTCATCTTAATATTTACATAGTTTTAGCATCACCAAAGCCTTTATTAATGGACAGCATTCTCAGATTTTATATATACATACAACTGTGAAATAGTTTAACTTGGTTTTCTCTAAAAGAGTCCTTAAAAAAAAAAAAAAAAAAAGAATGGAAATTGTAAACCCTGTGATCTTAGACCAATGTGGTAAAGTTATTCAGACAGTTTCTCTAAAACGTTTTGCCCTTGTTGGAGAAAAACCATCAATACATACGGTTATATTAGATGGTAATATTATAAGGTGATTAGTTCTTAGGCAGTCAAGGGAGCTACAGACATAATCCACAAATATGGTTTCCTTTGTCGATGGCTTGGTGTCTGTATCAAAAATCCTGATGCAGTAGTTCATCTCTTTGTTCAGCTTTTTATTTAACAAAAGTTATAACAGTTAAATTGTACAGAAGCCAAAGCATTCATAACAGATTGCTCTAAAGCCAGCTGGCCAGGAGTGAGTCATTTCAGACTCTTTTTGAAGTTTCAGAGTTTCGAATAAAAGGCTATTAAGGTGTTGTCTGTGAGATGAAGCCACGTGGCTCATGGAGGCAATTACGTCTACAATTCAGGCAAAGAAACTCTGTTATTAACGAAAACATCAGTATTTGACACTTGTTTCTATTTTTTCCTTGCATGATTCATTCTTGCTGCCTCCACTGATTTGATGATACAGAAAATATTTACTTTCTTTTTCACTTCTAACAGTAATTGCAAATCAAGAGCTGAATTAGGGCCACTTCTATGCAATCAAAATATCACAAAAAGTCAGCTCCCCAAACAGCCTGCTGCTCCAGAGAAAAACTTTAGTACCCAAATGGAAACTTGCAAAACTTGATTCCGCGCTTTACATTTCTGATATCGGGTGAGCCACCGAGCCTTTAAAAGCTTTTTAAAATTTCACTTATTTTATTGCTGGCTGTGCTGGGTCTTCCGTGCCGCCTGGGTTTTCCTCTAGTTGCGGAGCGGGGCTCCTCTCTGGCAGTGGCGTGTGGGCTTCTTACTGCGGTGGTTCCTCTTGTTCAGGAGCACAGCCTGCAGGTCGTGTGGACTCAGGGGTTGTGGTCCCCGGGCTCTAGAGCTCAGGTTCAATATTTGTGGCGCGTGGGCTTATTTGCTCCTTGGCCTGTGGGATTATCCCAGATCAGGGATCAAACCCGTGTCTCCTGCATTGGCGGGCAGATTCTTTACCACTGGACCACCAGGGAAGCCCCCTTTTCAAGCTTTATGGACCTTAAGACAGAGACCTGTCATTTCTAAGTTACGGGGTTGTTATGGGACTCAAATGAGATAAATGACACAGAAGCTGTGTGTTACACTCCAAGTAAATATCACTTATTATATCTATATAAAATACACGTTGGGTTGCTCAATATCATAAATAACCCCCCAACTCTTTATAAACCAGATTCACTCTCTATTTCTAGTAATACTTTATAATAGACAGGGAATAAGAACTTAAATTTAAATGGTGCATAAAATGTTAGTTGCTCAGTCGTGTCTGACTCTGCGACCCCCTGGACTGCATCCCACCAGGCTCCTCTGTCCATGGAATTCTCCAGGCAAGAACACGGAGTGGGTTGCCATTCCCTTCTCCAGGGGATCTTCTTGACCCAGGGATCAAACCCCAGTTTCTTGCATTGCAGGCAGATTCTTTACTGTCTGGGCCACCAGGACATACTCTGCTATAAATAAAATGCGTCGAATAATTCTTTAGGGCAGCCCAGGCACCAAATTCTCCCTGCTTCCTGATTTTATCAATAGTTTCATTGGACCAGACCTACGCCTATTCATTTACGTATTGTCCCTGCTTTTACACTCTAAGGGCGGAGTTGAATAGCTGCGACAGAGACCATATGGCTTGCAAAACCAAAAATACTTATTATCTAGCCCTTTACAGAAAACTGTGGCCCACGTGGGAAACAAAGCTCTTTCGTAGGAAGCCCCCTTTGCATCTATTCGATATTTTGGAGATGTGTTTTACAAATCTTGCTTAAGTTCTCAGAACTTCGTAGAGAAGTGTACAATGTTATAGACACACACGCACACAGAATGTGTGTTTGCCTATAAACGTGCACCTTGTCTGACTATACAAATTTGGTTACATTCAAAGGCTTAAGCATTCTGACACACGGCCAGCGTGATTCCATGGTGACACTCAAAGCCGAGCTCGCCTCCCAAGTGAAGCCAATTGCAGCTGTCATCCACTGTCACTTCGACTTAATTATGAAAAGAAAGACAATTGGTTTTGAGGGCACAGAACACTGGAGATTTGAAGATAATTGTGATGAAATGATTCTGCCTAGAAAACTAGTAACAGTACATGATTTTTATTGTGTGCCTGTCAATGCAAAAATCGGACTGTCAAGCCCACTTTAAACATGGATACACATCCTAGGAAGTTTGCTTGTGGCTTCGAACTGGTAAACCAAAACAAAACACACACCTGCAGAGGCGTGGGCAAATAAATAACTTTGACACAAAAGACTGAAAGAAACTTTTTTTTTTTAAGGGAAACGCTTGTGGCAAAAAAAAAAAAAAAAAAAAAAGAGGCAGCTTTTATAGGGGTAGCATTCTGTATAGTTATTTCCACGTTGAGGAATACCATCCTTGGCTTTCTTTTCTCTGCACAGATGTTCATCTGCATCCCATCTTCTCCGAATATTCAGCATCCTTGGCGCTCGCTCTTCATCTCAACTGTGCGCTCTTCCTCTGGGCCAAACTCCAGTGGCACAGATGTGCAAAGATGCAGAAAGGAGAGAGACTGTAAAGGATGGAAAAGCCGGAGCTCCGATTTATCAACAGGTCCTTATGGGGACTGTTTATTTCCCTAAACTCCCACCTGTGCCATTATAAGTCCAATAGCCAGACAGATTTGGCAGCAAATCTCCTCTGTGAAGAAAATTTTAGGAATTAATGCTTTACGGAAACAAGCCTTATAAAAGCTGATCGCAGGATAAACCACCCACAAGCGCTCTATTTATTTACAGGGTTTGTGCGGACAAGGGAAATAGAAATTCAAAATCCCCTTGCCCTGAAGTAAATTGGAAAAACCAATAAAACCAATAGAGTCATACTTTTTATATTAATACCATCTCTTGAATCCAATCCTGGAGGGCATCAACAAACCATTAGCGATTCTCCTGTCCTGGCGGACCTGTAGACTCTGGTCAGTGGCCTTCTCACTAACATTCATACATTTTCACTCTTTCAGTCTCTCAGTTTACCGATGAAAAACTCCACGTAGCTCTTTTATTTTTTTTTAATTAAACCCTGGGTTTCCTCTTTGCATAAACGTGGGACACATTATCTTGCACTTTGCCCACACTTTGTTTTATCATGGTCTCTGCTTTTCATTCTCTGTGATAAGACTAGGCCTTTTTTTTTCTCTCTCTCTCTCTCAAGTGCCAGATAAGATCTCTGTCACAACTCAACTCTGCAATTCTAGCACAAAAGCAGCCACAGACAGTATGCAAATGAATAGGTGAGGCTCTGGTCCAGCAAACTCCACACACAGGCAGCAGGCTGGACCCGGCTCCCAGGCCCCTTTTGATAATTCTCCCGCACCAGACTGCGAGTTTGGGAGCACAGAGCCATTTCCCATGCCATTGTTTGCATCCAGCCATGTTTTTCTTCAGCCTGAAGAAATCCTTTCAACATCCTTAAAATGTTGATGGCAATTAATTCTCTCTGCCTTTGTTGGGATGGAATCGTCTTTATTTCTTCATCAGTTTGGAAGCGGACTTTCACTGGAAATAGAATTCTAGGTCAGCCTTTTTTCCCCCATCATTTTAAAGATGTTATTTCATTGTCCTCCAGCACACTGATGAGAAATCAGTTGACTTCATACAATAAAACCAGATCCCCAAAGGAATTCTCTCTTTTGCTCTGGCAGATTCTAAAATTTCTCTTTGTCTTACCTTTCGAGTACTATGATTTGGATACACTTAAATATAGTCCTTTGTGTATTTTTTTGTACTCAGTATACATTAAACTCCTTGGATATACAATTTTTTTTTTAGCCCCAAAAGGTGGGAAATTTCTTTAAAAACATGTCCTGCCTCCTTCCTGTATTGGACTCCAATTATATGTGTGTTGGAACCACTTTGTGATTTTACACAGGTCCCTGAGGCTCTGTAGCGTTTTGCTCATTAGACTTCCCCTGGTGGCTCAGTTGGTCAAGAATCCGCCTGCAATGCGGGAGACCTGGGCTTGATCCCTGGGTTGGGAAGGTGCCCTGGAGGAGGGCATGGCAACCCACTCCAGGGTTCTTGCCTGGAGCATCTCCATGGGCAGAGGAGCCTGGCGGGGTACAGTCCACGGGGTCGCCAAGAGTCGGACACGACCGAGCGGCTGAGCACACACAGCACAGAGAGGCTCTGTTAACATTCTTTCCATTTCTCCCTGGCTTTTAAAATAGACATTTTCTGTTGATCAATATTTAGACTTACTGGCCCATTTGTACTCAGTCTCCCAACTACTCTTAAGTGACTCAGTGATTTTCTTTCATTGTAGATGTTGGACTTTTTTTTTTATTGTTGCTCAAAATTCCACCATTTTCTTTTTTATTATAGTTTGAATTTCCCTCTTGAGAGTTTTCTTCTGTTCATTCATTAGTATTGCTTTTCCTTTAAGTCCTTGAGCTTAAAAAAGTTCTATCAGTTCATTACTACACCTAGAATACTGTATAATCTATTAATATTGACTATCTTTTAAAAGCCACATTTTCCTGCACTTACTGGTCCAGTAGTTCTTATTACCATGGAAAAGAATATTAAAAAGAATGTGTATATATATATACATTTGAATCACTTTACTGTACAGCAGAAATTAACACATTGTAAATCATCTATACTCCAATAAAATTAAAAAATAAGAATTTCCCTTAAAAAGTCTTCATAGATACCTGCCTTTATCATGTCACACTCTTTAACTGATTTCTGTAATAAAATGACTGGTGGAAGCCATCAATTCTTATTCATTTACTCAACAAGCATCTACTATGTTTATCTGTATTTAATGGGAAGCAAAGAAATAAAAAGAACAGTAGATAAAAATACAATAATATTAACATAAAGAGAACAACAAATTCTAGCAGAAAATTCTTACAAACCTAAAGTGAATAAATATCCTTGAGAATTTGGGATGAAATGAACAGAGGAGGCAATGGATTTACATCAGAGGAGAGGCAAGATTGTTATCTATCAAATTGCAAAAATATCTGATGAGAAAAAAATAGGGGAGATAAATATGCATATTTGCATGTTTTTGTTAGGCTTGTTTGTGATTCTGGAAATCAACAACACAGAAGTCTACCATACAAAATTTTGGTAAGGAATTAGCAGGCCTAATTTTTTCTTTTTTGTGGACAAAAAGACAGAACAATCTTTTGTCACAAGAACAAAGGTGGGCTGGATGTAAGGGACAATTTTATGAAGATCAAATTGCAGCATGTGAGAAAAATGGGCGCATGAATCTTGCGGCCTTATTCTGAAATCTAGTATGAAGTGAGTCTACTTCAGAGGACGTTTTAAAAGACATTTAGAGACTTGCCGGCCGGCAGTCTAGTGGTGGTTAAGACTTGGTGCTTCCAATGCAGGGGGTGTGGGCTCAACCCCTGGTTGGGGAACTAAGATCCCACATGACATGGGGTGCAGCCAAAAGCAATTTTTAAATGAATAAAAAAATGAATGTTTTAAAAAATATGTAAAAGGCATTTAGATGGTTGAAACAAAATAAAGTCAAGGATAGCAAAAACTTTACATAAGCCCTGAGAGAGGAGAGAAAGCATTTAGACAACAGATAGACTGGGCCAAGAATAGACTAAGCCATTTTGTAGTACAGAAAATGTTAGAAAATGATAGACATAAGAGGTTTATAGTTATCTGAGGAAGTAAAAGGCTGATCAAGGTTTGAATCTGTGACCTTGAAATGATTGAACATAAACTTAATAAATGTCAAAGCTGATATCAACACAGGTCAAGGGATGCAGAGCATTAACTGGAGAGACTATTAACAACAGTGTTCCTGGCTAGAGCACATTAATGGTGTTATACTGAAATTTCCAAGGTATTTATCCATGGGCTTTAACCACTTTATTGATGAAAAACAGAAAGACACATTCATCATGAAATGAAAATAACTCACACTTGAAGTACATAAGACCCTTCACATAAAATGTCAGATAGATGCTGGCTTACATTCCTATATGGAATTCCTCAGTTATTCATTTGCATTTGGGGCCGTTACCATTTCATAGCACCACACAATTTACTGACCAGCAGTAAAATGCACTTAGTGTAATATGATAAAAACTATGGAAGATGCAACAGCAATCATGTCTGAAAATATGTCCCAAACCATTTGATGAAAACTTACATTCTTATAATTCACAAGGACAGGGGTTAAAATTTCTAACGACAGAAGATAAGAGGGCAATTGTTATTTGGCCGTTAAGTCATGTCTGACTCTCTTGCAACCCCATGGACTGTAGCCCACCAGGCTCCTCTGTCCACGGGATTCTTCAGGCAGGAATACAGGAGTGGGTTGCCATTTCTATCTCCAGGGCATCTTTCCAACCCAGGGATTGAACCTGGGTCTCTTGCACTGGCAAACACATTCTTTACCACCAAGCCACCAGGGAAGTCTCCATAAGAGCCTGGTGTGCCTTAAAAATATAGACAAACAGAAGAATTGATAAACATGTAAGTATAACTGATTACTTTGTTGTACAGAAGAAACCTACACAACATTGTAAATCAACTATACTTCAATAAAAATTTTTTTAATTACACGGTTTTTAAAAAGAATATCTTTTTAGTACTGAAAAAATAAAAATATCTCAATGTTAGATTTACACATCCAGGGATTCATTCTTACCAGGTCCATGATTTCAGTTAGCAGCATGCGTGTATGTGTGTGTGTGTTAAGTCACTTCAGTCATGTCCAACTCTTTCAACCCCATGAACTGTAGCCCAGCAGGCTCCTCTGTCCATGGGATTCTCCAGGCAAGAATACTGGAGTGGGTTGCCATTTCCTCCTCCAGGGGAGTTTCCCAACCCAGGGGATCAAACTCATGTCTAATATGTCTCCTGCATTGGCAGGCAGTTTCTTTACCACTAGAACCACCTGGGAAGCCCTACACCCTCTTAATAATAATAACTGTGCTAATTATTAGATCTAACTATTATGTAGACTGTATACTTGGTTGGAGTCTGGCATTGAGCTAAGCTTTCCAAATGTGTGTGGTCACTTGCTGTGCATGTCTTTCAACGCGCACAATAATTGAAAGAAGCAAGTCTACTCTTCTGACAGTTTTAAGGGAAAGAAACCCAAAGCAAACACACAATAAACTAGATTTCAAAGGAGGAAATTAGCTGGGCTAAGGTTCAAATCAACTAATACATAAGCCCATGATTTTCATCATAAGTTACATTTCATCCTCACACATTAGGGACTTTATAGGACTGTCCTTAGAAATAGACTCTCCAAGACACAGAGCTGGAGACGGCTCGCCAATACAAAGAATCCCATCATTCAACCTAGCACAGTCTAGTGGGGATGTTACAAGCGCTGTTGAGAAGCAAAATTCAAAGGAAAGAAGACTCTTCTCAGCCCGTGGTTGGTTGCTCAAGGTTCTGTTACGCATCGTGCAAAAGGCCAGTTACCACATCCTTATACCTAGTTAAGCAGTGCATGCACCTCATATGCGTATGCATTTGTGTGTGGGTCGGAACAGGATGAGGGCTTTTTTTTTTTTTCTCCCCTTTCCTTTTCTCTTTATTTTCTGCAGGCAAGAGTTGGATGCCAAGCCTATTTACAGAGTTCAGCTTTGGGGTCGTGAGAATTTTGCCGCCTACAACTGACAGTCTTATGTTCCTGAAACTCACAAAGTTTTATCTGCTTCATTCTGTCTTTAGTGCCGTGTATCTTAACCTCTTCTTCCTGACCTGATCCAAGTACCATTGAGAATCAGAGAGGAGAGTCTGGACACAGACACTTAGAAACTCAGCTTATTACCTGAGCTTTATGGCTGGAACACATTTGACAATATGTTGGTGAAATTTGCTGCAATAGGATCTATTCAGGCAGTTTGATAATAGTCCTTCTTTCTTTCTTTTTCTTTTTTTTTTTTTTTAGCTAGCTAGTTCTCTGGAGATCAATATAATAGGAGTTTTGGAGAGAGAGACAGCTATTCTGAGGTTTTGCTGCAATCCAACAAAAAAAAATCATAAGAATGATAATTTAATAGTCTTAAATATGATTTCCCTGATTTCTCTCAGACATAGTTCAAACCTACATCAGTAAATTTGTGGTTTCAATTGACAACTTTAAAAGTAAATTAATAAATTCCCATAGGGAAAAGAAAAATATGCTATACGGGACAAAGATCTAGAAAACGCCTTTCTTAACTAGAGGTCGAAAACAGTCCAGACCACAGTTTCCAGCATTGGGTTCATTGTATTCTCAGGCCATTAATGACTTCAGGGCAGCAACTAGTTTTCAGTAGTAAAAATGAGAAGAAAAAAAATATATATTTATATATGTGTGTATGTATATATAGATTATCTTCAATGAACAAACAAGCTGTTTTGGATTTGTTTTTATGTCAGCTTTTTGAAACTTGGAAAGTGGTTTTCCCAATGGAAACAATGATATAAATTGTGGTTAGGTTCTTAAGACAGTCAACAAAGCATCTATTTAACTAATAGTATATTTGAAATATAATATTAATAACATTAATCCTAAGTGCAGGTCTTAATGGCAAGGGGCTATGGGGAACCCTGTATGAAGACATATGGAAAAAGCAACTTCTTCCTTTTTAATGATGAAATAGTCAAAGCTATGATTTTTCCAGTAGTCATGTGCAGATGTGAGAGTTGGACCATAAAAAAAGCTGAGCACAAAAGAAGTGATGCTTTGGAAGTGTGGCTGAGGAAGACTCTTGCGAGTCCCTTGGATTGCAAGGAAATCAAACCAGTCAATCCTAAAAGAAATCAACCCTGAATATTCATTGGAAGGACTGATGCTGAAGCTGAAGCTCCAACCCTTTGGCTACTTGATGGAAAGAGCCAGCTCATTGGAAAAGACCCTGACGTTGGGAAAGACTGAGCATAGGAAGAGAAGGGGCAGCAAGGAAGAGGTTGTTGAATGGCATCACTGACTCAATGGACATGAGTTTGAGCAAACTTCAGGAGACAGTGAAGGACAGGGAAGCCTGACGTGCTGCAGTCCATGGGGGTCGCAATGAGTTGGACACAACTTAGTGACCGAACAAGGATGAAATACTGAACCATCCTAGATATTGCAAAATAGCATTTGTTAATGACTTTTAAAGATAGAACAATTTTTGTCTTTTGAAATTTTGAAAAATAAGAAAATTTAGCACCACACACACAGACAAAATAAACCAAAAATAATAATAATAAAATAGTATGTGGGTGAAAAAAATTAAAGAGGTGGTTGCAAACAAAATGCATGGTGCCAACTAGCTATCTATATGTGAGAAACTTTGTAAAAATATACATACATTTTTTATGTGTGTAAGGTATTTTTTGCAAGAATATCTATGATGGTTTTCCTAGGATCAAGGCTTCACACTGCACACACCAAGACAGAATATCTTCTTTTTTAAATTAATTTTCGTTAAAGAATAGCTGCTTTGCAGTGCTACATTAGTTTCCACTGCACGGCAGTGAATCAGCTGTATGCACCCATGTACCCCCTGGTTTTTAAATTTCTGTCCCATTTATGTCACAGCAGAGATCTAGGTAGAGTTCTCTGAGCTGCAGAGGTGGTTCTCGTCAGTATGTACACACAACGGGCTGCTACTCAGGCAGAAAAAGGAATGAAATTGGGTCACAAAGGGCCAAACACAACTGAGTGACTGAGCGCGCACACACACATCTTGAGGAGGGAATGTTTGTTTACGGTATCCTTTACCCAAAATTCAGGGTACACAAACAGGCTTATTCAAAAGAAGAGTTAAAATAATGGACCACTAACTACATGGGGGCTGGAGATGAGGACTTAATGAGAAAAGCGTTAACTGATAGATTTAAAATCGTCTCTTTTTTTAATTAAAATTAAAAAAAAAACTTTTTTTTTTTTAAATCAGAATTGTTTCTTTTGTGGTTGTCAGTCACAAAGTCATATACAACTCTTGTGACCCCATGGACTGTATAGTCCATCTGGCAAGAATAATGGAGTAGGTTGCCATTTCTTTCTCCAGGGGATCTTCTTGACCCAAGGCTTGAACCCACGCCTCCTACTTGGCAGGCAGATTCTTTACTACTGGGCCACCTGGGAAGCTCTTTATTTATGTCTTGACTTAGCCCATTTCTAGGACTTAATCAGAGATGTGATCAAAGATTTAGCCAAAATGGATTCATCCAGGGTTGTATAAAATGTGGAACAAAATTAGACACAAATGCCAAGTATAATAGATTCATGTGAAGTAATAAACACTCTTAACATATCCCATATGAACATCGCTAATGGCATACAGAATAGCGGTTGACACAGTTAAAGGAAGACAAAAGTCAGAAAGCTCACATCCTCCTCAATTTGTTAGAGTCAGCTTCTGAGAGAGATCCACTCATCAAACTGCAAGCACTAATCATTTTGGTACTGACTGTAGATACCAGTTCAAATGTTCTGCTTCCGACTTTGCTTCATAACGAGTTTGCACATCTCTCAGAACCACAATACATTTTGATGACTAGATCTTACAGTCAGAAGGCAATAATAAACTCTGAGCCTGTATGTAGGACTTTTTGTCAGGAGAAAACAAACTGCAGAAAAACAAAAATTCAAACAGCGTCCTTGATCCTGAAAAAAACAACAGTCCTGGTTTTTGCCTCTGCCGTTTCCCCGCCTTCAAGGCGCAGGTGCTCGGTTCTGGTTTTCAGCTTTCTATCACACAGAATAAAAATAAATAAATAAAGACACACAGGCCCCTTGTCATTGCCATGCTCAGCAACAAGCGTTGCAACTGGGGTTTATGAGGTCATAAATTATTGTTCCCTGTCCTGGCAAGTAGCTTTTTTTTTTTTTGAAAGGCCACATCCGGTCTGTGGGGCACCAGCTTTTATTATGCATTTCATATTGAAACAAAGGTCAAATTAATTGACCTTATCTATGTGAAAAACCAGCTGGTTGCCTAGAGAAATAAAACCTTTTACAGAGACTTTGGGACAAGTAAACAACAGGAAAATTCAATCCCATGGCAGCTGGAACTTCCAATTAGAAAGAGAATTAATTTGGAGGAATTGAATTTTTTAAGCATCAGCTGAGAATCGATAACAATTGCATTTTTGCTCAAGGAACAAACAGAGTCAAGGAGATTCCGAAAGTCATCTGCCTCTTCATACATTTTTTTCTCATGTTTCTATACATATTACAGGTATTTTTTTTTTAATATGGACCATTTAAAAAAAGTCTTTATGGAATGTGTTACAACATTGCTTCTGTTTTATGTTTTGGTTTTTGGCCTTGAGGCATGTGGGATCTGAGCTCCCTGACCAGGGATAGAACCCACACCTGCCGCTTTGGAAGGGGAGGCCTTCACCACTGGACCGCCAGGGAAGTCCCCACATAATACACTTTTGAAGGAAGGAGGCAGAGAAGTTACAGGCTGTCCATTTTTAAATGCAAAGGTCAAAGGTGCATGCACGCTCAGTTGTGTCCTACTCTTTGCTACCCTCTGGACTGTATCCCGCCAGGCTCCTCTGTCCATGGGAGTCTCCAGGCAAGAATACTGGAGTGGGTTGCTATTTCTTTCTCCAGGAGATCTTCCTGATCCAGGGATCAAGCCCGTATCTCCTCTATTGCAGGCAGATTCTTTACCACTAGCAATAGCTGTGAAGCCGAAGGTCAAATGTAGTAACCCTTAATCTAACTAAAGCATTAAGAGACTGAAAGAAATCATTTTCAACCTAAAAGAATCATGGTTAAAGTAAGGTTTTATTTTCCCCAAAGAAACACAAAATAGATATTCTATTCCTTTTGAGTTTCCTAGTAGTTTCTATATCAGCAGAAAGACTGAGAAAGACAATGTAGGGACCCGACAGCATAGAAGAGGAGGGTAATTTATTTTCCTAAAACATCGTGCCCCCATTTGCTCATCCAGCGAATGGGATAATAATTCTTCCCCTCATCATGTTTGCGAGAACCAGCTGAGACAAGGGAAATGAATATCTTAGCACTTAGGATCTAGCAATAGGCAATTCACATTTGTTTTGATATTATTTTTAAAAATAGGTGGAATAAGGATTGCAAATCAGAATTACAAGACGCAATTTGCCCTGACCTTTAATAGGCAAAAAATTTAGCTTAGTCTCCAACGTCTTAGTTTGCTCTTCACTCCTTGCCAGCTTATGTCTGCAAGCATCGCCCGTGACTCTGTGCAGTGATTCAGAAAAGTGAAGGTTTGCGCTAATTAAAAGGCATTTTGACACCACTGACTGTTCGTGACTCTCACATGTGAATTTGACTCATGTGAAGGCTGACTCATGGGACAAGACCCTGATGCTGGGAAAGACTGAAGGCAATGGCAGAAGGGGGCGGCAGAGGATGAGATGGTTGGATGGCATTACCCACTTAATAGACATGAATTTGAGCAAACTCTGGGAGATAGTGGAGGACAGAGGAGCCTGGTGCTGCAGTCCATGGGGTGGCAAAGAGTTGGACATGAATGAATGACTGAGCAATGACACAAGGAAGAAATATGGGCTGGAGGAATATGTATACTAAGACTTACTTGAAAGGATATTCCTATAAATACATCATTCCAATCTTGCATGCATGGTAAATCATTCAGTCATGTCCGATTCTTTGCGACCCCATGGACTGTAGCCCACCAGGGTCTGCTGTCCATGGGATTTTCCATGCATGAATACTGGAGTCAGCTGCCATTTCCTTCTCCAGGGGATCTTCCTGACCCAGGAATCGAACCCAGGTCTCCACACTGCAGGAGGGTTCTTGGCCACTGAACCACCAGCAACCTTGCTCTCTCTTATTTTAATCTCTAAGCAAAGTATAAGACTTTCCTGTGGGGGAAAAATTATGCTGAATTATCTCATAGGTAAACAAAATGCGCCAATTGGGTTCCATGGATGAGGTGTTCAGGCAGAAGCAAAGCCCACATCAGCTGGAAGGAAGGCGGTGCAGCCATCCAGGATGGAAGAGATTAAGCCGCACATGTGCTTGGTGGGACGCGGAGAAAGTTAATGGCTGTGAAAAAGGGTTTGAACTTCGAGCGGAGGTCAGAAACAGGGTGATTTAGTGGCTTCAGTCAACAGACTCTCGGTGAGGGAAAACAAAATTTGGTTTCATTTTGACCAGGACATAGAGAACATCAATAAAGTGTTCAGGGCTCAAATGTAAGATCAGGGCCCACTTGGAAAGTGAACTATGTGTAGAAGTCAGTTTGTTTTTATAGTCAGTGATAATTATACTTTTGAATTTCACACAACCCGGGATGTTACTTTTAGAAATGAGGACACAGAGGTGAAGTTATTCAGTCAAATAAAAAAAAAAAAAAAGAAAAGCAAAGGGGGACCTCCCTGGTGATCCAATGAGTAAGACTCCACGCTTCCAATCACCAGGTCACAGGTTTGATCCCTGGTCAGGATCAAACTAGGATCCCACATGCCAAGTGGTTTGAGCAAAATATAAAAATTAAAAAAAAATAATAAAATAAAGTTATTGATTTTAAAGCTGGGTGGAGAAGAGGACAAGATCAAATTAGATGCTTTGGAAAATAAGAATTTGATTTCTATTTCTCTATAGAAGTAATAACAAAAATCCTCTCCACTAAGTAAAAAGAGTTGATGCCATAATCTCTAGAAACTCGTGCACAGATGAGGGCTTAGAAAGGATCTCATGGGAACTGTATGATTGGATCTCAGGCCACAAGGTGGAGCCAGCCATTGACTTATCGGCTTCACTATACTAATTTGAGATTAAATAACAGATGCTGATATGCAGGAGACACAGGTTCGATCCCTGGGTCGGGAAGATCCCCTGGAGGAGGTCATGGCAACCCACTCCAGTATTCTTGCCTGGGAAATCCCATGGACTGAGGAGCCTGGCAGGCTACAGTCCATGGAGTCACAAAAAATTGGACATGAGTGAGCAACTGGACAACAGATGCTGACGTATCAAAGATAACTGCCTTTTCTTATGAGTCTTGGAGAAGAGCGAACCTGGTACCTTTTGTGACTTCCAGAGACCATCTCGGGGACCAGGGCTTCATCAGACTCCTCGGGGCTCCAGTCTCCAAGTTTCCCGGTGAAAAGCAGGAACGTGCGCCAGTCGCTCTGACTCCGAGGACCCCAGGAGCCGTCAGTGACCCGGGACGCCCCCACATCTGGCTCCAGCTCACCCCTGTTTGCGTTCAGTTCTGCACACGGACGACCACCCTGGCTGCCAGCGCGGGGCGGCCCGGGCTTCTGCAGGCCCGGCCGGGGAGGCACGGGTGCGGCAGGCTCACCTGGTCCCGGCCGAGGTCGCTGCCTTTTCAACTGGCCTTTGTTTCTGCCAGTGTGAGCCCTTTGGAGAGAGGTTTCCGTGGCAACGAGCACACATTCATCATCATTTCTCCTCTGCTTACTCCTTCTCCATCAGCTGTAAACTACCTCCCAGCAAAGGAACCTCTGTTCTCCATAGCGAGGCCTCCAAACACACCCCTTTACCGAACAGACACTTCTGGGGTGGATGGCTCCAATAACAATTTACCATGCACAGAACTTGTTTAACTCAATGGCAGTTCAGATGGTTCCTCTTTTAAAAAATTATCTTCTCTCGAGGAGAGAAAATTGGGTCAAGGAGCAAATGCTCAGACAACCTTAGACAATGATTAAATACAATGAGTTGCATTTGAAAATCAGTAGGTGAAGACAAACATACATTATAATGATCAGGGAGTTAATAGTTAAAAATCACTAGCTATGTTAGTTTTTCAGAAACTCATTAATTTGGGGGGGGGGGTTGTTCTTATTCTTCTTCCAGAAATCCATTACTTTTCATTTTTTTTATTAGCATATATATAAAACTGAAAATAAGTCAATCAAGAAATGCACCTTAAAAAAAATAAATCAATGCCATTTCCACCTTATTCCTCTTTCTTCAAAAAAAAGTATGGTTTGGAGGGGTGGGGGTAATTCCAGACCCACAGCAACTAGTAAAAACTAGTAAAACACAAAAGTGCAATTTTAATTTATTGGAGTATTTTGCCCATCTCCAAACTGGTGCATTTCTAAATATAAATGACAGAATGAAATGCTATTTTCCCATATACTTGTTACAACAACCTTGAAGTTGAAAGCAGCTACAATTTTTTTGCTGTGAAAAAAGAAGCAAAACAGAACAGCAGCAAATGCAATCAAGGTTTACGGTTTCTCCCTTTTATCTGTAAAATATGTAAAAGACAACACCTACAGGGTGTTGCTGTCTGACCAAAGACAATCGTCCAACCGCTGGCAAGGGATTTTCTTGTACCAGTGTTTATTGATTAATTATTGTAGGGAAATCCATGAGCTGTGCGTAGTTGCTCAGTTGTGTCTGACTCTTTGCAACCTCATGGACTGTAGCCTGCCAGACCCTGTCCCTGGGATTCTCCAGGCAAGAACACCGGATATGTTGCCATTTCCTCCTGCAAGGGATCTTCCCTACCCAGGGAGGGAATCAAACCCTAACCCGGGGCTCTTGCGTTGCCGGCAGATTCTTTACCCGCTGAGCTATGGGGAAGTGATATTGCTGGTCATTTTTCTATTTAAAAACAGTAAGTATTGAGATTTGCCTGGCGGTGGGGGGGTGGGTCCAGCAGTTAAGACTTCACCTTCTAATGCAGGGAGTGTGAGTTCGATCCCTGTTTGCAGTGCTAAGATCCCAAAAACCTCCTGGCCAAAAAACAGAAACATAAAACAGAAGCAACATTGTAACATATTCAGTAAAGGCTTTAAAAATGGTCCATGTGAAAAAAAGTCTTAGAAAAGAATGATTATTGACTCTATTACTCCTTTCCTGGTCTATGGATTTTCCTTACAACTGAGAGAGGTATTCCTCTCAGCATCTTTAACCTTGAAAAGCAGGTAAAGAAGTGTTTTGCACAGAACACATATCTCAAAGCTTATATAACACAGAAAATGGACCAGAGTGAATCATTATTTGTGTATTTCAGTTCGCCAGCATCTGAGGCAAATAGATATTTATAAATATTTGTTTATAACAAATAAATAAGTCAATATCTGTCAAATGATAGCTGAATCACTATATTATGTCTACATTATATTAAATCACTGTATTATATTTGACTTTGTGTCAGCCAAATACAATCTTTCTGGAAAAATGCTGTATTCCTATTCTCTCTGGATCAATCCTTATTTAGAGATTTTATACAGAGAGCAGAGAACTTGATTGGCATGGTACCCAAAATGTAACAAAGGTCTGATGCTTCAACAAATGAAATTGATGAATTGGAGACCATAAAGCAAGCTGTTTTTTGAAACACAGAAATATATTCTAATTTTTTCTCGGTTTTCTAATTTGCCTTCTTACATATTGTCTTGTCTGATACTAAAAAGTGCTTTTATGTCCTAAGTGACAGAAAGTGTAAAGAAGAAATAAATGCAGTTTAGCCCTTTAAGTGGTCGCTCCTAAGTTCTCCTGCACTTAGCCTGCCGTCCATATGGAAGCATTGACAGCATCATTCTGGCCGTTTGAGCCTTCCACGCCTTGGTGTTTCAGACGCTGCATGCTGCACTGATGTCTGGGGAAAGATAGATGTCTGTTAATTTTCCAGATGTCCTATCTCTCCAACTGCACTTATATCCGTGTCTGGAAATGTTTAAATTAATGGCTGCCTTTTTTCTTCCTACTCCTTTCTGTATATCTCTGAATCCTGGGTTTCTGTCCACAGCCAGTTCATATCTTTCTTGATCTTCATCACAGTACTAGGAATTCTTCCTCCTGCTATATATCATAACATTTTTCAAATGTCATTTATTTTCAAGAGGTAGTTTTTCCCCACGGATGAAGAATGAATTTTAACCAATGTGTCAATAGTTCCACCTAGTGGTCAACATGAAGAATACATTTTTTTCACGTCGAAAACTAAAAATAATAAGTTTGGGGGACAGCAAGGGATGAGATGGTTGGATGGCATCACCAACTCAAGGGATATGAGTTTGAGCAAACTCTGGGAGACAGTGAAGGACAGGGGAGCCTGGCGTGCTGCAGTCCACGGGGTCTAAAAGAATCGGATACGACTTAGCCACTGGACAACAGCAATCATTCAGGGGCTTGGCAAATATTTCTTGAGTACTTTCAATGAGCTACGGTCAGTGAACAACATATCATGAATACAATAGTCTCATTTTAGAAGTATCAGGATTATTCATTGAAAAACCACTCTAATATACTTACTGAAATATTTGGCTATATATTTCATCTTTAAGAAGTATTGTATTTTTGGAACAGTTTCACATTTGCAAAAACTAAGCAAAGTGATACAAGAGTTCATGTATACACCTCACCCAGCTTCCTCTTAGGTGGACATTGACTATTGCTTGGTACATTTGTCAGAACTAAGAGAGTCACTTTGGTATATCACTATTGCTGTTCAGTCACTCATCTTTCACTGAATCACATCGTCAGAGTCCATTTTGCCACGTTGCTTGCTGCTGTTGAGTCACTAAGTCGCGTCCGATTCTTTGTGACCCCCAGGACTGCAGCGCGCCTGGCTTCCCTGTCCTTTACTATCTCCTGGAGGTCGCTGCCATGTTAGGTCACATATTCACAGGTTCCAAGGATCAGGACATCTTTGTCAGGGGAGAGGCATTGTTCTGTGGTCCTAATGTGGGGTTTAGAAACCACCCGAGTTCTCTTCATCCATTCAGTGGAAATGGAAATCTGAGTGTGGATAAGACTCAGGATCTTTGAGATAAACATGATCCACCCAGCTGCAAAAGAAACCCAGCTGAGTGGCCTATGCAGGCATAGCTCGTCACTCACACATTATTGGTTAACAGTTGCAGAAGAAAGAGCATTAACTGTGTGTTGTAAGCTGGTGTGGTGTTGTGTGTGCTCAGCGGTGTCCCACTCTTTGCAACCCCACGGACCGTAGCCCGCCAGGCTCCTCTGTCCATGAGGATTTCCAGGCAAGAATACTGGAGTGGGTTGCCATGCCCTCCTCCAGGGGATTTTTCCTAGCCAGGGATCCATAAAACCCATTACAGGGTACTCTTTACTGTCCGAGCCACCGCGTGGGCATTAAGTCGCAAAACTGATAACCGAGTGGCGAAGCTTGTGCTTCTCCCACCTAAACCCCTCTTAAATGAAGGGATGTCTCTCTTTTTTCAAAGCTACTCTCTACTCTAGGCATCTGTTAGTGACCATTGCAACAACCTCTCTCCAGGTGTTCCTGGGTCCACTTTTGCTTCCATTCAATAGTTCTCAAGAAAACCAGATGTTGTGATCTTTGCTTATGCAAGGGAAAAAAAAAAAAACAAAAAAATCCTTCTGGAACTACAGAAGAGCTCCCTCTTGACCATAAAGAATACAATCCTTATCATCGCGGCCTATCGGGCTTCCCTGATCTATTCACTGACAGCACAACTAGTGTATTTTCTAGAGCAAATGACTTCAAACATAGCGACCCAAAACAGCAAACGTGCATTAGCTTATACTTCTTTAAGTCAGAAGTCCAGCACAGGTCTCAGGGTGCTTAAATCAAGGTGTCCAGAGGGCTCCATGAATACAATGGAATATTAACCATGGAAAGGACCGAAATTGCATCATTTATCCAGACGCGGACAGAGCTAGAGTGGATCTCACAGAGTGGAGTGAGTCCGGGCGAGACAATTACCCGATATTAATGCATGTATGTGGGCTTTAGAGAAGTGGTCCTGAGGAACCTATCTCCAAAACAAAGACGCAGATGCAGAGACAGGATGCGTGGACGTGGGGGTAGGGGTGGGGAGGGAGGGGTGGGAGGATCGGGGAGGGGGCGGGGCTGACCATGCACGTCACCGCGTCTGGAGCAGCTGGGGGCGCTGCCTGCAGCCCGGGAGCTCGGCTCGGCTCGGGGGATGCGGGAAGGGAGCCTCAAGAGGGAGGGGCACGTGTGCACACACGGGTGACTCGCTTTGTTGTGTGATAGGAAGGAACACGACGTGGTGAAGCGACTTTGCGGCGTTTTTTCTTTTTTTAGGGGCTACACTCCGCCCTGCGGGCTCTGTGGAAAACCCACTCCCTTGCCTTTTCTGCTCTCTACGTGCGGCCCGCCTGACCCTCGGCTCAGGGCCTGCATCACCCACCACTTTCTCCGCCTCTCCCCCTTCCTCTGTCCTCTCTCTCCAACGTTCTTCTTCCTCTTCTCCCACGTTTAGGCGTTCACACCGTCAGACTGGGGTCATCTCCTTATTTAAACGTCAGGGGGTCGGCAATCTTCATTTCACCCATACCCGCGTCCTTGATCACCTAAGTTTTCACAGGTTTCCAGGACGAGAATGTGAGCATCTGGGTGAGTAGACATGACTCTACCACCGCCAGCCCGTTCCATCACCAGGGCACTCGTGGTTTGAAAAGGAAAGCGCTCATCGCCCACTCGTGTGTCTGACTCCGCCACCCCATGGACTGTAGCCCGCCAGGCTCCTCTGTCCCCGAGATTCCTCAGGCAAAACGGAGGGTGCCCAGGGGCAATGACAGTGAAAGTCGCCCAGTCACGCCCCACCCTTTGTGACCCCGTGGAGGAATCTCCAGGCCAGAACACTGGAGTGGGAAGCCTTTCCCTTCTCCAGGGAGATCTTCTCAACCCAGGGGCTGAAGCCGGGTCTCCCCGCATGGCAAGCGGATCCTTTATCACCTGAGCCTCCAGGGAAGCCCTGGCCGTAGAATAAAACTCGTTACACTTGAGAAAATAATATTGCTGTCAAATTTCTTGCTGCCACAAGGTGGCAGGGTGGTATTATGCTACCTAAGTATTGGAATTATTTATTTATTATATATAGTTACATAATGATAAGTATATTTATTTTATATAATTAAAATGTTAATGGTAATATTTAATGTAATTAAAGTATTAATTTATAATTATAAATTATATAAAATTCTACATTATAATTATAGAGTATGAAAATATTAATTTAATATAATTAAACTATTTGGTTATATAAATGTCATATATATTTTAAAATATAATAAAGTATTATAATTATATTTATTGTATATATTACATATATATCATATATAGGATCCCAGGTGGTGCTAGTGGTAAAGAACTCGCTTGCCAATGCAGGAGACATAAAAGACAAGGGTTTGAGCCTCGGTCAGGAAGATCCGCTGGAGGAAGGCGTGGCAAACCACTCCAGCATTCTTGCTGGAAGAATCCCTCGGACAGAGGAGCCAGGTGGGCTATAGTCCATAGGGTCACACAGAGTTGGACATGACTGAAATGACTTACCATGCAGTCATCTATACCATATTCCATGTTCTTTCTGAATAATTAACATCTATGATTGTAGAATAAATCAATAATGGGTAGACCCCATTCAAAATATATCATACAAAGAGAAGTTTTGGCTAAACACATATTCCTGTTATATTTGTTTTCCCTCTTAGCACATCGGTAGCTGCAATTTGGTGTATGGCTGCTATGAACAAGGGGAAAGAATGTGGCTTAACTTGCTACTTGGAGAATGTATTATATCACTGTACAGTTCAGGGACTATAAGGACAAATTAAACTGTATTTATTCAAGTACAGTTGATTTACTGAAGAAGTTAATCAACTTCTTCAGTATATTATGCTTCATTATATAATATATAATTCAGTATATAATGCTTCATTATGTAATTCTTCAATACAATGCTGAAGAAGCTGAAGTGGAATGGTTCTATGAAGACGTACAAGACCTTCTAGAACTAACACCCAAAAAAGATGTCCTTTTCATTATAGGGGACTGGAATGCAAAAGTAGAAAGTCAAGAAACACCTGGAGTGACGGGCAAATTTGGCCTTGGAGTACGGAATGAAGCAGGGCAAAGGCTAATAGAGTTTTGCCAAGAGAATGCACTGGTCACAGCAAACACACTCTTCCAACAACACAAGAGAAGACTCTACACATGGACACCACCAGATGGCCAACACCAAAATCAGATTGATTATATTCTTTGCAGCCAAAGATGGAGAAGCTCTATACAGTCAGCTAAAAAAGACCAGGAGCTGACTGTGACTCAGATCATGAACTCCCTATTGCCAAATTCAGACTTATATTGAAGAAAGTAGGGAAAACCACTAGACCATTCAGGTATGACCTAAATCAAATCCCTTATGATTATACAGTGGAAGTCACAAGAAGATTCAAGGTATTAGATCCGATAGAGTGCCTGAGGAACTATGGATGGAGGTTCATGACGTTGTACAGGAGGCAGTGTTCGAGACTATCCCCAAGAAAAAGAAATGCAAAAAGGCAAAATGGCTGTCTGAGGAGGCCTTACAAATAGCTGAGAAAAGAAGAGAAGCTAAAGGCAAAGGAGAAAAGGAAAGATATATCCATTTGAATGCAGGGTTCCAAAGAATAGCAAGGAGAGATAAGAAAGACTTCCTCAGTGATCAGTGCAAAGAAATAGAGGACAACTATAGAATGGGAAAGACTAGATAACTCTTCAAGAAAATTAGAGATGCCAAGGGAACATTTCATGCAAAGATGGGCTCAATAAAGGACAGAAATGGTATGGACCTAACAGAAGCAGAAGATATCAAGAAGAGGTGGCAAGAATACACAGAAGAAGTATATAAAAAAGATCTTCACGACCCAGATAATCATGATGGTGTGATCACTCACTTAGAGCCAGACATCCTGGAATGAGAAGTCAAGTGGGCCTTAGAAAGCATCACTACGAACAAAGCTAGTGGAGATGATGGAATTCCAGTAGAACTATTTCAAATCCTAAAAGATGATGCTGTGAAAGTGCTGCACTCAATAGGCCAGCAAATTTGGAAAACTCAGCAGGACTGAGTTCGGCCACAGAACTGGAAAAGGTCAGTTTTCATTCCAGTCCCTAAGAAAGGCAATCCCAAAGAATGCTCCAACTACCGCACAATTGTACCCATCTCTCATGCTAGTAAAGTAATGCTCAAAATTCTCCAAGCCAGGCTTCACCAGTACATGAGCCGTGAACTTCCAGGTGTTCAAACTGGATTTAGAAAAGGCAGAGGAACCAGAGATCAAATTGCAAACATCTGTTGGATCATCAAAAAAGCACAAGAGTTCCAGAAAAACATCTACTTCTGGTTTATCGACTACTCCAAAGCTTTTGACTGTGTGAATCACAACAAACTGGAAAATTCTTAAAGAGATGGGGATACCAGACCACCTGACCTGCCTCCTGAGAAATCTGTACCAGGCCAGGAAGCAACGGTTAGAACTGGACATGGAACAACAGACTGGTTCCAGATCGGGAAAGGAGTACAACAAGGCTGTATATGGTCACCCTGCTTATTTAACTTATGTGCAGAGTACATCATGAGAAACGCTGGCTGGAAGAAGCACAAGCTGGAATCAAGATTTCTGGGAGAAATATCAATAACCTCAGTTGTGCAGATGATACCATCTTTATGGCAGAAAGTGAAGAAGAACTAAAGAGCCTCTTGATGAAAGTGAAAGAGGAGAGTGAAAAAGTTGGCTTAAAGCTCAGCATTCAGAAAACTAAGACCATGGCATCTGGTCCCATCACTTCATGGAAAAATAGATGGGGAAACAATGGAAATATTGAGAGACTTTGCGGGGGGCGGGGGGGCCTCCAAAACCACTGCAGATGGTGATTGCAGCCATGAAATTAAAAGATGCTTACTCCTTGGAAGGAAAGTTATGACCAACCTAGACAGCATATTAACAAGCAGAGACATTACTTTGTCAATAAAGGTCTGTCTCGTCAAGGCTATGGTTTTTCCAGTAGTCATGTATGGATGTGAGAGTTGGACTATAAAGAAAGCTGAGCACCGAAGAATTGATGCTTTTGATCTGTGGTGTTGGAGAGGCCTCTTGAGAGTCCCTTGGACTGCAAGGAGATCCAACCAGCCCATCCTAAAGGAAATCAGTCCTGAATATTCATTGGAAGGACTGATGCTGAAGTTGAAACTCCGATACTTTGGCCACCTGATGCGAAGAACTGACTCATTGGAAAAGACCCTGATGCTGGGAAAGATTGAAGGCAGGAGGAGAAGGGACGGCAGAGGATGAGATGGTTGGATGGCATCACCGACTCAATGGACATGGGTTTGAATAAACTCTGGGAGTTGGTGATGGACAGGGAAGCCTGTTGTGCTGTAATCCATGGGGTCACAAAGAGTCAGACACGACTGAGCGACTGAACTGAACAGAACTGAGTTGATTTACAGTGTTGTGTTAGTTTCAAGTATACAGCAAACAAGTGATTCAATATACAAGTATATAACAAGCGATTCAGTTATACATGTGTGTGTACGTACATATAGATACACATACATACATTCTTTAGAGTGTTTTCTTAAGCACTGCGTGCATGTTCAGTCAATTCTGACGCTGCAACCCCAGGGACTATATAGCTCACCAGGCTCCTCTGTCCATGGATTTCTCAGGCAAGAATACTGGAGTGGTTTGCCATTTCCTCCTCCAGGGGATCTTCCCGAGCCAGGGATCAAAACTATGTCTTTCATCTCCGGCATTGGCAGGTAGAGTCTTTGCCTCTGCATCACCTGGGAAGCCCACCTTGCTCTAATTAGAGTTAATCTCTTAGTAACCTCACTATGATGAATTCTATAACTTACGTTTTTAAAGCAATGTTCTTAGACACCTATTAACATTTAAAAACACAAGTTTCCTTATTCAGCAAATACATTATCAGTGAAGAGGGAGACACCTCCTCCCTGAAAGTTTATTGAACACCCTCCAAGAACAGAAACTTGTTGACCCAGCACAGCGTGAGAAGTTTCCATGGGTGCAGTGTCCAAAGACACAGGGCAGGGCTTTAAGATGTAGAATCCTCATTTGAAAAAGCACAGCAGTGCTCTGATGCTAATGGTTTTCAAAAGCCAGGCTCCTCTGCCTTTGTTATTCATTTTCCTGACTTCTGTTGAGTTTTGCTGGCTAGGGGGCCTTTTTCCTTACATGAGAACTGTGCTGTATTGATGACTTAGTCAAATGGACAAGGTGAGCATATTTCATCTCCAAGTGGATAAGCTCTGACATCCCTGAGACGCTATATTTCCCATTTGAATTAGAAGCTGTTGTATTTTTTTTTAACTTTTTGTTTTGCATTGGAGTGTAGCTGATTAATGATGTTGTGATAGTTTCGAGTGCAGAGCAAAGGCACTCAGCCGCACCTGTACACGTATCCATCCTCCCTCCCATCCAGGCAGCCACAGGGATGGACCTAGAAATTATCATGCTGAGTGAAGTCCGAGAAAGAGAAATATCACAGGAAGTCATTTATGTGCAGAACCTAAAAAGAAAAGGCCCCATTTCTTTCCTTCGTATGGCTGAGTGATATTCCAGTGTGTATGTGCTGCATCTTCTTTATCCATCCCTCTGTCACTGGATGTCTAGGTTGCTTCCGTGTCCGGGCTATTGTAAACAGTGCTGCCGTGAACACCGCGGTACCATCTTCAATCACGGTCTTCTCACCATAGCTGGCTCACTTTGCGATACAGCAGAGATTAACACAACATTGTAAAGCAGTTATATTGCAACAAAAATAAATGAAAGAATACATCTAAATGTTTAGCATAAATTGTTTCCAATAAATACCAGTATTCACCAAAAAAATGAAAAAATAAAAAGAAATTATACAAATGTACTTATTTACCAAACAGAAACAGACTCAGCTACTTAGAAAAGCTGCTTTTCAAGGCAGAAAGTAGGCAATGACATTTTCGGAAACACACATGACCAAGGAACCTATCATATCCTTTCTTACTAGGGTTACTTCCTTGTATCAGTCAAATATTTGTGATGAAAATGATGACAAAGATTCAAAGAAAGCAATACCCTGCGTTCCCATCCTTTTCGGCTTTTCTTTACTCATGGGTAAGCCCCAGGTAGAAAGTGTTGATAGGATGCATGTGTGTGTCAAGTAGCGAAAAAACAGAATTGGTTGTTTTGGGTAACATTTCCACTGTTCAGACAAGAAGGACACACAGATGTCTGTTTGACCTACAAATTGTACAACTTCAGTGATTCCACATGCCATTGAAATGCTCTTATATTTGTATTTAAAACAGACAATGTACAGTGCAAAGATGAATGGGAAATTTATGCTGGTAATCATATCTTTCAATTTCCTTGCTTAGGACACATGAAACAAATAACACCGAGGAAATAAAAAGCACCACGGCAAGCTAAGAGAGGTCTCAGTAGAAAGGCACAAGATTTTAACTGTTGCTAATTTCAATAACCCTTTTTCCTGCTTCTAAATGAAGGGTTCTCATCTTCCTTCTGTTCTAGGGCCCCACAAATTATGTAGCTGGCCTGGTGGTTATTCCTTTGTCTATAAAATGAAGTATTTCTAGAAGAAGATCTCTTAGGGTACCTCAGTTCTAAAATTCTACTTAGGGATTCTACTAGAAAAATAGGCTGTCTCTCTCTCTCTCTCTTTTTTTTTTTAATTTTAGTGGTGTCTAGCTGATTTACAATGCCGGGTTAGTTACTGTTGTACAGCTAAATGATCAGTTACGCATACATACGCATCCACCTTTCTCAGAGTCTTTTCCCATAGAGGTCACTGCGGAGAACCGAGGAGAGTTCCCTGTGCTGTACGCAGGTCCTTATTGGCTCTGTTTTACATACAGTGCTCTGTATATGTCAGTCCCATCTCCTCCTTTATCCCTGCCCTCTCTTAGCCTCTGATAACCATGCATTTGTTTTCTATGCCTAAACTCGAGACTCTACTGCTGCCTCTATATAGTATACAGTATATAGTGTACAATATACCATATACACTCTACAGTATATAGTATACAGTATACAGTGTACAGTACATAGTATACAGTATACAGTACATAGTATACAGTATACAGTGCACAGTATATAGTATACAGTATACAGTGTACAGTATATAGTATACAGTATATAGTATACAGTATACAGTGTACAGTGTACAGTATATAGTATACAGTACATAGTATACAGTATATAGTACACAGTATATAGTATACAGTATACAGTACATAGTATACAGTATACAGTGTACAGTATATAGTATACAGTATACAGTATATAGTATACAGTATATAGTATACAGTATACAGTGTACAGTATATAGTATACAGTACATAGTATACAGTATATAGTACACAGTATATAGTATACAGTATACAGTATATAGTATACAGCATATAGTATACAGTACATAGTATACAGTATATAGTATACAGTATACAGTATATAGTATACAGCATATAGTATACAGTACATAGTATACAGCATATAGTATACAGTATACAGTGTACAGTATACAGTATACAGTATATAGTATACAGTACATAGTATACAGTATATAGTACACAGTATATAGTATACAGTATACAGTATATAGTATACAGTATATAGTATACAGTATACAGTGTACAGTATATAGTATACAGTATATAGTACACAGTACATAGTATACAGTATATAGTACACAGTATATAGTATACAGTATACAGTATATAGTATACAGTATACAGTACATAGTATACAGTATACAGTATATAGTATATAGTACACAGCATATAGTATACAGTATACAGTATATAGTATACAGCATATAGTATACAATATACAGTGTACAGTATATAGTATACAGTATACAGTACAGAGTATACAGTATACAGTATATAGTACACAGTATATAGTATACAGTATATAGTAAACAGTATACAGTGTACAGTATATAGTATACAGCATATAGTATACAATATACAGTGTACAGTATATAGTATACAGTATACAGTACAGAGTATACAGTATACAGTATACAGTATATAGTATACAGTATATAGTAAACAGTATACAGTGTACAGTATATAGTATACAGTATACAGTATATAGTACACAGTATATAGTATACAGTATATAGTGTACAGTATGCAGTGTATAGTATATAGTATACAGTATATAGTATACAGTGTACAGTATATAGTATACAGTATATAGTACACAGCATATAGTATACAGTATATAGTATACAGTATACAGTATATAGTATACAGTATACAGTGTACAGTATATAGTATACAGTATATAGTATACAGTGTACAGTATATAGTGTAGTATACAGTATACTATGTACACTATATAGTGTACAGTATGTGGTATATAGTATACAGTTTATAGTATACAGTATATAGTATACAGTATACAGTGTACAGTATATAGTATACAGTATATAGTACACAGCATATAGTATACAGTATATAGTATACAGTATACAGTATATAGTATACAGTATACAGTGTACAGTATATAGTATACAGTATATAGTATACAGTGTACAGTATATAGTGTAGTATACAGTATACTATGTACGCTATATAGTGTACAGTATGTGGTATATAGTATACAGTTTATAGTATACAGTATATAGTATACAGTATACAGTGTACAGTATATAGTATACAGTATATAGTACACAGCATATAGTATACAGTATATAGTATACAGTGTACAGTATATAGTATACAGTATACAATATACAGTATACAGTATACAGTATACCATGTATACTATATAGTATACAGTATGTGGTATATAGTATACAGTTTATAGTGTATAGTATATAGTATGCAGTATATAGTATACAGTGTATAGTATACAGTATATAGTATATAGCAGCCCTCTATGTGTCAGCTGCTCAGTTGTGTCTGACTCTTTGAGACCCCATGGATTGTAGCCCGCCAGGCTCCTCTGTCCATGGAATTCTCCAGGCAAGAATACTGGAATGGGTTACCATTGTCTTCTCCAGGGGATCTTCCCGAAGCAGAGATTGAACCTGGGTCTCTCACATTGCAGGCAGATTCTTTACCATCTAAGCCTCTAGGGAAGCCCTCTGTAGGCTTGGCCAAAGCTTGGCACCTTTGTGCTGAGAGAAAGGTACCCATATTTTGGAGAGTATTGGCCTGGATTCTGACTGCATAGTTAGGACCTTTTACTTGAATATTCAGTTCAGTTCAGTCGCTCAGTTGTGTCTGATTCTTTGCAACCCCATGGACTGCAGCACTCCAGGCCTCCCTGTCCATCCCCAACTCCCAGAATTTACTCAAACTCACCTCCACTGAGTTGGTGATGCCATCCAACCATCTCATCCTCTGTCGTCCCCTTCTCCTCTTGCCTTCAATCTTTCCCAGCATCAGGATATTTTCAAATGAGTCAGGTTTTCACATCAGGTGGCCAAAGTATTGGAGGTTCAGCTTCAGCATCAGTCCTTCCAATGAATATTCAGGACTGATTTCCTTGAGGATGGACTGGTTGGATCTCCTTGCAGTCCAAGGGACTCTCAAGAGTCTTCTCCAACACCACAGTTCAAAAGCATCAATTCTTTGGCACTCAGCTTTCTTTATAGTCCACTTTCACACCCATACATGACCACTGGAAAAACCATAGCCTTGACTAGATGGACCTTTGTGGGCCAAGTAATGTCTCTGCTTTTTAATATGCTATCTAGGTTGGCCATAACTTTTTCCCCAAGGAGTAAGACTCTTCTTATTTTAAGGCTGCAGTCACCATCTGCAATTCTTTTGGAGCCCCCCAAAATAAAGTCTGCCACCCACTGCTTCCATTGTTTCTCCATCTATTTGCCATGAAGTGATGGAAACCAGATCTAGTCCCTTAAATCTATTTCTCACTTCCATTGTATAATCGTTAGGGATTTGATTTAAGTCATACCTGAATGGTCTTATGGTTTCCCTACTTCAATTTCAGTCTGAATTTGGCAATAAGGAGTTCGTGATCGGAGCCACAGTCAGCCCCCAGTCTTGTTTTTGCTAACTGTATAGAGCTTCTCCATTTTGGCTACAGAGAATATAATCAGTCTGATTTTGGTATTACCTATCTGGTGATATCCATGTATAGAGTCTTCTCTTGTGTTGCTTGAAGAGGGTTTTGCTATGACCAATGCATTCTCTTGGCAGAACTCTATTAGCCTTTGCCCTGCTTCATTCCGTACTCCAAGGCCAAATTTGCCTGTTTTTCCAGGTGTTTCTTGACTTTCTACTTTTGCATTCCAGTCCCCTATAATGAAAAGGACATCTTTTTGGGGTGTTAGTTCTAGAAGGTCTTGTAGGTCTTCATAGAACTGTTCAACTTCAGCTTCTTCAGGGTTTACTAGTCAGGGCATAGACTTGGATTATAGTTATATTGAATGGTTTGCCTTGAAAACGAACAGAGATCATTCTGTCATTTTTGAGACTGCATCCCAGTACTGCATTTCGGACTCTTTTGCTGACTATGATGGCTACTCCATTTCTTCTAAGGGATTCCTGCCCACAGTAGTAGATATAACGGTCATCTGAGTTAAATTCACCCATTCCAGTCTATTATAGTTCGCTGATTCCTAGAATGTCGACATTCACTCTTGCCATCTCCTGTTTGACCACTTCCAATTTGCCTTGATTCATGGACCCAACATTCCAGGTTCCTATGCGATATTGCTCTTTACAGCATCGGGTGTTGCTTTTGCTTTGGTTCCGTCTCTTCATTCTTTCTGGAGTTATTTTTCCACTGATCTCCAGTAGCATATTAAGCACCTACCAACCTGGGGACTTCCTCTTTCAGTATCCTATCATTTTGCCTTTTCATACTGTTCATAGGGTTCTCAAGGCAGGAATGCTGAAGTGATTTGCCATTCCCTTCTCCAGTGGCCCACATTCTGTCAGAATTTTCCACCATGACCCGTCTGTCTTGCGTGGCCCTACAGAGCATGGCTCATAGTTTCATTGAGTTAGACAAGGCTGTGGACCATGTGATTAGATTGGTTAGTTTTCTGTGACTGTGATGAATTTTAAGCTTCCATTTTCTCCCGTGGCTAGGTGCCTTTTACAGAACAAACGACCCAGCATCACACAGTAGTACTGATCCTGTCCACTCAAATGTCTTCCTCTTACCCATTGAAAGTTTGAGTCTATCTTCTCATTTATGCACCCATAATTATTAATCATAATTCAAATAATGTCTGGTATTGATTTTTTTAAAAAAGACTAGAATGTTGCTTCTTGCATTGATCTCTAGGTGTTGGCAATTCTGAACAAGTGGCGGTGGAGTGAAATATTACAAACTTTTGGGGAAACAGGAGGAATTGTGCAAACACATAACTCAGTTGGCTTTTATTCTTTGCTGTGGCTGTTTATATTGGATTCTTTTGAAATAAATATCATTCAACTTTGCAAATGTTGCTTCTTTGGTAGCATGTTCTGAAGAGATGGAGTCCTTAAATGATAGCATTTAATGTGTATCACTTTTAGCATTTAATATATATCATGTTTAACATTTAACATGGATCATTTTTAACATTTAATGTGTATCATTGTTCTTCATCAAGAATGCGAAACCAAAGACTGGTTCTCTTGATTTCGTTAAAAATGCATTGCCTTGTCCTTCCGAGCAGGTCTGCTGACTAATTAGAGACTGACAGTTCTAAATGATGCTTTCCCGCCCAGCTACCTTATCCTCGACGGGTGGTTTCTTATAAGTGCATTGCTCTTCTCTGCTTTTCCTCCCAGGCTGTTGTGAAGTGTTGCTATGAGGCAGCTGAACAGCCGCTCTGATTTCCCCAGAAGTGGCTGCATTCCAGGAGTGGGCAAAGCAAATTATGTAAATTTCATTTTTTTCAGGGTTTCCTTGGAAACCAGAGATGCTGCTCCTGTTTGAATTGGACCTGCAGGCAAGAGCATGAAGTGGAACTCTGGTGGGGTTGGGGGAGCGTGGGGGATTCTGGAGACGACATTCAAAGTGGTTGGCTTCATTTTTGTATTTCAAATACATGTATTCAGCTTAAAGGAGCTGCAAGAGCGCAAAGAATGAGAACAGCAACACCGCTTGTGGTTCCCAACCCCATCCTCACACCCACAGTGACCTAAATTGACTGAGGCCATTAAAAACGAGGAAGGAGTAAAATTCAGAACGTCTCCCCTTATGAACTTACAAAAGCTAAACTGAGTGGCAGTCCCAACCAGTCTCTGGTTATTTCCATATAAAAAGCCAAATAGGGGTGATTCAGCCCCAATCTTCTTGTAAGGCACTCATTCTGGCCAACGGGTGGAGAGAGACCTTACTTTGTACTCAGTACTGTGTTAGATCTTGAGAAAACAGTGATGAAAATCAGAGTGCTCCTTGCTAGAGCCCACGGGGCAGAGAAGCAGACACTAGACTCTGAAACCTTGCCGTCGTAGAATAAGCGATTGAGGAGCACGTGAGGGCCAACGTGCAATTCTAAGGGATCCCTGATTCCCCTGGATGTTTCTGGAATGTCTGCTATAGCATGGCACTTGCTAAATACTGGAGAACAGTTATTTAGGGCGGGTTCTAAAAATGACTATCCACATGATACCAAACAAAACTTGTCAAATAGCCAGTTGCTTTGCTACATTATGCCAAATAACTCACCATCCAAAATATATTGCAGATAGAATGAACCAGATGCCTTGGACACATGTGAACATGACTAAGAAGACAGTTCTGACCATTGAATTGATCGAAGAATCCGTTTAGAACCTTTGATCTCAAGAAATATCGATTTTAAAAAATGAAGTTCCAAAGATTACGGAAGCACACAAAATTAAATTTTTTCAAAGGTGTGAGAATTTTTGAATTTCTTATTAGTGTATGATATTATATTTGTGCTGTTTCTACTCGTTTTACAGCTTTTATTTTTTAATTTAATTATTATTTTCTATGTATTTTTTCCAAAGTTAGATGATTTTTTTTATTGTTGTTTATACTTTTAATTGCATGTTGCTCTCTGTTTTGGCTTCCCTGGAGGCTCAGATGGTTAAGAATCTGCCTGAAATGCAGGAGACACAGGTTCAATCCCTGGGTTGGGAAGATCCCCTGGAGAAGGGAATGGCAACGCACTCCAGTATTCTTGCCTGAAGAATCCCAAGGACAGAGGTGCCTGGCTAGTTAAGTCCATGGGGTCACAGAGACTGGGACAAGACTGAATGACTAACACACACACGCATAACTGCTTTACAATGCTGTGTTCCTCCTGGTGTCGAACCAGGGTCTCCTGCCTTGCAGGTGGATTCTTTACCAACGGAGCTATTGGGGAAGCCTATACGGTATTCTTATATTTCAGTAATAAAAATATTTTATTTTGTGGACTTCCAATGACTGACAAGTTGCTATCCTCTATAATTTACATGTGTCTTTTCCCCCAATATTTTAGTCATTACAAAATAAGCTTTTAGTTCTAGGTAGATGGGGTTTCCCTGGTGGCTCAGTGGTAAGGAATATGCCTGCCAATGCAGGAGATGCTGGTTCAATCCCTGCGTTGGGAAGATCCCCTGGAGAAGGGAATGGCAACCCACTCCAGCATTCTCGCCTGAAGAATCCCATGGACAGAGCAGCCTGGTGGGCAAAGAGTCAGACATGACCGAGCGGCTAAACATGCACACTAGCTAGATGGGATTTGTTAATTCTCACTTGAAAAATAAAGAAGTAGAAATTTCTTTCTAATGAAACTTGGAATGTAATCTTAGGGTTTGATGGCTTTGACTGATAGATTTAGTAAATGTATAGTTTTTTTTTTTCCTCCCTATAATTCTATGTCTTAGTTTTTAGCCAAAAAAAAAATTAGTTTCCAAGTCTCTCACATGACATTGTTGGGTGACTCATATCTCCTTTGTCATTTCTAAGAATTGGTCAGAGCTGTTTGTTTTTCCTCTCTTTCTTTTCCTCTTCCTGCTTGCAAAGCCCACAGCAATTCATAGGTACTGTCTGTATTCTTTGTGAGAATACAGACACTCTAGCCAGAGATTGGGTAACCTTGTGAGGTCCTAACAAGGGCCTTCACATTTCTCTTCCCTATTATCTGTTTATTCTGGCCAGCACTCGTGGCCCAAATCCAAGGCCTGAAGCCACTGCATTTGGAAGATCAATTCTCATAAGTCATACTCTTTCCAAGCAGGTCAGGAGATCAGGGTGGCTTCTGGTTTGTAAATATGTACCATCATTCCTGCTTGTTTTGAAAAGTGTGAATCTGTTCCAAAGTGACTGGTAGATTAAGGATCCATTTGAGGATAACAAACTTTGCATCTATAAAGAAAGCTGAGTGCAGAAGAATTGATGCTTTTGAACTGTGGTGTTGGAGAAGACTCTTGAGAGTCCCTTGGATCACAAGGAGATCCAACCAGTCCATCCTAAAGGAAATCAGCCCTGAATATTCATTGGAAGGACTGGTGCTGAAGCTGAAACTCCAATACTTTGGCCACCTGATGTGAAGAACTGACTCCCTGGAAAAGACCCTGATTGAGGGCAGGAGGAGAAGGGGACAACAGAGGATGAGGTGGTTGGATGGCATCACTGACTCAATGGACATGAGTCTGAGCAAGCTCTGGGAGTTGGTGATGGACAGGGAGGCTTGGCGTGCTGCAGTCCGTGGGGTCGCAAGGGGTCGGACACGACTGAGCGACTGAACTGAAACCTTGCATGTGCTTGGGTGAATGTGTGGCTAGTATTCCTTTTTTGTGAATAAGGAACACACTAAGTAAACAGAAAACTGCCCTGAGATGAACCGAACCAGCTGGGACCACACCAAGTCCATCAACAAGCACACTTCACGAGGGCCCTGAGCCACGCCCCACCACATCTGCTGTTACAACTTCCCCGTTGCAGAGACACCTTTTTCCCCAACACTCTCCAGTAACTCACAGCTGTTGTAAGCAGCCCACTTCCATGAGCAAATGCCAGGTGCCACATTTGTCAGAGGATTTAAGTATTTCTTAACCATTTAACACGTGCTACCATTTTGGCTGGGTTTTCCTGGTGGCTCAGTGGTAAAGAATCTGCTTGCCACTACAGGAGACGGGGGTTCGACCCTGGGTTGGGAAGATCCCCTGGAGGAGGAAATGGCAACTCACGTCAGTATTTTTGCCTGGAGAATCCCATGGACAGGGGAGTCTGGCAGAGTTGCAAAAGAGTCAGCCTCAACTTTGCTACGAAATGACAACAAGAACCATTTTGGTTAGGTGTCTATGCTTTCTTTAGTAATTTTTTAATGAGCTCTGATTAAATTCAAGAATAGTATGCCCCAAGCTCAGTGGATCCAAAGCATACAGTGGTTTTTGCATACAGTGGTGATTTGGAGGAACACATCCACCAAACTGGGCTTCCCTGGTAGCTCAGTTGATGCAGAAACCGCCTGCAGTGCTGGAGACTCTGATTCGATTCCTGGGTCAGGAAGGTCCCCTGGAGAAGGGACAGGCTATCCACTCCAGTATTCTAGGACTTCCCTTGTGGCTCAGCTGATAAAGATTCCACCTGCAATGCGGGAGACCTGGGTTTGATCCCTGGGTTGGGAAGATCCCTTGGAGAAGGGAAAGGCTACCCACTCCAGTATTCTGACCTGGAGAATTCCATGCACTTGTAGTCCAGGGGGTCACAAACTGTCGGACACAACTGAGCGATTTCATTCACTTTTCATACACCAAATTATAGCAGAATCGACTGTATGTGGAAACCAAAAGAAAAAGAGTAGGGCAGTGTGTGTGCCTCCAATGTGAGAAAGAAAGACACCAATGAACTTATCTACAAAATGGAAACAGACTCACAGGCACAGAGGACAGACTTGCAGTTGCCAGTGTGGAGGTGAGGTGGGATGAACTGGGATTTGGGACTAGCAGATACAAAGTATTAAAGAATGGATCAACAAGGTCCTACTTATAACACAGAGAACTGTATTCAATATTCTATGATAAACCATAATTGAAAATAATATAAAAAAGAATGTATGTAATGCGTATAACCAAATCTCTTCATTATACAGCAGAAACTAACACAACATCATAAGTCAACCATGAAAGTGAAAGCATTAGCCACTCAGTCATGTCTGACTCTCTGAGACCCCCGTGGATCATAGCCCTCCAGGCTCCTCTGTCTATGGAATTCTCCAGGCAAGAATCCTGGATGGGTGGCCATTCCTTTCTCCAGGGGATCTTCCTGACCCAGGGATCGAACCCAGGTCTCCCACATTCTTCAATGTCTGAGCCACCAAGAAAGCCTATACTTCAATTTTTTTAAAAAAGGGATGTCATTAAGACACTCACCTAAAATTTGTTATAAACCGTTAGTAACGCAGGCATTAATTGCAGCCTGTAAGAACATTGCCCTAAGCCTTGTGTATGTATTGCCAAATCAACCCTCATGGCAGACTTAGTAAGGAAGCATTGCTGTGCAGGGAGAATTGCTCACTCTTGACGATTCCATCCCCTTGCAGGACGGGGCGTCAGTGCAAAGCTTCCCCTTCTCATCACCCGGGAGCTGGCCGCCTCCGCTCTGACTCGAGCTCTGAGGAGCTCCTCCAGCTTCCGTTCATCCAGCTCTTTGCAATGCCATGGACTGCATCCCGCCAGGCTCCTCTGTCTGTGGAATTCTCCGGCCAAGAACGGTGGAGCTGGTTGCCACGCCCTCCTCCAGGGGATCTTCCTGACCCAGGGACTGACCCTGGGTCTCCTGCATTGGCAGGCGGATTCTTGACCACTGAGCCACCTGGGAAGCCTCCGTCTCTCTCACCACGTGGGCTACAGATCCCTCATTATGTAGGTTTCTTGGGTACGGGCAGGTCCCCGTGTGCTCTTCTGATCAGCTGCTGAAATCGCAGTACACACTCTCCCAACAGGCCTTTGGGAGGTTTGAGATGAGGTGGACAGGCCGACCTCTCGGGACTAGGAAGGAACAGAATAAGACGGATGGATGCACTACTTTGCAAAAACACAGTCTTGAAAAATGTCCCTCCCTACTCTCTTGGTTCTTTTTATTTTTATTTTTTCAGTTGGAGGATAATGGATTTACAATATTGTGTTGGTCTCTGCCATACATCAACATGAATCAGCCATAGGCATACACATGCCCCCTCCCTTCTGAACCCCCTCCTGTCTCCCGCCCCATCCCACCCCTCTCAGTTGTCACAGAACACTGGGTTAGGCTCCCCGCATCAAACAGCAAATCCCCACCTGCTGTCTATTTTACAGATGGTCATGTATTTTTCCACGCTCTTCTTTCAGTTTGACCCACCCTGTCCTTCTCCCAGGTCACCACAGCACTTTTTACAATAAGTAGGACTTGGAAGCAACCTAGATGCCAATTGACAGATGAATGGATACAGAAATTTGGGGTACATATATACAATGGAATGTTACTCAACTATAAAAAAGAACACACTTGAGTCAGTCCTAATGAGGTGGATGAACACAGAGCCTATTATACAGAGTGAAGTCAGAAAAAGAAAGACAAATACTGTATATTAACATACACATATAAATCTAGAAAGATGGTGCCATGAACCTATTTGCAGGGAAGCAGTGGAGATGGAGACATAGGTTGTTTTTTTTTTATCATAATTTTTATTGAGGTATAGTTGGCTCATCTGGTAAAGAATCTGCCTGTGATGCGGGAGACCTGGGCTCGATCCCTGGGTTGGGAAGATGCCCTGGAGAAGGGAAGGGCTACCCACTCTAGTATTCTGTCCTGGAGAATTACATGGAATGTATCGTCTATGGGGTCACAAAGAGTGAGACATAACTGAGCGACTTTCACTTTTCGTAGTGGATTTACAGTGTTGTCTTAGTTTCAGGTCCACAGCAAAGTGATCGAATGATGCCTACATACCTATCTATGTTTTCACTCTTTTCCCATATAGGTTATTATAAAATACGAAGTAGAATTCCCTGTGCTATACAGGAGGTCCTGGATACTTATCTATTTTGTATATTGTAGTGTGTGTCTGTTAAGCCCAACATCCTAGCTTATCCCTCCCCACACCTGTTTCCCCTTTGGTAATCATGTTTGTTTTCTATGTCTATGAGTCTGTCTCTGTTCAGTATATAGGTTCATTTGTATCTTTTTTTTTTTAAGATTCCACATAAAAGCCATATCACATGATAGTTGTCTTTGTCTTGGTTCTCTTTGTCCTCAAAGGAGGCAAGGTGACTCAACTGTGGTACAACAGGTTTGACGTTTCCATTGAAAATCTGCACGCAGTACGTGGCGACTTTCTAATAGCTCCTGTCTTGCGATCTTTTCAGACCAGGAAACTCAGGGACAATGGGTGGGTGAGTCCCTGGCTTCCTCAAAAACTGGAGCAGGGTTAACGAGAAGAAGGAGGGAGAGAGAGGTAATTACACAGCTGAATGTTCCCACTAAGAGGTATTTGATGTGGCTAAGAAACACGGTTTGGGTCTGTGAGCTTAACGTGTGGGAAGAACTTTCTTAACTGGGTGTTTTGTAAAGACTTATATTAACCCTTGGTGGCAGAGACGGTAAAGCATCTGCCTACAATGCGGGAGACCTGGGTTCAATCCCTGGGTCGTGAAGGTCTCCTGGAGAAGTAAATGGCACCCCACTCCAGTATTCTTGCCTGGAAAATCCCACGGACAGAGGAGCCTGGTAGGCTACAGTTCATGGGGTCACAAAGAGTCAGACACAACTGAGCGACTTCACTCACTCATATTAACCCAGGGCTTCCCAGGTGGTGTTAGTGGTAAAGAAGCTGCCAGCCAATGCAGGAGACACAAGTTCAATCCCTGAGTCCGGAGGATCTCCTGCCAGAGGAAATGGCAACCCACTCCAGTATTCTTGTCTGGGAAACCCCATGGACGGAGGAGCCTGGTAGGCTTCCGTCCGTAGGGTTGCAAAGAGTGGGACATGACTGAGCGACTGAGCGTGCATATTAATCCAAGCAGATTTGTGTCCTCAGGCCTTGGGTTTGTAACTGCCCTGGCAAGGCTGTAGACTTTCTAATCTGCGATGCTAAGTGTGTGGTGCTTCCCGTGGTGGCTCTGTCCGCAGTGAAGTAACTGTTTCCATAGAAACAGGGATGCAGGCACAGATGGCCTCAAAGGAATGGTGCCCAGGTTCTACCTGCCAAATGGGAACAGCCTCCAGCTGTGGTCCTGGCCTTGAGCCATGGACCAAGAGGGTTTCTGAGGACAGCCAGGCCACTAGACCCCAGGCAGAGCGTGCAAGCCACGTGGATGGTGTCAGTAAAGTCACTGCTGCCTCATCAGTGGGCTCGCCAGATGCTGGCCATGCAGGTGGTCTCCAAGCAGAGATGCAGGTGCTGTGTGGGCCTCAGCTGAGTCATCAACATGCCTTTAGCAGGTGCAGGAAGCTTCAGTAGTAAGCTCCATACCTCGGAGTACGTCTTGTCCTCAGCAAAAATCAGCCATAAGGGAAACAATCACACTGTATGCAAGTTTCTTAGCTGTTAGGAGTGCTCGGTCTCTCGGCGGTGCCTGACTCTTTGTGACCCCATAGATTGTAGCCCACCAGGTTCCTCTGCCCATGGGGTTTCCCAGGCAAGAATCCTGGAGTGGGTTGCCACGCCCTCCTCCAGGGGATCTTCCTGACCCAGGGATCGAACCTGTGTCTCTTGCATTTCCTACATGTGCAGGCGGTATGTGCCATCAGGGAAGCCCATGATATTAGGAGGTTGAACCATAATTTTTGTGCCACAGTGAGTTCTGGGTGCAGTAGCAAGACTTAAGTCTTTAAAGTATAAATGCTAGGTCTCAGTAGGCAGTTCTGAATCAGCGCCCCCCCCAAAAAAAGAGAGAGAGAAATCAGCCTTGCAATTCTGTCTCTTTTCCACTGGTTCCATAAAAGCCTCCCAAAATAGGTCCTTAACTGGGGACTGAATTAAGGAAAAAAATTTTCCTACAAGGCAGAAATTGAATCACTAAGTCATGTCGGATTCCTTGTCCGAACCCTACTAGGCTCCTCCGTCCATGGAATTTCCCAGGCAAGAATACTGGAGTGAGTTGCCATTTCCTAACTCCAGGGGATCTTCCCAAACCAGGGACTGAACCTGCATCTCTTGGGTGTTCTTGCATTGGCAAGAGGATTCTTTACCAATAGTGCCAACTGGGAAGCCCAAGGTACCTTGCACCCAAGCAACTCAAAAACAGGAAACAGTGGAAAGACCACTTTGAAACAGAATTGAAAACTCAGGGCTACACCCAGAAGACTGTGGAGGTAGATGCAAACCCAGAGTTGTGGGATCATGAGCCTCAAGGAATAAATGCAAATTAGCAGGCTGTGGATATATGGATACGAAAGAAGAAAAGATGCAAAAAGAGCTGAGAGCAAAGTTTTAATTTGGCAAGAAAGCAGTGATGTCTAAGAGACTAAAGAGTGAGTTTTTCCTCCCGGCGATAGCAGGTGAGTCCTGCCAAAAATAACCATCTGTATTGCAAGGAGCTTACTCTCTGCTGAGCAAGTTTGCACATCACAGATTGTAAACAAGTGCTCTGAACTGAGCGCCGTTCCAATGACGATAAATCCAAGATGTTCTTTGTTTGCTCAGACAAAACTGGGTGTCTACTACAGTTTCTTTGCAATGCTAGGTTCTGAAACCATAATATTTCCTGGGGTTAATCTCTAGTAGCTGAGGACAATCTTGTTTTCTAAATTGGTTGGTGATAAGGATGTGGGGTTATTTCTAGGAGAGTCTTTCAAGAAAGGCCATGGGCATCAGAGTCTTCATGTTGAAAGAATTTCATTTCCAGAATCCCAAAGAAGCTACCCGCATTCCTGAGCAAAACAGCCCAGGCTGCAGCTGCTGAATGAATAGTAACTCTAGATTGGTATCAAGTGCCCTTCAAGTCTAAGTGGAATAAGAAGCCAAATTGGATATTTTAGGATATATGACATTTTTGTTGGATCTTTGGTTGGCAAAAGGAAGAGAACTTGGTGCAGGGTTAATTCTTTTGGATGCTACTATATTGGAGATAAGACACAAACTTGAACTCACAAGGGGTACACTCTTTGAATCAATCCCCTCCCAGGATCCCTAGTTTGGAGAAATTTTGTTACTGAATCATAAGATTGTCACCTAATCTTTTGGCAGCGCCCTGATATGCTCCTTTGGTTCATATGGTTGGACAGTTCGAAATGAGAAATAAAAGGGGGCCTGAATTTCCTTCTTTTATTTTATTTAGCATTTTGTTCTGACCCATTTCAGAGCATCCTGAGAGGAACACATGAACTGCTCACTTGTGGATCTAAGAGGAGACCCAGAGTGGGTGTGGCTGGTATTGAAGAGGCCCACGAAATTGAAGACAAGGCTGTCCTCAAAAATCAAGGCACTGGTTCTTTCCTGATGGGTTTAATGTCTAAGCAACAATGGGTTACGACCTCAGAAACCTGGAGCAATCTTTCTTTCAGCTTCAGAAGTTCCCCCCAATAATATGTGTGATCCCTTCTAACCTTTAGTCACTTCTACCTGAAGAGATGAAGTTGTTTATCAGATCAGCAACTTTGAGGAGCATAATTTGGTCATGCTGACATCAGCTCTTCTTTTCTTTCTTTTTTCCTCTTTCCTTGCCTCTAGGAAGTAAAGTTCCTCCCTGCCCTCAGCCTGACCTTGATGATCTTTGTCTTGCACGTCCAGTCTGGCATGGACATGGGTGCTTGTATGTTCTGTTCAGAGAGTCACTCAATACGTCCATCTGGTTCTGACGCTAAGCTCCATCGTCTTCCTTAAGGTTTATCATTAATCCAGGTGATAATGTGAACTCCACCAGCTGACTTCGCAATATTTTCTCAATTTCCTCAGAACTCGGGTTTGGAAAAGGGGTGCTCTGTACTAAGCCTGTCAACTTCCCTATGACTAACATGGATCTCAATTTGCAGTTAAGATGAATGGATTTTTGTGAGAGAGACAGGCTTAACAAGTTCATGGCATTAATGAAGAAATGAAGCCAATATCTAGGCAAAGTCTGACTGGTTTTATGTGTGCTCAGTTGGTTCTGACTCTTTGAGACCCCATGAACTGTAACCCACCAGGCTCCTCTGTCCATGGGATTCTCCAGGCAAGAATCCTGGAGTGGGTTGCCATTTTCTTCTCCAGGGGATCTTCCCGACCCGGGGACTGAACCCAGATCTCCTGCACTGCAGGCAGATTCTTTACTGTCTGAGCCACTAGGGAAGCATTTACTTGGTGACAAACAGAAATGGGATGAGTTAGGAGTCTCAGAACACTTTGCCCTTTTGAGATAAGACTAGGTGAAAAAGAGGATGAGAAAAGGAGGGTGGAGAAGAGAGAAGAGTGGGAGAAGAAGCTAGGCGTGAGGGGAGAAAATGGGTGGGTGGTCTTATCACTGATGTGGATCCACCCTCCTGACACTCCACAGTGAAGAAGTGATCATGAAAAATATGAGAATTGTGACCCAAA
This sequence comes from Cervus canadensis, assembly GCF_019320065.1. Classification (NCBI taxonomy): domain Eukaryota; kingdom Metazoa; phylum Chordata; class Mammalia; order Artiodactyla; family Cervidae; genus Cervus; species Cervus canadensis. The sequence continues at coordinate 3,069,279 of NC_057386.1, read as the reverse complement.
GAATCCCATGGTGGAGGTGGGGAAAATAAGGTGCTTAGCTCAGTATATACATATATCCGTAATTATTATTTATACTTATTTGTATCTATCAATTAAGAAAAAGCCTATGACATCTCTGGTACTGCTCTCCTTTTTAAAGACTTCTTTGTGGTACATATTTGACTTCATACACTGAATGAGCTATGCAAATGTTCAAACTCAGTTCAGTTCAGTTCAGTCACTCAGTCGTGTCCAACTCTTTGCAACCCCATGGACTGCAGCACGCCAGGCCTCCCTATCCATCACCATCTCCTGGAGCTTACTCAAACTCATGTCCATTGAGTCAGTGATGCCTGACTGGTCCGTGATCCAACCATCTCACCCTCTGTCGTCCCCGTCTCCTCCCACCTTCAATCATTCCCAGCATCAGGGTCTTTTCCAATGAGTCAGTTCTTCACATCAGGTGGCCAAAGTGTTGGAGTTTCAGCTTCAGCATCAGTCCTTCCAATGAATATTCAGGACTGATTTCCTTGAGGATGGACTAGTTGGATCTCCTTGCAGTCCAAGGGACTCTCAAGAGTCTTCTCCAACACCACAGTTCAAAAGCATCAATTCTTTGGTCAGCTTTCCTTATAGTCCAACTCTCATATCCATACATGATTATTGGAAAAACCATAGCTTTAATTAAACAGACCTTTGTTGCAAAGTAATGTCTCCATTTTCTAATATGCTGTCTAGTTTAGTCATAACTTTTCCTCCAAGGAGCAAGCGTCTTTTAATTTCATGGCTGCAGTCACCATCTGCAATGATTTTTGGAGTCCCCAAAAAGAGTCTCTTACTGTTTCCATTGTTTCCCCATCTATTTGCCATGAAGTGATGGGACCAGATGCCATGATCTTAGTTTTCTGAATGTTGAGTTTTAAGCCAACTTTTTCATTCTCCTCTTTCACTTTCATCAAGAGGCTCTTTAGTTCTTTGCTTTCTGCCATAAGGGTGATGTCATCTGCATAGCTGAGGTTATTTTTACTTCTTCCAGCAATCTTGATTCCAGCCTGTGCTTCATCTAGCCCAGCGTTTCTCATGATGTGCTCTGCATAGAAGTTAAATAAGCAGGGTGACAACATACAGCCTTGACGTACTCCTTTTCCAATTTGGAACCAGTCTGTTATTCCATGTCCAGTTCTAACTGTTGCTTCCTGACCTGCATACAGATTTCTCAGGAGGCAGGTCAGGTGGTCTGGTATTCCCATCTCTTTCAGAATTTTCCACAGTTTATTGTGATCCATACAGTCAAAGGCTTTAGCATAGTCAATAAAGCAGAAATAGACACTTTTCTGGAACTCTCTTGTTTTTTCAATGATCCAACAGATGCTGTCAATTTGATCTCTGGTTCCTCTACCTTTTTAAAATCCAGCTTGAACATCTAGAAGGTCATGGTTCATGTACTGTTGAAGCCCGACTTGGAGAATTTTGAGCATTACTTTGCTAGCGTGTGAGATGAGCACAATTGTGTGGTAGTTTGATCATTCTCTGGCATTGCCTTTCTTTGGGATTGGAATGAAAACTGACCTCTTCCAGTCCTGGGGCCATTGCTGAGTTTTCCAAATTTGCTGGCATATTGAGTGAAGCACTTTCACAGCATCATCTTTTAGGATTTGAAATAGCTCAACTGGAATTCGATCACCTCCACTAGCTTTGTTCATAGTGATGCTTCCTAAGGCCTGCTTGACTTCACATTGACTTCACAAGATTGACTTAAGTCAAAGAAAAAGAAAAAAAAAAACAAACATTTTCATCCTCATGGAGCTGCGGGAACCAGACACCTCATTAGAAGTCAATTAACTAAAAACCACCAAAAATTAGATAAGGATTTGTCTTACTTTCGACACAGCAGTGATTTAACTGGAGAGAACGCCAAGAACCATCCTTCCAGGGTGATTAGCACAGCCGTTAAGCATTCCTTAGGATTAGGACTGACACGGAAGGAGAGAGAAGAGCCTGGAATTATAGCCCCCATGCAGGCAGTTAGAGAGGAGGTCCTTGGGCGACAGAAAGGATGGAGTGAAATTGTCGGGGAAAGTAGCTAGTTCTTCGGGAACATATTTAGTTTCTAAAATTCTGCATCTCTCTGGTTTAAATATCGGGAGGTTTGGGTTTTTAAGGAACATTAGAGAGAGTACAAGTGGGCTTCAGTGAGGCTCTATTGAAAATTTCTTAACAGTTTTTGAACATCCACAGCCAATTAAGTGATGAGTCAGTTCGAAAGAGCATAATAATCTAAGCAAGTAATAATATCCATCTATTGCTTCTGTCTACAATGCATTTACTGAAAAGTAGAAAGCATGGTGAAAAGTTTCTCAAGAGTTCCTTTGACTAAAATTTTGTAACATGGCTATATCCATCTATATGCTATATATAATCTCTATATAAATCACATATATTATATATAATTATATAAATTATATCTATTATATATCATCTATATATAATATAAATATATGAAACTTTGTATTTCTAAAACAAATATTAAAATGTATAGGTACTAGCGATAGACACTAAAATAAAATCTTTGATATACAGAAAAACAAAAAGGTTATGGATTTCGTTTATTTTTAGTGTCTTTGTCTTAGCTTTTAGAAAATGACCCATCTTCACCACGAGCAAATCTTTGTGTGAAAAAATAATTCTGGTACTAATTATTTATCATTTGAATTATTTAAGCTTCTCCCAGGGAAATGTGTTAAAATATATTTCATATTTGTCTGTTGCTCCAGGAGCCCTTGTGCTATGCTATGCACAGTCCTTTCTGACTCTTTGTGACCCCCTGGACCGTAGCCCGCCAGGCCCCCTCTGTCCACGGGATTCTCCAGGCAAGAACACTGTGCCCTCCTCCCGGGGCTCTTCCCGACCCAGGGATCCAATCCACGTCTCCTGTGCCTCCTTCATTGGCAGGTAGGTTCCTTACCCCTAGTGCCACCTGGGAAGCCCTGATTAAATTGTAAGATTTGACCCCAAGAAAGGGAGCTCTCTGAGAGCAAGCCATTCTCATCCTGCCGTCTCTTCTTATGTTTACAGGGACGTTCCACCAAGGTTTAGAGCAAAAAGAAGTTCCTTAGATAAAAGTATCCCTGTAGCCCTTTTCTCCCTAGCATTACTGATTCAATTGGCATGAGTTTTCACAAACTCTGGGAGATGGTGAAGGACAGAGGAGCCTGGCGTGCTGCGGTCCACGGGGTCTCAAAGAGGCGGACGTGACTTAGCAACTGAACAACAACAGATCCTATTTAGGAAGAAGAGGTTCTTGCTTAATAACACAAACAGTTCTGTAAGAGGATAAGATCTTCCAGGGAACTGGATTTAACCAGACTAGAACAACAGCAGTATTAGAAATAACAAATATAACTTAATTCCTAAATGTGTGGGATCTAATACCAGGCTGACTGGTTTCTAATCTCAGACTGTTTGTCACAGCAGGCAGGCAACTTGGGTTAAGTCCTTTTAACCTGTCAGCGCTTGGGTTCCCCCATTCGAAGATCATAATTACAGCGTTACTTATTCATATGATTCACATGACAATTAAATAAGGAATACGTACAAGGCAATTCAAAAAGAACTTAGACTACATCAACGTGTTCAGTGTTTGCTGCTTTTTGCTAAAAAAAAAAAAAAATATATTAACTTGCAATATTCTCTATACTCTAGAGAAAATAAGCATATGACTTTTTCAATACAATCCAGACTTTGATACTCTGACCCTGGGAATGAATGGAGAAATTTTATTTCTTTGAGTTTTAAAGAAAGAGACAGAGATTTGTTTTAGGTCAGTCTCCCTGTTTTTGTCTAGGCCAAGTGGTATGTAATAGTTCCAAACTTAGTTCTTAGGAAAGCCTGGTTCTTGCCCTGGCATCCAGTGCTAATCAAATCAGCTGACTGGGGCACAAACAAATCCCAGTCACAGAGATAAAATAGATTTTGAAACAGTGTCTCATTGAGGTTCCCATTATCATCCATCTATTCATTACAAAACAGAACGCTTTCTATTCCCTCCCGAACAAAAAGAAACAGTACAATCAAGTATTGTTCTTGGTTGTTGGTTTCTCGTTTTTCTAATGAATTGTGAAAAATATTCGGGCTCTCCTAGCAAAAGATGAGTAAACATCTAAATTTATCATAATATTTTGCAGGCTCAGAAAGATTAAAATATACAATTAGGAAAATGCATAATCTTGCTGACTGTGGGAGTTCATCAAACAAAGAGTCTGAGTTTTGCTTTTTTTGTTGTTGTTACATCTACACTGTTATTACAGAAGGTTAGGTTAACATGTGCATTAATTAACTCATCTCAGATGTACTATAGTATCTTATTATTTGTCATTTTAAACAATTTTGGTCCCATTTCTATGTTAAGCATCCTGCTTTACACTGGGTTTAATTTTCATAAACAATAAGTAACTCTGAACAGTAGGACTCAGCTATGCTACCAATGGTTCCAATAATAACAAACATTTCTTCAAAAGACAGCACAAGGCTCATGAGTGGAAATCAAACGCATTTCAGGTGCTCATTGGGAGGTCTTGTGTCCATGCCTAATCAGGCTCCAACGGAGCTGATTTCATGGAGTACTGGAGGGAGGGAGGTTACAGAAACGGAGAGACAGCCCTTGCGTCCCAGAGGACCTCGTTTCCCTCCTCTGTAAAGAGAACAGAATATTTCAAGTATTTTTTTTTCCTTGGCTGCACTGCTCAGCATTTGAGATCTTAGTTCCCTGTTAGGTTTAGTCACTCAGTCGTGTCCGACTCTTTGCGACCCCATGGACTACAGCACGCCAGGCCTCCCTGTCCATCATCAACTCCCAGAGTTTGCTCAAACTCATGTCCATTGAGTCAGTGACACCATCCAACCATCTCATCCTCTGCCGTCCCCTTCCCCTTCCGCCTTCAATGTTTCCCAGTATCAGGGTCTTTTCAAATGAGTCAGCTCTTCACATCAGGTGGCCAAAGTATTGGAGTTTCAGCTTCAGCATCAGTCCTTCCAATGAATATTCAGGACTGATTTCCTTTAGGATGGACTGGTTGGATCTCCTTGCGGTCCAAGGGACTCTCAAGAGTCTTCTCCAACACCACAGTTCAAAAGCATCTATTCTTCGGCCCTCAGCTTTCTTCATAGTCCAACTCTCACATCCATACATGACTACTGGAAAAACCGTAGCTTTGACTAGACAGACCTTTGTTGGCAAAGGAATGTCTCTGCTTTCTAATATGCTGTCTAGGTTGGTCATAGCTCTTCTTCCAAGGAGTAAGCGTCTTTTAACTTTGTGGCTGCAGTCACAATCTGCAGTGATTTTGGAGCCCCCCAGAATAAAGTCTGTTACTGTTTCCACTGTTTCCCCGTCTATTTGCTATGAAGTGATGGGACCGGATGCCATGATCTTAGTTTTCTGAATGTTGAGCTTAAAGCCAACTTTTTTACCCTCCTTTTTTACCTTCATCAAGAGGCTCTTTAGTTCTTCTTCACTTTCTGCCCTAAGTATGGTGTTATCTGCATATCTGAGGTTATTGATATTTCTCTGGCAATCTTGATTCCAGCTTGTGCTTCATCCAGCCCAGCATTTCTCATGATGTACTCTGCATATTAGTTCCCTGACCAGGGATCAAATACATTTCTTCTGCATTGGAAGCACAGAATCTTAGGCACTGGAATGCCAGGGAAGTTCTTTCAAGGATTCTCTGAAGAACTATAATGCAGAAGATACTAAAGTATACTTACAAATAAGGAGAAATTTGTACCCACTGAGACATAGAGCTTCCCCGGTGACTCAGAAGGTAAAGAGTCTGCCCGTAAGGTGGGAGACTCAGGTTCAATCCCTGCATCAGGAAGATCCCCTAGAGAAGGAAGTGGCCACCCACTGCAGCATCCCTGCCTGGAGAATCACATGGACAGAGGAGCCTGGTGGGTTACAGCCCACAGGGTCGCAAAGAGTTGGACATGACTGAAGAACCTTAGCAGGCAAGACACACGATAGGGTGGAAGACAGCACTGCGATTAGAGAGAGATAAGCTTGAGTTCATGCCCGAGCCAACCACTGATGGAGTGACATATCCAGGCTTTCTGTCCTCTGTGAAATGGAGATGTTGGTGGATTTGGTTGTAAGACACACGGAGGTCCTAACAGAATGCTGATATACATCTGTATTATACGCAGCTCCATAAATATGGTCTTCACCCTCTTCTTCCAGTGTGGCATAAGAGGAAGGATAGAAATGTTACAAAGAAAGATTTGCTTAGTGGTAAAACTTCCAGAAGAGCGGAGGTGTTTTCCCTGATCTTGGAAGAGAGGTGGCAAAGAATTCAAAGATGCAGAAAGACTGGCACGTGAGCCAGGATTTCAAAGACTGGAAAGAAACATCGTGTCATTGCGGTTAGTAGGGAAGCAGTTTTAAAAGCATCTGTCTGCACAGCATCTCCAAATCCTGCATACTGACGGCCACGCAGGAAGGTTAGTCAGATTTAGTGAGAGGTAGCTTTTGTAAATGCTTCTGTAGGTAAATTGGAAAGATTTTTAATTAAGATATTAAATAGTCAAAGAGGGCAGAAAATACAGCGTTCACTGAACTGTCACTCTGTGACTTAAATTTTCTCTATAAACCTTTTTTTCTTCCCCCACAAATATTGCAAAAGTTAATTTCATGTCTTCCTTTTAGCATGTTAGACAATTCAAAAATTAGACTTATTGCACTTAAAGTAAATGCATTTTGTCATATTTAGTTTAAAATCAAGCTTTCTGGCACATGTATAAAAAATGCACTTGACACTTGAAAATTTAAAATCTGTCCTTTTCTACCATTATTTGTCTTTTTTTTTTTCCTGCTATAAGAGATTGTTTTTGCTTTATTTTGGCTTAAGCTGAAAAAGTCAGCAACAGAGCATTTGTGCCTACAGACTATACAAGATAGTTCAAAAAAATGTGTCTACTTTGAAGTTTCTTCTTTCTTATTATAATGAATAGTTAATAGTGTCTTTTCATCTTATTGGGATTTTTTTTGCTTTTCATAGGATAAGAAATAATATTTTCATTTAAAGTATAAAATAAAGATTAAGTTTGGTAAATCTCTATATTAGCACAAATTAATAAATTCTAATTAAAGATTTTCAAAAATGCTAATTTATAAAAGGCAAGAACTTTCCCAAGTGTTTTAATGGTTTCTAAAGGTATTAATAAATGTTTGGTAAGGAAGACAGTCCACGGCCCAATAACTTTGGGAAATAGTTAAGGTGAATAAGTATATTTTTTATGCCACTTGCAGGAATTGATTCTTTGATTAAATAAACTATAGCACCCTGAATTGTCTATTTAGAGCTTCAGGTCCATCCCAGATTTATGCTAATTAAGTTTTGTTTTCTTATATCAAAAACAAGACTCCTACCAAAAAAAAACCACATCACTTGGGGGGAAAAATCTCTGCAAAAAAAAAATAAACAAAAAAACATTTTGCTTTCAAAACTTTTCAAGAAAATTTTAAGGATTTATAAGAAACTCAAATCTGCTAATATACTTTGTGATTTTCTAAGTGTCAGATACAGTATGTGGTGTTTCCCAGACTTTCTTGATCATGGAGGTAGCTTAGACTGAGCAGCCATGGAGTTAGTGGTCTCCAGAAAACACTCAGGAAGAAACTCTCAGCCTCCAATTCAAGCATCATCTAACACATCAAAAATATAACCTCTTCCTTGAGTTTATTATAAAGTATTAGAAACATCACTTGCAATCGTCAGGGAATGATAGATTCAAATTAATCTCAAGACAGTAACATCAGATCTTAAAACTCACTTGCACTGGGCATTCCTCTAAGAAAAAAGAAAAGTCATACCTTATTAGGATCAGAACCATCCAAGGACTCAGAAATTAATCAGAGTTATTTTCCATGTTAAAATATAAAGAAAAATATATAAACATGTGAATAAATGCAGAAAGAGCATTTGATAAAATTCAACACTTACCAAAAAAAAAAAAACCTTTCAGTGAAACAGAAATAGAGGGGAAATTTCATAAATAATTCATATTTGCTTAGTTAGATTAACTCTGAGTGGACCCAAGTTCAGTTCAGTCACTCAGTTGTGTCTGACTCTTTGTGACCCCATGGACTGCAGCACGCCAGGCTTCGCCGTCCATCACCAACTCCCAGAGCTTACTCAAACTCATTTCCATCGAGTTAGTGATGCCATCTAACCGAAGTACCAGTACCTATTATATTATAGGTTAAAATGACTATATAATTTTATCAAATGAGAGAATGAAGCTGGGTATTAAATACATTTTATTTTTCTAAAATAAAATATTTTATAATAGGAATCTCATCATTTATAGTGAAAAATATAAATAAAATAAATATTACAACAAATTCCACCATCTATTTGTTAATATTCTGCTTATATATGCAGAAGGCAATGGCACCCCACTCAGTACTCTTGCCTGGAAAATCCCATGGACAGAGGAGCCTGGTAGGCTGCAGTCGGACACGACTGAGCGACTTCACTTTCACTTATCACTTTCATGCGCTGGAGAAGGAAATGGCAACCCGCTCCAGTGTTCTTGCCTGGAGAATCCCAGGGACGGGGGAGCCTGGTGGGCTACCGTCTATGGGGTCGCACAGAGTCGGACACGACTGAAGTGACTTAGCAGCAGCAGCATCTGATATAGCTATAAGCATATAGAAATTATGTAGAGTGTCCATATACATATATACACATAAGCATGTGTATGTATGTATGTATGCATGCATGTATACACATATACATATATACATACATACACATAGGCATGCTTACATAAAATTATACATGCACACGTGTATATTAATACACATGCACATATTTATACATAATCTTATATCAAAATATTTAAATAATAATGTGTGCACTTACTGTGTTTATTTAGCTTAAAATACATTTTTGAAAGCTGGAGAATATACATGCTTTTTGAAACCGTGTGTTTTTACGGGTTACATAGAGTCTACCTTATAGATGCACTATAGCAATAAGCATTGCTTGACATCTAGTTTGTTTCAAGGTTTTTATTATTACAAAAAATGACAGAATTAAAGAATTAGTCCTTGATACATTTTGCAAATTACCCTCCAGAAACTGGAATATCATATAGTTGCCTCAATAATTTTTTCCTCAAAAACTTGGTTCTGTAATATCTAACTTTAATCTGTAGTTGTGAAAACCTGAAAAATTAAGGAGTATTGTTACCTTCAAGTTGAAGTTGGATTTTTACTGAATTTTTTTTTTTTTTACTAATAGCTGGAAAGGCTTGGCTCTTACTACTTGATAAATGAGTGAGTGAGTGAAAATTGTTCAGTCATGTCTGACTCTTTGTGACCCTATGTGGACTTCTCTAGGCCAGAATCCTGGAGAGGGTAGCCCTTCCCTTCTCCAGGTGGTCTTCCTGACCCAGGAATTGAACTGGGGTCTCCTGAATTGCAGGTGAACTCTTTACCAGCTGAGCTCTCAGGGAATAGCAAGACAGTAACTTAAGCTCATAATAAGAAACCCAAATAAGAGATTTCATTCCACTAGTCAGTAATCCAACTTTTTTTTCCCAAGGATTTAATTCAGGGGGGTAGAAAAAACACTATGCTTAAATCAGCTTTATTTTATAAAAGACAAAAATACTTAAACTGATAGTAAAATAAAATATTTTCATAGTTCAGAATAACTAGAGAAATATAAATGAACAATTGCTGCTGCTTTGTAGTCACAGATTATCTATAGGATGATAATCTTGATGTAGAGAGGATGGGATATACATGAGTTAGTACATATGCATAATAATGTAATATATGTATTTATTTTCCTGGCTCCATCTGCTCAGAGGACCTAGAAATCGCAATAAAACCACAGGAGAAATGAACACAGCTAGCACCAAGATATTGGTTTCTAAATTCCATTCTCTCCCGAAAGGAATCAGGTTCTTTTTAAGACTTCAGGGCTTAGACATGAGAAAGAAAAAAAAAAAAAACAAGAATATGAACAAGTATTTTGTGGAGCTGGAGAGTAAAGAAGTGCTGAGAAAATAATGAGACAATTAAAGCGGCCAGCAGGCAGAAGGAAAAGTCACGTCCTCCAAGAACTTTTCTCCCCTACACCCTAGTCACTTGGAAATGTTTATAGATGAGAAAGAAATGTGGCTTTGACTGGTTTTATTTGTTGTTGCTCTGTTTTCTGATGAAGGGGGGAGTTTTCTAGGAAAAATCATAAGTGCTCTGTTCGTGGAGAAACTTTTAGTAGAAATGTCCCTTTCGGCCAATTTTAACAGTCCTTCTTTCCCAAGCATAATACAAGACAGAACTACAGACAACATACCAGTCAAAGGCTGAGCGGCTGGGTTTCAGTCTAGAGCCCCACCCTCCTGGCTTCCATCCAGGCCTCTGCGGCCAGTGAGCCTGCAGCCTCTCGGCCCAGAAATAGAGCCTGAGACACAGAGGACAAGCGTGTGGACCCGAAGGAGGGGGGTGTGATGAAATGAGAGGCTGGGACTGACACACACACAGTCCACACTGCCCCCCACCCCGGAAGCCCCCCCCCACACACCACCACGCGTGGAATAGACAGATAATAACATACTGTAAGCACAGGGGACGTTACTTAGAGCTCCACGGTGGCCGAAGTGAGACGCAAACCCAAACAAAGGGGACGTACGTGTACACACAGCTGATTCGCTTCGCTGTAAAGCAACTACACTCCAATTAAAAAAAAAAAAATACTCTATGGGAAATAATCTGAGAAAGGATGAATATATGTATATACAGAACTGGATCACTTTGCTGTACATCTGAAATTAGCACATTGTAAGTCAACTATACTCCAATATAAAATGAAAATTAAATGAAAATTTTTATCTTTTTTAATTACTTTACTTTTTAGTTGAAGGATAATTGCTTTGCAGAATTTTGCTGTCTTCTGTCCAAGCTCAGTGTGAATCAGCCATAGGTGTACATACGTCCCCTCCCTCCTGAAACCCCCTCCCATCTCCCTTCCCATCGCACCCCTGCAAGGTGACTAAGAGTCCCTGTTTGAGATTCCTGAGCCAAAGAGAAAATCCCCCATCAGTCAACTGTTTTAAAAAGAGACTCTTCTGCTAGTCACAAGATTGTGGCTAACAAGCTTGGAGAGTCACTTAGGCAAAGTTTTAGAACACGAAAAAGTGAGGAGGGAGCTAAGGAGAGGATTATTGGCTCAGAGAGACCTCCTTTCCTTAATGGAATAATAATATGTGCTCTTTCCCCATGGGGATGATGGGAATGAGCACATTTATGATGATAAAACATCCTGCAGCTTGAGAGCATTTTGTGTGCAAAGTCTTTCTGGCCAAGCGCACAGCTTAAAGCTGAATCCACTGAGATCCTTCATTTCTTCTCAAGGTGTGGGTGGGAGAAAGAGATCAAAGGAGACTTTGCATAGGAGACTTGCAAAAGAGAAAACAGAGAAATTTTAAACAGGGACTCTATTTGCTTAAATGCAAAAGTGCTTATGCTGCTTCGAGGGGACAGAGATTACGCTGGAGAATCACAGCCCGGCCGTGTCACCGTACCCTGGGTGCAGACAGAAAAGAGTGCGGGCTTCGATCAGGATGCAAATGGAATCTGTACGTAAATTAACAGATATAAAAGCACACTTATATCCAAGGCAGATATCTGAAAGGGTAAGGGAGAAACTCATACCCAACCGCAGTAATACAAGACTTGAAAAAGAGAATAAGGATGGGGGGGGCTGGGATTGAGAGAGGAGCATGGAAAACATACGCATCCCCTTATCTGAAATAGACAGCCGGGGGAATGTGCTATATGATGCAGGGAGCTCAGCCCAGAGCTCTGTGACCACCTAGACGGGGGGATGGGGAGGGGAGTGGGAGGGAGGCTCGTGTGCACTGTGGCCGATTCATGTGGAGATACGGCTGAGACCAACACAGTGCTGTGAAGTAGTTATCCTTTAATCAAAACTAAATAGATTTTTTAAAATATGTGAAGATCCTTCCCAAAAAAGCTTTAGGACAAAAAAAAAAAAAAAAGGATTCATTTAGCACTTTTAAAATTACTTTCAGGAATGACAACGGTTACTTCCACATTAGGATCCGTTAATTTTAAATGCATTGTAATTGTATGTTGGAATTTTCTATGTTCATTTGAAAAGTTAGGAAAAGAGCCATTTGGAAAATACAATTGTCTTATTAGAAAGTAAACATAATGGGATAAAAGCAAAATGACTAATGCTAGGGAGAGTAATAAAGTAGAATAAAAAAAAATAGGATGAGCTTAAGAGAATCAGCTTTAAGCTTCAGAAGTTATAAATGAAAAATACCAGAGGGAATGATATGGACTACAAGTTCATCCAAAGACCTAAGGAATGAAGGTGCTTTGATGTTCTGATGGGCATTTACTTCACTTCAGTTCTTTCTGTGGGGATTTTCAATTAACTTCCTGCAAGTTGAAGCTAGTTTTCATGCTAAAGGAAGTGAAATTCCTTGAGAAATATTTCTTTATGCCTTTGCTTGTCAGGGACAATTGTTCTTAAATGCTGCATCAGAGTTCTTTTTTTTTTTTTTGCTCTAGAGTTCTTTATATTGTAGGTATGGGTATTCTAAACTAACTTTAAAAATCAGACGAAATTTTGCTCAGACCTGAATGATCTAAAGATAGAGCAGGCTTCAAGGTTGGATGGATCCAAAGTTTAGCAGGACTTGCATATCTACTTTGCTGTTCTCCCTTTGAAGTCTGACTTCTCTTTTAGCAAGAATTTGCTTAAATCAAGAGAGAAAGAAAGAATGCTTTCATCCAGGGACATTACAAAGTGTCTATGCATACTGTGTGTGTGTGCGCTCAGTTCTGTCCGACTCTTCATGACCCCATGGACTGTGGCCCACCAGGTTCCCCTGTACATGCAGTTTTCCAGGCAAGAATACGGGAGTGGGTTGCCAATTCCTACTCCAGGGGATCTTCCTGACCCAGGGATTGAAACTGTGTCTCTTGCATCTCCTCCACTGCAGGTAGATTCTTTACCACTGAGCCACCAGGGAAGTTCTTGCCCATGCATATGGAGGAGAAGAAATGCCTCCTATTTTTTTTTCTTTTTTTGTTTAGTGTGTTTTTCCAGACAGTGTCAAGGCGTGCTCTCCTTCCTGGCTTATCGTCCATAGCACAGCAAAAACGTCTCCAGCGTTTAACCCGTGAGTGTGTGTGAGTGAGTCACTCAGTTCTGTCCAACTCACCAAAGGAGAAAATAAAAAGACGTTTCCACAAGAAGCAGGATAGATTAGGACATGCATATTCAAGACTGAGAGGCCAGGTTCTCAAGAATTTGCAGATTGTTGAAGGTGATCCAGTTTTACTGATTCACTGGTAAATACACCTTATCAGAAGATCTCGGTAATGCGTGGCACTGAAGTTTTGGATGAGAAATAGAATACCATGATACAGCATGCCCAATTCTATTTTTTTAATTCTGTATTATTTTATAACTAAAGTGGTACATGCAACATATATGTGTTTTAAGATAATAAAATATAAAAACATAATATAGTGAACAAGGCAAATCTACCAGTCAATTGAATAACCAGAACTTTACTGACACCATCAATACCATTGAGTTTCTCCCTGTTGGATCTAATTTCTCTATTTCCATCCAATCTATGACTTGTCTGTCTTTCTCTTACACACACACACTGTAATTGCATAAACAATAATCAATCTACAACTACACCTGATTATTTTTGAACTTCATGACCAAAATGGCAGCAAAATATAGCAAGCTATAAACAAAAGTATACATTCTGTATGTGAAGTGAAAGTGTTAATTAGTTAGTCAGGTCCAACTCTTTGTGACCCCATGGACTGTAGCCTGCCAGGCTCCTCTGTCCACGGAATTCTCCAGTCAAGAATACTGGAGCGGGTAGCCATTCCCTTCTCTAGGGGATCTTCCCGACCCAGAGATCAAACCCCGAACTCTTGCACTGCAGGCAGATTCTTTACTGTCTGCATCACCAGGGAAGCCTGTGTGCTGTGTTTAGCTGCTCAGTCATGTCCAACCCCATGGACTGTAGCCCACCCGGCTCCCCTGTCCATGGATATTCTCCACGCAAGAACACTGGAGTGGTTTGCCCTTCTCCAGGGGATCTTCCCAACCTAGAAATCAAACCCAGGTCTCCTGCATTGCAGGCAGATTCTTTATTAAACTCTCTGAGTCACCGGGGGAGCCCAAACATACTGTATATTATAAAACCCACACATACTGTATATTATATAAAGAAACAATCCCAATCTTTCCCACAAGCCCTATTTGTACAAAGCAGTAACTACTGGGAAGGTCACAGTCTCTGCTGTCACTGAAGACTCCTTTCCTTTCCCACCCCTCCGACCCAGTTGGTCAGCCTCTCTTTCAAAGTATTTCCAGACTGTGACCTCTTCTAACCACCTCAAGGCTCCCACCTGGTCCAGCCATCATGATTTGTTCCCCATCACCCCAAAGTCCCTTTATAGGGCCCCCTCTATCTGCTCAGAAGCCCAATCTATTCTCAGTGATCTCTGCGGTTTTCTCAAAACATGAGCCAGACAACAACCCCCGCTGCATCTTCAAGATGAAAAAGGGTTGGAGTCAATAACTCAAAAGGGAAGTTGTTATTGCTGTTGTTTAATGGCCCTGTCACGTCTGACTCTTTGTGACCCTATGGACCATAGCCTGCTAGGCTTCTCTGTGCATGGGATTCTCTGGGCAAGAAGAGTACGGGCTTCCGTGGGGTCACAATGAGTTGGACACAACTGAGCAGCTTAGAGTGGGTTGTCACGCCCTCCTCCAGTGGATCGTCCTGACCCAGGGTTTGAACCTGTGTCTCCTGCATTGGCAGGCAGGTTCCTTACCACTGAGCCCCTGGAGAAGCCCAAAAAAGGCAGTCTATAAAGCTTAGAGTCGACTTCATGTTGGTTTCCATCCCCCAGAGCTTCCCAGGTGAAACCTGAAACTGGCCCCCAGAAGCAGAGGAAAAGGAGAGACAGAAAAAAGAGGCAGCCACTCCAGTCTAGCAGGTGGTTTGTTTAAGAAGCTGGGAACTTACAGAGGAGGCTTGTCTCAAGCACCACAAGACAGATCTTTGTGTCCTGGTACCAGACCTCATATAGAAGCTTCAATGGGGCTCAGTCTCCTCTTTAGTCCAGCTAATTAACACACTCATCACCTCACATAACTATTTATAATCCCTAGCCAATAATTTTGCCACCAGATGGAAAGAGCTGATTCATTGGGAAAGACCCTGATGATGGGAAAAATTGAGGGCAAGACGAGAAGGGGGGACAGAGAGTGAGACAGTTGGATGGCCTCACCGATTCAATGGACATGAGTTTGCACAAACCCAGGGAGACAGTGAAGGACAGGGAAGGCTGGCGTGCTGCAGCCCATGGGGTCACAAAGAGCCGGACGTGACTTAGTGACTGAACAACAAAATGAGTTAAATTTGGTCTCTAGAACTTACCCATCTGCAAGTGAAGATGTGTACACCTTTTGACAAACATGCCCTCATGTCTCCCACCCTCCAGCCCCAGACAACCACCCATCAACCGTGGATAACAGTTCTCTCCTCTGCTTCTGTGAGTTTAAATTTTTAGATTTCACATATAAGTGAGATAATATGGTATTTCTCTTTCTATGTCTGGTTTGTTTTATATAGTGTAACATTCACCAGGTTCATCCATGTTGTCCCAGATGGAAAAAAAAAAAAATCATTTTTCATGGCCAAATAGTATCTCACAGTATATATCATATTGTCTTTGTTCATTCATCCATCAACAGACATTAAATTGTTTCTATATGGTGGAGATCCTCCTTCCAAATTCTAAGATCATATGGACATACTCTTTTTTTCTTCATTGAACCTGAATTTATCTTGGAGCACCATAATTTTCAAATGATCAATGATCCTCTATTGCAGACTATTAAATATTTTTTCCAATACATACTGGGAATGAGGGCTTTCTTGAATTCTTTTTTTAATCATCACCCGACTTTAAATTAATCACCAAGTTCTGATTATTTTCTATGTATTATTTCTCAGAGCTTTCCCCCCTACTGTTTGCTTCTTAATTTGTGTAATTATATTGTCAAGCAACAAGACTTCTGTTATAACTTTCATGTTTCCCATTATACTGACATTTTGATCTCATCAGAATTATTATGGACTTCTACAGGTATTGAAATTCCTCCTCATGTAGACAGATTTCCTTATGACACAATGTAAATTATTTAATTGCTCTTCAACAGGGAATTATTTATTATGTACAGAATGTTCTGCCTGGATATAATGGTAACTCATATAAGATAATTACAGCCTTGAATTTGGACATAAAAACTAAGACATGCTCCCTTAGCATGTAAATACAGATATCTGATGACTCACTTTGCCACTTAGGACTGGTGTTCACTGTTACAACAATAACGCTTCTGATGGTTCCATAAATGGTTATGATCCAACATTTCATGGGAACAGTTTTAAAAGGCTGTTGCCAGGAATAGCATCAGGAAGAAGCCACAGATTTCTGGAGTTCTCTGGTTAGACAAGTTTTGTCCGGTTATCTCCAAATTCCTCCTTTATAAATAATGTTAATTTTAAGTAGAAAGAAATAGGCTCCTTTATTGCTGTGAACAGCAATTACTTATGCATATATTGTGTGTGTGCATATACATGCATATATATATATATCATATTCCCTCTTCAGTCCCTTATATTAACTGTTAAAAATGAAAATCAAAGGGCTGTGTTTAATAAGTGGACAGTTTCTTTTTTAATACCTTATTTAATACAAGTAAATCTTGATTTTAGAAAGTTAGTCCAAAAGAAATCCACGTGACATCCAGTAGCTCAAACTAGTCTAGGTAACTGTCAATCAGCTCAATAAATCATGAGCTCATATGCAAAATATATTTATTCCAGCTGTGCAAAATTACTATTCTTTAAATAGTATATATATTTATATAGTATATCAAAATATTATAGCAGAAATTTGTTTTCACCCACAGCAAAAGAAGTGAAGTGAAAGTCGCTCCTTCGTGTCCAACTCTTTGCAACCCCATGGGCTGTAGAGTCCATGGAATTCTTCAGGCCAGAATATTGGAGTGGGTAGCCAGCTCCCTTCTCCAGGGGATCTTCCCAACCCAGGGATCGAACCCAGGTCTCCCACATTTTTTTCAGGCAGATTCTTTACCAGCTGAGTCCCATGGGAAGCCCACAGCAAGCATACCAGCAAATCTGGCATTTTGCAAAAATGCTCTTTTAATGTGGAATCCATAAAAAAAATGCTTGTGTACATAGTGACTTTCCTGAATAACAATCAAAATTATTAGTAAGAATTTCGAGAAATTATAAACTCTGGATTCTGGGTTGTTTTAGAAAAAGAGTTAATTTACCAGAATAAGGAACATGTACTGTTATGCCAAGCAATGTTCTAAGTTAGGACAGCAAAGTTTTTCTGTAAAGGTCTAAATGGTAAAGATATTTGGCTTTACGGATTACACTGCCTCAGTTGCAATTATTCAACTATAGCTGCCTTTGTAGTAGGAAACTGCCTTATTTAATATGTAAACAAATGGACATGGCGGTATTCCAGTAAACTGCATTTACCAAAATAGATGGCAGACTGCATTTGTCTCACAGGCTGTACTTACTGTTCCCTGTTCTTAGTGTTTTACTTTATAACTCTGTTTGATTTAATTGCCTCAACACCTGCCTAAGGTGAGAACTATTTACTTATTCACAAATTAAAGTTCTGTAACTGAAAAAGCGACAAATGCTTATGGTAAGATATTTGAGAAACACAGAATGGTATAAACAGGGTGAAATTTAATTAGGTCGATGCTAATTGTTACTCTTAGTTTATACATTAGGAAACTGAGATTCAGAGATTTACCCAAGTTGTATGGCTTGTCAAGGGGTAGAGAGCTAGAATTTGCATTTTCTGACTTTGAAGTGACAGCTGACATCATAATAGCAAATAAAGGCTTGGGAATTGAGACTGTGACTTAACACACAGCCAGCAGGAGACATGAGGTGGGACTTTTAAGAGATGGACAGGATCAGGAAACTTGATAAGAGGGCGCATTTCAAACAGAATAAGAACAAAGCTGGAGATTTTAATAGCCAACGGGTCATTCTGTAATAATGATTCCTTAGCTCCGTTTAGATAAACCAGAACAACCAGGAAACGGATTTCCAGTGTATCCTCTTGCTTATTTGAGTGCCTAACTGCATACTCTACAAAGTAGAAAAGAAAATATTCACTCCCCCTTCCCCCCACTAATTAGGTCATTTGGGTAGGCAGACTCAGTGACAATGGGTCCATAAAAAGAATGAGATGGGAAAATTAAAGAATTATCTGCTCTCAGGCCACTCTGGGCAAGCCTTTTAATCCCTTTTCAGACGTCATAAATGAAGTGAAGGAGCTTGGGCTGAATCATTCTTGAGATCCCATTCAGTTGAAAATTTTTCTGATTACAAATATTTTTTCCCCAGTTTATAAATTTTAAAGGCAGAGAACTCAAATTCACCTCATCTCTAATAGAGCTATCGAGATGTTCCAGATAAGAGACTTTCTTACCTTACTGAACAATGCCCTGACTCCTAACTTCACACTCCTGTTACTGAGCTTTAACAAACAATGTAAAATACTACTACTACTAATATATTTTAGCCTTTTTTTTCCCTCAAACACTACTTATCTCTTCCTTATCTCCCTTATCTCATCCTGAGACTTCAGTTACAAATCAGTAACACATTTTGAACATGTCCTGCACTTCGTGCCTTTGGGCTTTTTCCTTCCACTTTTTCTCTGTGCTTCACGTTGTACATTTTATATTGACTGGCTCTCCCGTTCAGAAATTCTATCATCTTCTCTGCCCAATGCATTGCAAACCCATCAGTTAAGTTCTTAAATTCTTGTGTCCTAATTTTTGTTCTCGAATGTTGCTCTAGTTTCTGTTGAGTTTTTCTATGTTTTCCTCTTTCCTTTCTCTATCCTCTTGAGTAGAGTAACCATTGTTGCTTTTTAGTTGCTAACTGGTGTCTGACTCTCTGTGATGCCAGAACTGTAGCCCACCAGGCTCCTTTCTCCATGGAATTCTCCAGGCCAGAATACTGGAGTGGGTTGCCATTCCCTTCTCCAAGGATCTTCCCAACCCAGGGATCAAACTCAGGTCTCTTGCTTTGCAGACAGATTCTTTACCACCTGAGCCGCCAGGGAGGCCTTTGTTAATTAAAGTACAACATTAAAAGTAAACATGAAATCCATAGTACATGTCTAAATATACAAGTAAGATAAGGGTATGTAATATATGGATTACACAGAAATACTTCTTTCAAATTATTTAAAAATAATAACTCAATGTTTTAGAAAAGGCAAACATACTGAACAGGCACTTCACAAAAAGTGAATAGAACACAAAACAAGATGCCAATAAGCATAAGATGCACATTATTAGTTTTCAGAAAAATAGAAACTAAATAACTAGACCATAATTGTAAAAAGCTGACAAGGTATAATGTTGCCAGGTTGAGGAACAACTATGATTTTCATCTACTTCTACTGGGAATGTCAATTGGTACAGCCACTCAAAGAAAGTCCCTGATGCTGGGAAGGATTGAGGGCAGAAGGAGAAGAGGGCGTCAGAGGATGAGCTGGCTGGATGGCATCACCGATACGACGCAAACGAACTTGGGCAAACTTGGGGAGGTGGTAAGGGACACGGAGGCCTGGCGTGCGGCAGTCCGTGGAGTCACAGAGTCGGACATGACTGGGCAACTGAACAACAACAGTCAATTTGAACAAGTTCGTGCTCTAAAGACCCAGTAATTCCTTTTTTATTTTTATAACACATAAATGTACATAAAAAGATGTCTAAATATATCTGCAGCAACATTATTTATAAGAGCCCCGAACTATAAACACAATATCCATCTATTATAAGACGGATGCATTGCAGTAGTGTTCAGACAACACAAAGATGAGAATTATGAACAAATTCTCCTTCAAAAGTGAGGATTATGGACTATACACAGCAACATTTCAGAGACACACAATGCTGATATAAAGAATCCGGACACAGAAGTGCATGCCATTCATACTCAGTTCAAAAATAGAACAAATGGATACCTAATACAGAAATCAAGATAATGGTTACTTTCCTTTGGTGAGGGAGGGAGTCCCAGGGAATATTTTAAGTTGTCAACAATGAAAATGTACTTTGGGTTTGTTGATAATTAAAATGATATTTTGATTTTAAACAGTTTGATTACTTTGTAAAATTCATCAAGCTGTAATTTAAAATCTGTGCATTCTATTTATGTATGTTATAATTCAATAGCAAAGATTTACTACAAAATGAACCAGAAAGAGGGGGCTTTGTCCATATATCACAAGAGGCAAGGTGTAATGAAATAGAATTCATCGGTTCAGCCCTCATCTTGACATTAGAAGTGACTCAGCTTCACCTGACTAAAATCAACTCAGGAACAGATACACAAAAAAGGTATCACGGGAATCATTATACAAATGCTCCCTGACAGCAAGCAGCTACATGATGACTTTCTTTGAGCTCTTCTCCCGTAACTGTAACCTGGACATGTCAAATAAAAGTGTATTAACTTTTGAGTGCATGAAATTAGTAGTCATTTAATAAATGGAGAGAATTAAGTGGATTAGGTAAAAATCTTAGAAAGGACTGAGTCATTTCTTAAACATGTGAGTGAGTGAGTGTGTGTGAGAGAGAGAGGAAAAGGCAGAGAGGGGCAGCACGCGACATATTTTTTTCAGTGATGCATCCCCTGGAGAAGGGAAAGGCTACCCACTCCAGTATTCTGGCCTGGAGAATACCATGGGCTGTATAGTCCATGGGGTTGGCAGAGAGTCGGATACGACTGAGCGACTTTCACACTATTCACACACACACACACACACTGAACAAAGGTAAGTAAAAATAAGTACACATATGTGAAAATGTGGTTTTGAATTATCTTCAATACAAATCTCGTTATTAAGCACAAGACTAAATATTCTTAAACTAATGCAGAACAAAAATGATGTTATGTGAGATTAGTAGGGTTCCTGATATTCATTGTTTTCCTGCAAAATCAAGCAGCTGTGCAATTTCATCATCATTATATTAACTATATTAATAATTAATGTTCACTAGTTCCCAAATGCCAGTTAGTGATTTTGGCTCCGTTATAATAAAAACGTTTTCTTCTTAGTCAACACAAACATCACAGTTGATTTTACTATACTTCTCAACATCTGAAAATGTTGAGAAAATTAGAAAAAATATATTAGAAAATAATTGGTTTTAAAGCGACAAATGTAACATTCTGGGAGATGAAGATTTTCTGGAACTGCCAGTTTCAAAATTCCATCTTAATTAAATAACAATGGAGTCTCATTCTCCCTTCTCTTTTTGCCTAATTAAAAGCCAAGTAATGGATTTTAAATGAGTCTAAGTAGTTGCAAAGCTTCTGCTGTTCTTGTAACGTCCTTATCCCAATTTAGCTAACATACACGTTTAATAGTTTTCTGTTTATCTGTAGGCAAAAAGTACATTTCTCATCTTCCAAAATGGTGTCTACCCTTCTAGGTTTTCAAATAACATTTATGGCCTCCATGGAGACCCAGTAAGACTCAAAAAGCAAATGTACCAGCCCTGAGCACCGGTTCGCTGGGATGACCCAGAGGGATGGGATGGAGAGGGAGGTGGGAGGGGGGTTCAGGATGGGGAACACATGTAAATCCATGGCTGATTCATGTCAATGTATGGCAAAAACCACTACAATATTGTAAAGTAGTTAGCCTCCAACTAATAAAAATAAATGGAAAAAAAAAAAAAGCAAATGTATTTGTTAACACAGACTCTTCCTCCACGTCATATACCCAATAACTCTTGCTGTGGGTATGCTGTGTGAACTCTGCTCTGTCAGAAACTTACGGGAATTCAGGAAAAACACATGGAAAAGAGCTGCTTACAATTTTCTCGCTACAATAATAAGAGTTAATGTTTACATGCATGCTCAGTCATATTTGACTCTTTGCAGCCGAATAGATTGTAGCCTGCCAGGTTCCTCTGTCCATGGAATTTCCCAGGCAAGAATACTAGAGTGGGTTGCCATTTCCTTCTCCTGGGGACTTCCCCAACCCAGGGCATCTCCTGGATTGCAGGGGGATTCTTTACCTCTAGTACCACCTGGGAAGCCCCAGTTAATGTTTATTTAACCTTTACTTTGTGCTTGGTATGTTCTAAGGAGTCTACATATATTAACAGAGTTATTTCTCACAATAATCACGTAAGGGAAGTACATTTTATAGGTGAAAAAAAATGGAGTCGTAACTACATAATTTGTTTAAGATGATAGAACAAATAAGGGGCAAAGTTTGGAATTTGAAACTATGACTGACTCCAGATAGTATCAGTTATATGAGACCATACAAATGTAATATGCCAAAAAATGTAGCAAGCAATATAAGGACACATGAAAAATCAGTACCTATGCTATTTTTGAGAGTCCTGATAGGATAGAAAGGAAACATAATATCAAATACTCTGTTCCATTCAGCAGCTTAAAGTTTTAGAGTCTTCATTCACATGTCTAATAAAAGCAGAGGACAGTATTTATTAAACATAGAAACCTATAAACATTTTTTCTATGATCTTTGTGGTAATCAGAAGGCAAAAATCTATAGTGGACACACCAACAATGAGAAAAGGGTGAGCGTATCATTACAGAAAATCATCAAATCACAAAAGAAGAACAAGAGAGGAACAAAGAAACTAGCAAACAACCGGGAAACAATAAATGAAATGGCAAAAGTAAGTGCATTTCTACCAAGAATTACTTTACATGTAAATGGACTATATTCTCTAGTCAAAAGACATAGAGTGGCTGAATAGAAAAAACGAACAAATGAACAAAACAAAACCACCTTCTGTGCTAAAAAGTGACTCACTTCAGCTTTAGGGACTCACTCACTTTAGCTTCACATAGACCTTAAGTGCAAGAAAGAAAAAAGATTTCCTTGATAGTTCATGCATGTTGAAAATCCAAAGAGAACAGAAGCAACTATACTTACATCAGACAAAACAGACTTTAAAACAAAGATGATACATATTTTAAAGCTACACATACAGTTATCCTTCTATTAGTTATGTTTCTTCTAAATTTAGAAGTTTAGAAAAAAGTTTCTACTCTCCCATCCCCAGTGTCTGAATCTGGTACTGCCCTCAATGTACTAGAAATCTGCAATTGTTTCATGATGTTGGAGTGTTCACTAACCTTACCTATTAACTGAGGCTTCCTGCCAAACATGCACAAAATCTGGAAGAACTAGTGATTTATGTGTGAGAAAATAAAAATCTTTACACCTTAAAAGTGATATTTATTAACCATTTACATGGTTCAAAATGGTATTTTATAATAATCAGTTTTATGTAAACTTGGAAATGAGAGACAAAATGTATACCTCATATTTTAGAAGTATTATTTCAAAACCAAATATTTACATTTCGGAGTGATACTTGTCACTTTGAGAAATTCTAAATTTTAATCTTTTTGAGATCTCAACATCTTATGCTGATAAAATGAATACTACATAAAATTAAAAAATCATCTAAAATGGAACAGTTGGTACAGGAAACTGGGAAATACTTCCATCCCTAAAATTTATGTCATTTTTCCAATGAAAGAGAAAGCTTGAATGTTACATTCTTCCAAAACCTGTTATCTGATAAAAATTTTTCTGGAATGGAAAACAAAAAGAGTATTCTGTAAGCAGTTGCTAGATCCCTTCTAAGTGTTCAGCATTTTAATCTCGAGACCCACACTTTGATGATTCCCGGAGCTGGTGAATATTCAGAAGAGGACTTGGCTCTGGGGGTTAGCAGCTGTTTATCTATCCATCAACGGTTCCTTGTGTTCATCACCACAGCGCAGGCAACAAATGCCTTCCCCAGATCAGTGTTTGTTTGGAGTGTCATCATGGCAATGCTGAATTCTCACCACAAGGAGCTGAAAGAGAGAGAGAGAGAAATCAGTGGTGGAGAGGAACAAGGGAGAGGAAGAAGGAAGAAAAGGAAAGACAGGATGTGGAAGTTTGGTAAGGTTTATTGATTCTTCTCTGCCTGAATTTTGATTACATTCTTTCAGCCACACGCCAAACGACATTCATGGCCGACCTCACGGTCTCCGGTGAAACTTTAAATTGAATAAATGCTTATTCAATTATTGCTTAGTTTAGAGCAATCACTCAGAGATGTGATTTTTATCTCAGAAATAATCCTCTTTCTCTTTACCATTCCCGAAATAAGAAGACTAACATCTACAGGTTGTGTTGAGCCCCTTGTGAGCGTTGTTATGTCAGGATTCTTGTGTTATGTGTGAGAAAACAGAGGCTTCAGGTCACAAATATGAACAGTGCATATAAGCAGGAGAACCTGGCTTCTCTGCTCCCAAAGTCGTGCTCATTTTACAAGACCAAGTGCCTCCCTAATGTGACCTTTTCATCCTTGGAATCCTCATATACAACCTTGGACTCTCTTTCAGCTTCTATTCATTTACTTTGAGTCATTTGAAATTCATCTTGTTTCTCTTCCTTAGCTGCATATTTTGGAGGAAGGGGCCATATATGACTCATCTTTTCAAATTATTTCTCTGTTCAGCACATTTTCTTATAGTATTTAGGTACTTAACATATACCTATTAAATATTATAAGTAAATAAGCAAAAATTTTAAATAAATACAAATGCCATCACCCTATGCTATACCATCATAGTCAAAAAGGTACAAGTTTTTAAAACTGTCTGTGGGGCTTCCTAGGTAGTGCTAGTGGTGAAAAAAAAAAAAAAAAAACCTGCCAATGCAGGAGACATAAAAGACATGAGTTTGATCCCTGGGTCGATGCCCTAGAAGCAGGCATGGCAACCCACTCCAGTATCCTTGCCTGGAGAAAGCCCATGGACAGGGGGACCTGGTCACCTACAGTCCACAGGGTCGCAAAGAGTCGGACAGCACTGAGGCATCTTAGCACAGCACACTTCACGTTCTTTAAAGAATCACTAATACTGGCTTCTCTGTTTTGAGGCCACGGATTTGTCACGTGCCATGGGCACTTCCGTGGTCAAAGTACCAGAATGCTAAAGAATAAATCCTCCATTTAAATGCATTCAATTCTTTATCTGTTGCTTACATTCTAGATAAGAGAACAATTTTCTCTGGTCAAATTTATCACGGAGGTAATTATTGTCAGGTGTCTGGGGGAGATAATGTGAATTTACATCACGGCTGCTTATTCAAGTCTCAAAGACATAACTTCTCAGTCACTTCACAATTCATTTCGCATAAGAAAGTGCAGTGTTTATACAGTTTCTTACATAAGCCTAGCAACAGAAAATGACTACCCTTGAATCTGTTGAAGGGTCATGTTTACTTCTGATGACGGCTGGTCTCAGCTCAGCACGTGGCTGGGTTTGAAAGCACGGGTCTGGGCACAGCTTAGAGCTGAGACTGGAAACTTCTCCGAGCCCCTCCACTTTGGCTGGCACAGTGCTCAGGAATACAAGGACAGGATGAACGTGGGGACCTAAAGATCCCCCGTTTTGCAGCACTGTGTGAGCATCCCTGCTGGTCTTGCCAGGGGCCGCCCTGCGTGGAACAGCAGAGAGGCGTGACTTTACAGAGATCGCTCTGGAAAGAGATCTCTTTTTTGGCCTTGATTCACTATTCAGAATTGGGAGTGATCTCTTTAAGAGAAAGCTTCAGGGTCCTTAGACAATTTGGGGTTTCAAAAACACCCCGAGGAAAGGATGAGAGAGAAAGAAACACATATGCAGGCATCTACCTATAAACACCGCCATCTAGCCCAGCGGCCCCCAGCCTCCTTGGCCCCGGGGACTGGCTGCATGTTATTATCACTCAGCTCCACCTCAGCTCATCGGGCATTAGATCCTGGAGGTTGGGGACCTCAGATCTAGTCTTTGCAACAGGACAGCTGGAAAGGGGCAAGTTGAAACTTTCTGCCAAAGGGGGAGTTTGATTGAGTGATAAAATAGACGGTAGTAATTGAACTTGAAGTTCGTGATTGAGTTCCTCTCGGTTACCTAAACAATTCCAGAGTGACAATCACTCGGCTGACCTCAGATCTCTACAAGCTCCACAAGGAAATTCATAAATGCAGGCACGGCTCTGTCTTCCCTATACATCTACAATTTGTTTTTAACTCACATTCCCTTCAAGGAAATGTATATGCTAGCTTTTTTACAAGGAAGCCACTGTAAGCAAATACAGTCTCCCCGTGTGTCTTTCCTGATATTTTAAGCTTCAGCAACACAGAATTGCTTGCATTTCTTTGAAAGTCTTTGATGCATCCGGCTGCAATTTCTTGAATCGCCGGTATGCCAAGAGTGCCTGGGGCAGCCTCTCCTTGCCATGAGGCTGGACAGCTCCCAGTACATTCTATGAGGCACTCAGTACAGACCCACTGCTCAGGATCTCCTGAACAGACTGCCCCCTCGCACCACGGCTAGATTTGATGCCTTTGGTTATTCCCAAGTGCATATCTCCACCATGGCTTGGGATCATGTTTTATTCGTTTGCATCACCCCCTGCTGAGACAGCATCTTATACATAGAAAAGTGAAGTCGCTCAGTTGTGTCTGACTCTTTGCGACCCCATGGACTGTAGCGTACCAGGCGTCTCTGTCCATGGGATTTTCCAGGCAAGAATACTGGAGGGGGTTGCCATTTCCTTCTCCAGGGGATCTTCCCAACCCAGGGATCGAACCCAGGTCTCCTGCATTGTAGGCAGATGCTTTCACCATCTGAGCCACCAGGGAAGTCTCAATAGAAAACACTTGTTTAACCTTGGCTGAATGAACACATAACTGAACGACTCCTAGCCTTAGCTTTTCTGCATAAATAATTTCACTGTCTTAACACATGTCACATAGCTTACTTACTGTTCAACTGGAAGAAATAGGCAATTCAAAATATTGCCCATACTGTCTTTTTGAAATATTTCATATGTCATTATCTTTGAATAAGAAAAAAAAGTAAAAACAAGTGAGTTTATGTTTAAACACCTCTCTGCTTAGTTGACTATTAGAATATGTGGGATGAAACCACAGAGCTCATTTATTTGTTTGCTAAAAATATCCACTTTTTAATTCCCATCCATTTTTTACTTTGAGAAATTCTACCTGACCACGACACTCAGTATGTCATTTTTCAAACTCAAGAATTACAGGGCCAGCCACTAATTTGATAAATCCACTGTCATGTAATTGAGGTTGTCTGCAGTTTGGTGATAATGGAAGCTATTAACTTCTCTAAAAATGCCAGAAAGAAAGCAAATGTACCTGCATCATCATTTTGTATTTTTATGATTTTATTTTCTCACTTGTGCAAGCTCATGATAGGAAGAACCAAAATATCACCTGCAACATCAACATGCAAGCAACAGATGTGCAATTCCAAGGTTTAGCAGGTATTAGAGAACTGCTTCTTTAAGGACTTTGAAATATTAGATGAATATGTATAGTTCTCTGGCCAAAGTGACCACAGGAATGGGGTTTTTCTAGAAAATCCTAGATTCAATATACCTGTAACTATCATGGCAAATCTAAGCTTTGTTAAAAAAAAATTATGAGAAAATAAAACGTAGGCAAGCTGAAATCAAGTTTGGGGTATCTATAACTCTGAAAGCAGATTAAATCATAGTCACTTATAATCCTTAGATCTATAATCATCTATAATCTATCTATAATTAACAAGACCATTGTATGGGGTGACTGATCAATATTCTACAACCCTGAAGGAATAAAGCTTGCAAAGTTTGGGTTAGGGAAGGTGGTTTGGAACCAGGAGGCCTTTAAAAAAAGCAGGGGGAGAAGTATTTCTTCATTCTCTGAATTTTTTAAGAGTTAAAATTATGCTCCTGTCAAAGAATATGCCTACTCAAACACTAGACAGCAGTTTCAGAAAAGTTCTTATTGGATTTATCTCAATTAATACAAATATTTATATTTTTGAAGTTTGAAAACTATTTAAAAGGTTTTAAATAATTCTAAAATTATTTCTCAAAACATGAGCCGTGGAACCTCTGGTTCATGGGTTAGATTGGCAGAGTGGATTAAAATGCAGAGTCACAGGACTTGCCCCATATCTCCTGGAGAGAAATTCCATGAACTTGAGATTCAGACTGTGGCCTTTAATAGAGTCATTCTGCAGCATGAAGTTTAAGAAACTCTCTTAGAATAAACGGAGAGAAAGCTTAGTGTCTTAACTGCCTTAGTATCACCCCCAAGGACACAAAAACCCAGATGGTTACACCACACATATCACATGTCATCTACGCTATGTTATGATGATGTTGTTCAAATAATTCATTTTGTAAATAAATCGAAATCTCTGAGTCTGAATCGTGGCTTTGCTGCTGAGCAGCACCATCCGAGGTGATATAACTTGACGCAGTGCAAGAAGAGCTTTGTTGGGGTCAAACAGACAGCAGTTTGCCACATAACGCACGTCACCGTAAATGATGTTTTCCGAAAAAGACCCCTTTTACAGTCAATAAGACCAGGCACAACTGTGATGCGCTCTCAAGACCCACCCCCCACACGACTGACATGCCCCCTCATTGCAGGATCATTCCCTATTATTTAAATAACGTCAAGCTAGCTTTTATTCCAGGAATAGGCCACAGAGTTTCAAGCTCCCCTTCCTCCTAAGACACCTGCCGATGTGATTTGAATTCCCACTGATGTCGGCTGATTCCATCTATACTTCCCACTTTCTGAGGCTCTCCCTAACACTCCTGTCAGTTAGTCACATCCTATCCTTTTTTCAACGAATTTTGCTTTTATGTCTATAATATGACACACTACATTTTAATTGAGGTTGTATTTGCTTCCAGCCTTCAGGAAACTGTGTATTCCTACAAGTCGGGAATAAAATATTCCTAGTATTAGAATAAACACAAATGGCCCTTGAACAGTATGGGTCTGAACTGCGTGGGTCCACTTATGCAAGTTTTTCCAAGAGTAAGTACTATGGAATTACACGAGCCGAAGCTGGTCGAATCTGTGGATGGGGAACTGTGGCTGTGGATGAGCCATATTCTCAAGGGCAGACTTGATCATGCCTGGACCCCACCTGCATGGGGAGTTGACATCATGAACGCTGCCTTACTCAGGGGTGGGCTGTATCTACAAATTCTCACTATTAGAACACATTCTCAGTGGCAAGCTGTTAGGCTTTGATTCAAAATCAATGAACTTGAATTAGAAATCATTTTTACCAGCCAGAATAAATTTCAAGACATTATTTTACAACAAATCTTTGAAAACAGGAGTCGACTGCCCTAGTGAAATCTGTGTAAGACAGTACATTATACTTTCTATACTGTAAATCTAAGAAAACACTGAAATGGTGCTAAAAGAAAATATAGACTTCTTTTACCATTTTGCAAGTCTGAACTTAATTTTTTTTCCTTTGTGTTTTAAGACTCTTAAGAATTTGCCTAAGCAGAAATGCTATCATACAAAATTTGAAGTAGGTCCCAGAGACAGAGGTCTAAATGTCTTCCTATTCACTCACATATAATCTTGCCTGCCAGATACTTTTTAAATTTGTGTCCTAAAAATAAAATATAATCTGTAAGAAAGGAGATATTTAAATAATTCTATATTTGCCAACAATCATGTCCTGAATTAGAAACTTTTTTCTTCAAATTGATTTTTATGATATTCCTCTTAGGCTTCCTAATAATAATGCTTGATTGTAATATAGAAAACCATATTAAGCATATGCTACGTTACATAGACGCTTATATTAAAAGATGCTTGCTCCTCGGAAGAAAAGCTATGACCAACCTAGACAGCATATTAAAAAGCAGAGACATTACTTTACCAACAAAGGTCCATCTAGCCAAAGCTATGGTTTTTCCAGTAGTCATGTATGGATGTGAGAGTTGGACTATAAAGAAAGCTGAGCACCAAAGAATTGATGCTTTTGAACTGTGGTGTTGGAGAAGACTCTTGAGAGTCCCTTGGACTGCAAGGAGATCCAACCAGTCCCTCCTAAAGGAGATCAGTCCTGAATATTCATCGGAAGGACTAATGCTGAAGCTGAAACTCCAATACTTTGGCCACCTGATGCAAAGAACCAACTCATTGGAAAAGACCCTGATGCTGGGGAAGATTGAAGGCGGGAGGAGAAGGGATGACAGAGGATGAAATAGTTGGATGGCATCACCGAGGCAAAGGACATGAGTTTGAGTAGGCTCTGGGAGTTGGTGATTGGCAGGGAAGCCTGGCATGCTGTGGTCCATAGGGTCACAAAGATTCGGACACTACTGAATGACTGAACTGAGCATTACATAGTACTTTGCAATAATAATCATCTGGAAGATGACATTGTTCTTGGCATTTTTTTTTTTTTTTTTGAGGAGAGACACATGTCTGTATAGTAGGAAAAGATGGAAGAAAAAACAAAAATTTGTACACAGAATAATATAACATCAACAATGAACTTGAACAGTAACAGGCTCAATTCCATTCTTCAAAAGCTAAGGATAGTTGTCATGGCAAATACAGATTGAGTATAAGCAAAAAAAAAAACCACAAGGGTGTATGCATGAGCATGTTTCACCAGTGGAAAAACTTCAATTTTGGGAAAAAAAAAAAAACACAGAGAAATATCTTTCTCCAAACAATTGGGTAGGGCATGATTAGTGATATAGATTCAATTTTTTCAAAATATGAAAAGAAATGCCAGGTACCGTTCTCTTCTTAGACATATAGGACAGCAGTCGGATTTTTATTAAGAACCCAGCCTTTTGTAAGTCTCTGTCCAAAAAGACATAAAATTTTTGGACATGTGTTTTCAGGACCAAGGACTACTACAATTTTTTTTAAAAAAACTTGTTTTTCCCAATCATGTCTTCTATTGGACCTTAATATTCCATAATAGGAAGTGAATTGAAAAAGAATAGCAAAGTGTTCTATTTTCCTTCTCCTGTGAATTCAGCCTGACATGTTAATTGTGTTCAGCATCCTCTGAGAAGGGGCCCATGTGGTATTGAAATGGGGCAGGACCCTGTGGTCCTTGACCCCCCATGTCCTCTGCCTACCTTTTGTCTGTTAAAAACCTTTAGTCAAAGAATAATTTTAATCAGAGAAGTGAGAACAGCAGAAACAAAGGAAACTAGTCAAAGGATACCAAACGACAATAATGCAGTCATTAAAGAAAGCAAGGGCTATAGATATATTCTGAGCCGCATCCTCTGATCTGTTGACGGACAGTGAATCCCCCACCGGGTGGGGACATTGCCTGCGTGATGACCAGCTGCAGCCCTCCCATCGGCTGCCACAACCCTGAGAACTGGCCGCAAAGAAACTGGGAACAAACCGACCCTGGAACTGAAGACTAACTCTGCTTAAATGAATCGAGACCACCGGATGACCGATTTCACTGTGACTTCCAGAGCTGACGTGGCTGTCTCTGCATGAGGGCCCCTCCCTTTGCATATGAAACCTCTTGCCCACTGATCACTGGGGGACGGATGGAGCTGGCCTTTGAGCAGGCATCGACCCTCTCCCCCCACCCCAGCTGACAGCGTCCAGGAGAAAGCAGACTTTCCTGTCCACCGACCTTTCCTACTCACTGGCTTTTGAGTGATGAGAACTGGACCCCACTTTCTGCGGCAGCATCAACTTGAGACATGGAAAAGGCACAGTAGTGATTCAAAAACTTGATAAAACTAATCTAACATCAGGATATATGAGTAAATCAGAAAACACACATCCATATCAAATGGGAAAATTAATCTTTCCTTAAAAAATGAGTTCTTACCTTTCATATAAAAATTATCTTGATAATGCAATATAGTAAATGCTATTAATCTGGTAGCATGAGTCTCTGTTTTTCCATGGACTAGACACACCCCCCTATCTATAAATCAGTTTGCTTAAAATTATATTAATTGAAACACCATTTCCCAGAAATTTTGTATTTAGTCAAACAGAAATTCATTTAATTAGATGCACACATAGGTTCAAGGAAAGCCATTCCATTGAAAAGAAAGGTCTGCTATTTCCTATTTTTTCATGAGCTGAGTCCACAGAATACAATATATTCCTGCCCCCCTCCCCGCCCCACTCCTGGTTGAACTACGTGAGCTTGTCTGTTTAAACATAGAAAAGGGATGACTGAAATATAGCACCAGCCCAAGAAATTAATCCACCCTACAATATCCAACCTATCAACAGGGCTTAAGGACAGTTTGTCAACAGCATTATAGAGCCTTTGATTTATGGTGTTTACTGCAAAGTCTGAGTTGCTGCCCTGGAAAATATTTCCTCCATAAAGTATAACTAATAATATATGTCCATCTTTTTCATCTGGACCATTCAGTCTTGTACACTATACGTAGACAAATACTTTTGGTAACAGTGAAATATCTCTGAAAAAAATCTGCATGTGACTTAGCCAGTTTCACTGGCTTTGTGAGTATCTTAACTCATTGACCGGTGCATATTATTAAGCATAGATTATAAAGAAGGGCTTAGGGGTAATTAATGACACAGAAATCACAAATGCTTTTATGGTTTCTTTTCATATTATTCAAAGCCCTTTAAACATGTTTTCTACTTTAATGGATTAACTATCCTACCCATAGTAAGATATATGTACTTTCAAAATTCTTCTGATTCATTAACATGGGGGTATCTCTAGTGGAAAGTTGAAATCAAATAAGTCAGTTACTATAATGTTTTGATACAGCTTGTGTTAGCATTAACACACATACAGACACACTCACAAATAGTCATCCCAACACTAAAAGTAATTTAATTATATTTAAAGAGAGTTCACTAGTCTTTACCACTGAGTTTTTACCTAACACCCAGAACCTGTCTTTCAATGATTGTAAGTCAATTATCTGAAGACATATGAACAGCACACTAATTAGATGATATATTCTTACATCTTTATTTTTGAATGGAAAAAGTGAAACAGAAAACTGAAGTATCTTGTTCTTAGATATTCAATATAATATGGTCTTAAATCGAGATCTCATGAATGTCCCCGCTTATCCAATGCATCTCTCATCAAACAATTTTTAGAATTCCTTTTTAAGAGTAGCCTTTAGAGTCATTTTAGAAGACAAATAAGACCCTAGGTTCATAGCTATCATTATTCCATAGGTTGTTTTGTTTTGCTTTATTGTCATATTGATACTATTTAGTTGGCCAAAAA
This sequence comes from Cervus canadensis, assembly GCF_019320065.1. NCBI lineage: Eukaryota > Metazoa > Chordata > Mammalia > Artiodactyla > Cervidae > Cervus > Cervus canadensis. The sequence goes on along the minus strand of NC_057386.1, from coordinate 3,035,976 downwards.
GTTTGTTTGAGTTTTTAAACTTGAATAACCCTTATGGCCAACCCAATACTTTATCCCCTACTTACTCATCAACCTTGGCTCTACTGTAACTTCCTCAGGGAAAAGTATCATATTGTATCCCCAAAGTATCCAGGATAATATCTGTTCCATGGTTGAACTGGTTATATACTTATTGATAAAATATATGCTTAAGATATGTGCTTTATGTACATAGCCAAATGTAGAATCTAAGACATTCTCAACCAAATTATTTTGAAGTTTGCTCTTGCCAAAACCTTGAAATTAAATCTATATATATTTGACTTCAGGAGACCATGGCTATTACTGTTATTCATGGATCCATTTTGAGACTCTAAAAACAGCCAATGCTAATGGGATGTTAATCCAACCGACTGGACAATTAAAAGTGCTAATGACAGGATTAGAATCATTTTTTTCTATTATTGTTGTTTCATGCCAGAAATATTCAGTGCTTGGTTTTATGTTTCTATAAATGGCATTAAAAGAGTCTTTATAGCAGATCCTAAAATGACTGTGTGGATTTCAAGGAATGTTTTCCAATGGAAAGAAAGTGTAAATCTTTTATGTCATTGAGTGCTAAAACAGCTTATTGATCAATGTCAACAGGTGGGGCCAAGACAAATGGTCCTAATCTGTGCCTTTATAAATACATTAAACACGAGGAGATAATTTTTCCAATGAATCAAGAAAATTAATATGAGTTTTTGTGTTCAACCCTTCAGAGTCCCAGCCTGTAAGCCAGAAAATCTAAGGGGATCTATAGTATATTTCTAAAGTCTAGGTTATATATTTTGCCTGGAATGGCTTATAGAGAGCTACACTTGCCATTTTTAGAAAATAGCTGTGGTTGCTTGGGCCAGTGTCAAGGTAACACTTTCCAAAATACAACGACCAGGAAGATTTGCACTTCTCAAAGATATTTGAAGTAGATGCAGTCTGTGGTCACTTCAGGATCAGCTGCTCTTATTGGGTTAAGTAAGAGCCAGGTTGAAATCTGGGCACATGAATTGTGGATGTTCAGAATACACTTGCTTCCTTCCCAAGATGTTCAATATAGCATCCCATGATGTCTGACCTCTCCCCAGCCCTGTCCTTTTTTCCCCAGAAAGTCACTTGCTTGTTCTTTTAAAACTGTCACCCACAAATGTGTAATTTTCTCTGGATGTTGACCGACAAGCACAAGAAACAGTGACATTACTACTGTCTGTTATTTAACTGACCACATATACAACATATAGAGGTCAATTAAACAGTATAATCAGTACAGTCTATACAATTAGCAAAGACTATGTCAAGCCTTTGCTTAGAGGTCAATAAATGTCAGTCATTTTTATCAACATTATTGGATGCTTCCCATTGCCCTTGCTAGCTACTGAAGCAACCGTATAGACATAAGGGTCTTTGTCAAATAAAACCTCTACTTAGAGCTTCTAGCTTTATTTTTCTTTATTTTGTTGGCTTGTTGGTTGGTTGGTGTAAGGGGAGGATTGTGTCTTCATGAACTACTCTCAGTTCATTATTTTTCTAAAAATCTATATTTCAGCCATTTATTCCGTGGACACAAAAGGCAGCATTCTGATTTATCTTTCCTAACTTGGAAGTATAGACCAATCACCCCAAAGGTTTCAGATCACTTACTATCTTGGTTTTACAGAGTACCACATAAGCTGTGCACCACTGATTCATCAGATCTTCTAAAGGAATAGGTGTTTTGTGTGTGTGTGTTTTCTTAGGGAATCCTCCATAACACTAAGCATAAGTCTAAGTAAGTTACATAGTATGCTTAAGAGCTTTTACGAGCAAGGAAATACTGAGTGGGCTACAGAACGAGGCCTTGAAAAATGAACCAAGAGAGTTCCCTACTGTGAAGTCATTCAGATAAATAATAGATTCTCAGAATCCTGGATAAAATATTCCTGAGCAGAGAACTTACTATATAAGAAATTGAGGTGGCCACATTTTGAAGACAGATTTTTTTTTTTTAAGATGTAGGAAACATTCATTTTTTCAGTTCCATTAAAATCAGAGTGAAAGCATTCAAGACATTGTCCTCTATGATTTCCCTGTATGCCTTCAAATTGTTTTTTTCTTCTTTCCTTTTTCAGAATATACTACTGAAGCCATTCTCTGAAGTAAACTGAAATACCCAGAGATATTTATCCCCCCTTTGTATCATTAGAACAAATAGCAACGCTGATCCTCACAATCAGAAAAATGAACAAAACCCAGGTCACAGAGATCAGGACAACAGGTCTTCTGCTGTCCATCAGAAATCACTCCCAGCTGATAGAAACCAGAAACTGAACAACAGCGGCTTAAACAAATCGGGAGGTTATTTTTCTGCTGTTGGGCAAGCACACTGCTGCTAAAATCGCAGGTTTCTAGTTTCTACTGCATCATCTCTTGACCTTTTCAACTGGCTTTTCAATCCTACAGACAGTAAGAGGAAAGGCGAAAAGTAGAAAGAAATCTTCAGCTAAGTCAGTCCCCTGACAGAGCAGCCCAGAAGCCCTCATTCCAGGGACTTCTCTTATTTCATTGACTGAAGCTTCATCATGCAGATACCTCCACCCACAAGTAAAGCTGGGAAATGTCATTTTTAAGGTACACCAGTATCACCTCCAACAGAATGAGGGAATATTCATAAAAACACCAGGGGGAAATGGGAGAGAAGATGTGTCTCTTACATATTACCTTACCTTTCTTCCCATATTTATATTAATAATATCCTTTCATGTTCCTAGAGACTGCTACAGAGACGACCCTTTTCTTGAGCGTGATAACAATTAAGGAATCTACTTTTCAACCTACTTACCTCTATGTCATCCTGCTGGTTGATCTGCTGCTAGAGGTCGGTCTTCATGCGTTTTCAAACATTCTTTTTTAAAAACGTATCCTCTAAAGCAGGTCCCATTTCACAAACATTTAAGTCACAGAATAAAAGACACTCAGATGCACTCTAAGATTATTCCACAGTATGCAGCTCTTTTTTTGCAATCTCTTTCCTTCCGCTCCTAGTTAGTCACTAACATGTCAGCTCCAAGTGAACGTATCTTGTAATTGATAAGTATTGTAGAAGCCATAAAAACTAATGACCAGAAACCTCAATTAAAATAGAGTTGAGACACGAGAAGAGGGGAACTCTCAGGCCCCAAGATGAAGCAGAAAGACTCCTCTTCTCGCCTCGCAAGAGCTCAACCAATGAGAAACATCCGCAGTCAGTTGACAAAGAGACACTACTTCAAAGTCTTCATTCCTCCAACAAACTCTGTTTACTATAACCCTTCCAACTCCTTTTCCCTTCTTTAAAAGTGCTGTCCCCTCCTGGCTCTTGGCAAGCCAAGGTGCCAGACTCCAAATTACAATTCCTTGCTGATCCAGTATAAATCCCTGCTTTGGCTAGATAAAAACTGGCCGTCTATTTGTTGAAGGTCAACAGAGCAAATTAAGAAACAACTTTCTCGATGACACAGAGATTCTTCTAGCCTTTCATGAACCTGTTTTGTTCACATAACACAAAGGTCCACATTTATACACTTTTAGTACAACGAGCTCCACACTTAAGAATCACAAAGGCCACCTAGTCAAAACTTTCACCCAAAGTACGTATCATTTAGAACAGAGGTCCCCAACCTCTTTGGAACCAAGGATGAATTTTATAGAAGAGCACACAGCAGCATCCTTTAAATAGCATTCTCTATCCGGTTGGCTCCAAGAAGGCTCAAGCCGTAGCGATACATGCAGTAGCAAACAAAGATTCTTATCTAAATGTTCGAGACTTTTCTTCATTCAAGATGACCCAATTTTTCCAGGGACAGTGGCGGGTGGTTTCAGGACAATTCCAGTGCATCACATTTATTATATACTTTATTCCTATTATTATTACATAGCTCCTCCCCAGATCATGAAGCATTAGATCCCAGAGATTGGAGACCCCTGATTTAGAGAATCCAACATCCTTTTTAAAAATATTTCTGCATTTGATTCTTTTGCTACTTGAAGAGGCAGAGGATTCCATTTGAGTTGCTTCATAATCAGACATTCCTCCTCCATTATAAACAATTATTGCTCTATAATTTTAACCACCAGCCTTGCTTCTATTTTTATGCTAGGCTTTTCAATAGATTAAATCCACATATATGCATGATAGGAGATCACATATAGAATTACCTCCTCTTAGTAAGGACTATAGGCTAAATATCTGTACTGTTTATATATATGCTCAAGTTTCAGGGTTGCATACCCTGCACAGTATGTTTTAAGGCATTTTTCTTTCATTTTTAAATAACCATAATTACTAATGGGATTTCAATTGTGCCTTCTGCTGCTTCTCAAAACTTAGAATCACATTGGCTATCAACACCACATCTTCTATTCCAAAACAATTTTCACTCAATAACAATACTTTTTTATTGTAGTAAACTATACATAACATAAAATTACCATCTTAACCATTTTTAAGCATACAGTTTATCAACATTAAATACAGTTGCATTGTTGTATAACCAACACCATCAGCTATCTCCAGATCTTTTTCATCATCCCAAACTGAAATTTTGTGTCCATGAAACAATATTTGCACCCCATTCTGATAAAACATGGTCCACTGGAGAAGGGGATGGCAAACCATTTCAGTATTCTTGCCTTGAGAACCCCATGAACAGTATGAAAAGGCAAAATGATAGGATACTGAAAGAGGGACTCCCCAGGTTGGTAGGTGCCCAATATGCTACTGGAGATCAGTGGAGAAATAATCCAGAAAGAATGAAGGGATGGAGCCAAAGCAAAAACAATTCCCAGTTATGGATGTGACTGGTGATAAAAGCAAGGTCCGATGCTGTAAAGAGCAATATTGAATAGGAACCTGGAATGTTAGGTCCATGAATCAAGGCAAATTGGAAGTGGTCAAACAGGAGATGGCAAGAGTGAATGTCGACATTGTAGGAATCAGTGAACTAAAATGGACTGGAATGGGTGAATTTAACTCAGGTGACCATTATATCTATTACTATGGGCAGGAATCCCTTAGAAGAAATGGAGTAGCCCTCATAGTCAGCAAAAGAGTCTGAAATGCAGTACTTGGATGCAATCTCAAAAATGACAGAATGATCTCTGTTCATTTCCAAGGCAAACCATTCAATGTCATAGTAATCCAAGTCTATGCCCCAAACAGTAATGCTGAAGAAGCTGCCGTTGAATGGTTCTATGAAGACCTACAAGACCTTTTAGAACTAACACCCAAAAAAGATGTCCTTCTCATTATAGGGGACTGGAATGCAAAAGTAGGAAGTCAAGAAACACCTGGAGTGACAGGCAAATTTGGCCTTGGAGTACGGAATGAAGCAGGGCAAAGGCTAATAGAGTTTTGCCAAGAGAACACACTGGTCATAGCAAACACCTTCTTCCAACAACACAAGAGAAGACTCTACACATGGACATCACCAGATGGTCAACACCGAAATCAGATTGATTATATTCTTTGCAGCCAAAGATACAGAAGCTTTATACAGTCGGCAAAAACAAGACCAGGAGCTGACTGTGGCTCAGATCATGAACTCCTTATTGCCAAATTCAGACTTAAATGGAAGAAAGTAGGGAAGACCACTAGACCACTCAAGTATGACCTAAATCAAATCCTTTATGACTATACAGTGGAAGTGAGAAATAGATTTAAAGGGCTAGATCTGATAGACAGAGAGCCTGATGAACTATGGATGGAGGTTCGTGACATTGTACAGGAGACAGGGATCAAGACCATCCCCATGGAAAAGAAATGCAAAAAGGCAAAATGGTTGTTTGAGGAAGCCTTACAAATAGTTGTGAAAAGAAGAGAAGTGAAAAGCAAAGGAGAAAAGGAAAGATATTCCCATTTGAATGCAGAGTTCCAAAGAATAGCAAGGAGAGATAAGAAAGCCTTCCTCAGCAATTAATGCAAAGAAATAGAGGAAAACAACAGAATGGGAAAGACTAGAGATCTCTTCAAGAAAATTAGAGATACCAAGGGAACATTTCATGCAAAAATGCGGGCGATAAAGGACAGAAATGGTATGGACCTAACAGAAGCAGAAGATATTAAGAAGAGGAGGCAAGAATACACAGAACTGTACAGAAAAAGATCTTCATGACCCAGATAATCACAATGGTGTGATCACTCACCTAGAGCCAGACATCCTGGAATATGAAGTCAAGTGGGCCTTAGAAAGCATCACTATGAACAAAGCTGGTAGATGTGATGGAATTCCAGTTGAGCTATTTCAAATCCTAAAAGATGATGCTGTGAAAGTTCTGCATTCGATATGTCAGCAAATTTGGAAAACTCAGCAGTGGCCACAGGACTGGAAAAGGTCAGTTTTCATTCCAATCCCAAAGAAAGGCAACGCACCAAAGAATGTTCAAACTACCGCACAATTGCACCCATCTCACACACTAGTAAAGTAATGCTCAAAATTCTCCAAGCCAGGCTTCAGCAATACCTGAACTGTGAAATTCCAGATGTTTAAGCTGGATTTAGAAAAGGCAGAGGAACCAGAGATCAAATTGCCAACATTCGCTGGATCATTGAAAAAACAAGAGAGTTCCAGAATAATATCTACTTTGGCTTTATTGACTCTGCCAAAGCCTTTGACTGAATGGATCACAATAAACTGTGGAAAATTATGAAAGAGATGGGAATACCAGACCACCTGACCTGCCTCCTGAGAAACCTGTATGCAGGTCAGGAAGCAACCGTTAGAACTGGACATGGAACAACAGACTGGTTCCAAATAGGAAAAGGAGTATGTCAAGGCTGTATATTGTTACCCTGCTTATGTAACTCATATGCAGAGCACATCATGAGAAATGCTGGACCGGATGAAGCACAAGCTGGAATCAAGATTACTTGGAGAACAAACAATAACCTCAGATATGCAGATGACACCATCCTAATAGCAGAAAGTGAAGAAAAACTAAAGAGCCTCTTGATGAAAGTGAAAGAGGAGAATGAAAAAGTTGGCTTAAAACTCAACATTCAGAAAACTAACATCATGGCATCTGGTCCCATCACTTTTGGAGAAATAGTTGAGGAAGCAATGGAAACAGTGAAAGACTTTATTTTTCTGGGCTCCAAAATCACTGCAGATGGTGACTGAAGCCATGAAATTAAAAAATGCTTGCTCCTTGGAAGAAAAGTTACAACCAACCTAGACAGCATATTAAAAAGCAGAGACATTACTTTACCAAAAAAGGTCCATCTAGTCAAAGCTATGGTTTTTCCAGTAGTCATGTATGGATATGAGAGTTGGACTATAAAGAAAGCTGAGAGCTGAAGAATTGATGCTTTTGAACTGTGGTGTTGGAGAAGACTCTTGAGAGTCCCTTGGCCTGCAAGGAGATCTAATGAGTCCATCCCAAAGGAAATCAGTCCTTAATATTCACTGGAAGGACTGATGCTGAAGCTGAAACTCCAATACTTTGGCCACCTGATGCAAAGAACTGACTCATTTGAAAAGGCCCTGATGCTGGGAAAGATTGAAGGCAGGAGGAGAAGGGGATGACAGAGGATGAGATGGTTGGATGGCATCAGCGACTCAGTGGACATGAGTTTGAGTAAGCTCTGGGAGTTGGTGATGGACAGGGAGGCCTGACATGCTGTGGTCCATGAGGTCACCGAGAGTCGGACATGACTGAGCGACTGAACTGAACTGAACTGATTGTCTCTCCCCCAAGTCCACTGTAACCATCATGCTACTGTCTCTATAAACGTGACTAAATTAGGATCTTCATATAAGAGGAATCATATATTTGTCCTTTTGGTGCACAGTTTTACCTTGCCCTTTCTAACCTCAAGTATTCCAGAAGTCTTTGTTCTTATGGGAAAGAGTGTTGAACCATCCTATTTGTAACATCTCAGGCCCAGAAATAGAGTAGAAAGTGAGAATTAAAATCTACATGAGTTTGTTTTCCCTTAATAAACTCTCTTCATCTCTACTCTTCTTGTATTTTCAGGCTTACCTACTTCATGAAATTTATAATGCATAAATTTTCCCCTTTATCTGAACTTTTCAACTTAGGATGTCTACTTAACAATGGAAAATATGTCTCAAGAAAACAGAGAAATCAAACACTTTGGCTTTCATCTACCACCATATCTCATCTGTATCAACAATGTAACACAAGTCATAAATTTGAAGATAAGTGTGTCTCTGTATTACCTATGTATTTAGGAGAAAATCCTATTTTTCCCCACAAATATTCAGCAATACTAATAAAAAAAAAAAAGAAAGTTCTCCAGAGTCTTTGGATTATGTTTTTCTGTGACCCAGTGCCCTGACACAGTCCCTGATAGAACCCACCCACTTCTGCAATGAACTGCAGTCACTGAAGTCATCTGCTTACAGACTGAATTCGTGAACAGATGGCCCGAGAAAATATGAAGTTCAGCTGCCCTTTCTGTAACAAATGTGCTGCTTTAAATGATTAGGAAAATCGTGGCGGCCAGGAAATGTTTATTGTTTTGGAAAGAGGGTGGGTCGGGATGGGATTTCACTTTCACTCTTTCCTAGAGGAAAATATTCATCCAGCAGATTTTATGTGACATATCAGAACCACGGTTTCCACTTGCCAACTGTCAAGACATCCGCTGGTTAAGACAACTGGGAAAGGTAGCAAGAAATTAAACTGACTCCCAGCCAAGCAAATGCCAATTATACTTTAAGTGCGCTGGGAAGGATGGCCAGAGGCCAACAGCAGCGGGGATGGACAGGGGTTGCTTAACGGGCACATAGCAGAGGCTACGGCCTGTGAAATTCCAGAGAGACGTGACTGGCATGGTGACACAGACTGAGGGGCACCCACCATGGCTCAGAGATGACTTCCACTCTGTGCAGCCAAGCTGCTCTTTGATTTGCGGTTCAAAGCCTCTCTGGATAATGGGGATTATGGGACAGAGAGAATGCTTTATTCAAGGTTTTAATGTGATTTTAATCAGGAGCGTCACCATCAACTGACTTTACTTTGTCAATGGGCAATCCAAACCACACATGCAGAAGGCTAGAAAAAAGAAACATTTTCTCCAGTGTGACCAATTTTCTGGATCAGAGTAAAATGAAGTTACGGCTTCCTTTAAATAGCATTCTGTATCTGGTTTCCTCCAAGTAGACTCAAGCAATCTCAATACGTGAAGTAAGAAACAGTCAAAGGTTCTTACCTGAATGATCAAGACTTTTCTTCATCAAAGAGGACATGAGTTTGAGCAAGCTCCGGGAGTTGGAGATGGACAGGGAAGCCTGGCAGGCTGCAGTCCCTGGGGCCGCAAAGAGTCAGACATGACAGAGCGACTGAACCGAAATGAATTGAAGGTATTTGGTTACATAGGGAAAGAAAATATTTTTTCCTCTGCCCTCCTAGTTTCTTCACTGTTATCCTCCCATAATAAAAGATAAAGAGAAAAGCAAGCAAGTGATTAATAACATGTACACCCAGGAAAATTGAGTAGCTCTCAGAAATAGCCCAAGTCATTATCTTAAATATCATCTCCAGCTAGAGACAAAGGAAGGAAGGACTGGAGAAAACTCTTGAGAGTCCCTTGGACTGCAAGCAGATCAAACCAGTCATTTCTAAAGGAAATCAACCCTGAATATTCATTGGAAGGACTGATACTGAAGCTGAAGCTCTAATACTTTGGCCACATGATGCAAAGAGCCAATTCATTGGAAGAGACCCCATTCCTGGGAAAGACTGAAGGCAAAAGACGGGGTGGTAGGGGATGAGATGGTTAAACAGCATCACCAACTCAATGGACATGAATGTGAGCAAAGTCCAGGAGACAGTGGAGGACAGGGGAGCCTGGCGTGCTGCAGTGCGTGGGGTCCCCAAGAGTCAGACATGACTTAGTGACTCAACAACAACTGAAACCATAGGTAGTGCTGTTTTGCAGATTTAAGTTGTTCCCTTCTCTGTTGATAAGAGTTCCTATAGATTTAGCCATTCTCTTTCTGGAACAGAGAGGATGATAGCCTTTCAAATGGAGACTTCCCTTATAAATGTAAATAGCCCCTACAAAAGTATAACTTCATTTTCAGAGCTTCTTTGATTCTGCTGTTCTTTACAAATAATAAGCCAAAGAGCCATATTTGTGGGTGACAAATTGTCTTCTTCTTCAGTTGTTTGTGGTGCTAAGTCACTTCAGTCATGTTTGACTCTTTGTGACCTTACTGTAGCCCACCAGGCTCCGCTGTCCCTGGGACTCTCCAGGCAAGAATACTGGAGTGGGTTGTCCTTTCCTTCCCCAGGGGAGCTTCCTGACCCAGGGATCAAACCTGAGTCTCTTACATCTCCTGCATTGGCTGGCAGGTTCTTTACCACTAGCACCACCTGGGAAGCACGACAAAGTATGTTCTTCTTCAGTTAGCATAGTGAAATTAGATGGTTCAAATGGACTTGTGTATTCATCTAGATGTATTCCATCAAGTGATCATATTTCATTGAAGAATAAAATCCACTTACTTGTGAGGAGGCAGCTGTAATGTGGGTGTGACAGGTAGAGGATATTGTTCTTAGAATTATGAAATAGAAAAATTCTTTAGATTGCTTTTTGGGTAAATTATATGGCCAATGTTAGCAAAACTTCAAACTGAAAGGTTAGCCTTAAAGTAGAAGTCTAATCATGTGTACCGAAATATACTTTACTGAGTTCATATTATTAAGTTAACTCCAATGAAATATGCCAATAAGCTCTCCCAAAAAAAGGGAATTTCACTTTCAGAAATACATGCTTTTCTTAAATTTGAATGTATAATAAATTTTTATAGATTAAGATGCGTGATGTTTCACAAGAGAGACAGTAAAGGCAAATGATGATGACAATGTACTTGAGATTCTGCTTGCTCAAGGTATTTTTGTACAAAGAAAATTAAAAAAAAAAAACAAACCTCTTTAATCCTCTTCAGTATTGTCAGAATGATGTGGATGTCAAGCCAATGGTCAGAGATGCAAGCCATGGGGTTCTCAAGTGTACTAGATAGGGCACAGGATGGACCAGGAGATCCTATCAGCGCCCACTCATCACAACCGCCGGGGAGGTTTAAGGCCTACAGAGATTCTGTCTTAATTAGTCCTAGGTGTGTCATGGGTGAGGTGCTTTTTGAAAGTTCTCCAGGTGATTCTAATGTGCAGTCGCCGATGAGAATCACTGGTCTAGACGGATACAGTGATTCTTAAATGAATCTGATCAGAAGGACCGAGATGCTGGTTACAAGGTGTGTCCAAACTGGAAAACCAGCAAGGACCTTCTTTACAGCACAGGGAACTCTGCTCAGCATTCTGTGGCAGCCTGGATGGGAGGGGAGTTTGGGGGAGATTGGACACATAGATATGTAAGGCTGAATCCCATTGCTATTCATTTGAAACTACCACAACATTGTGAATTGGCTATATCCCAATACAAAATTTAAAAAAATTTTTTTTTTAAATCAAAGGGTGGCTAATTAGCTACCTAAGTGATTTGCAATCAAGTCCTTGGACCACTTTCTGGGGAAAAAAAAGAAAAACTTGTCTTGACTTAGCTTATTTGTTTAAGCCCTGGGCTTGTCACCTAGTGACATCAACTTCAGCTATGTGAGAGTTCACTCAGAGTACATAATTCTTAATTTTGGCACTTCCCAATATTCATGGAAACAAAACCTTTCACAGAAGCTTCTATACAATTGTGCTGCCACATGCAGCGCCAAGGGCGATTTCAAATTCCCATAAGTCAGACAAGTTTCAAGCCAAGGGGAAAAAAAAGGCTAAGTGATGCTGTAGATCACATTCAGAAATACACGAAAGCTCAAGGAATTTGAGAAGAATCTCTTTTTCTGATTTTTTGTTGTTGATGTTGAAACACACAACATTTTATTTTAAATATTCATCAGGCCTGTGATCCAGCAACTGGTATTGATCCTAGAGAAGTAGAAACATGTATCACACAAAAGACTGCACAAAGATGTTTTCACCAGTTGCATTCATAATAACCAAACATCAGAAATAACTGAAACATCTATCAGCAGGTGAATAGGCAAATAAAGTGTGGTACATGAACACAGAGGAAGACTGCTAAGCCAAAAATTAAGATTAAAAATATATATGCAACTGATAGGCAAAACAACATGGAAGAATCTCAAAAACATCATGCTAATGATAGAATTATGAGACAAAAGAGAACATATGCGGATCCATTTATATAAAATTCTGGGATAGATAGAACTAATCTGTGGTGACAGAGGTCAGAGAAATGGTCCTTGGGGAAGGAACCGACCAAAATACACCAAGAGGAAACTGTTCTGTAAAAAACAGGAAAATTCTACCTCCTGACCCCGGTGCTGGTAACACATAGATACAGAGTTGTCATGGAAAAGTACTTAAAGAGCTACAAAGCAATGTTGCCCTTAAAAGTATACATTCACTTTCTGAAGACAGGTCTACTGATGTTTCAAACACTCTATTTTAGCTAATGCAGGAGAGGCAGTAGATGTGGGTTCAATCCCCGGGTCGGGAAATTCCCTGGAGGAGGGCATGGCAACCCACTCCAGTCTTCTTGCCTGCGAAATCCCATGGACAGAGGAGCCTGGCAGGCTACATTCCATGGGGTTCCAAAGAGTCAGACCTGACTGAAGCGACTTAGTACACACACATGAATCAACTAGTCCAGTCCTCTTCCTTTAGAGATGGGGAAACTTAAGCCCACAGTAATTTTCCAAACAGCATCTGGGAAGTAACTGAGGCTGTTCTCTGTATCCAAGTCTCATGACGGTGTATCTACCGCTCCTTCTAGTGGAAAGATCTCATCTGGTTCATACAAATGATTGGGAATATCTAACTAACACCTTACACTTACGCCTTATCAAATCATAAATATTCATGAATAATTTTGGTGTGTCTTTAAAAATATCTCATCGTTTTTCTCCGTTCGAGGATTAGTAGCTAGTTCACAAAGTTAAACTTACACTACAGCTGAGACATAAAGAGAAAGACGATCTCTTTATTGTGCGCCTCACTAATCTTGCCTTTTTCCTTCATCCCATCTTATAGTAAGCAGGAGAAAAATGTATTAATGTACTTGGATCACTCAAAGGAAATCTTAGAATGATTCTTAGTTTCTCTTTTAAAAAAAAAAAAATGCTTGATTTCTCACAAGACCTCATAAGGACAAAAAAGAGAGAAGATAGGAAAAGTTTAAATATCTATATAAAGAATGCTATAAATTTTATGTACACACATGTTGCAGGTCAGAAGACTATGCCAGCCTTTCCGTGTGTATACATTCTATATCTTGATTTCATCACACAAATAGATGTTCTAAGTGAACTAAAATTAAAAACCTTATGAATAGCAAGACCAAAGAGCAAAAAAAAAAAAAAAAAATCCCATTCATAATTTCAAAGCATCTTATCCATGATACAAACTAATTTAACTAGTTCTACAACAAACACACACCCAGAGCCTATTGTTTTCAAAGCATAAGTCTTCACAGTGCAAATAAACAAGGTCCTTTTCCCCAGCCTTTGGGTTCTGGTGGAAGAAACATGAAAGTGGACAAGCATTTACAAAGCAGCGTGGTACCTCTGCACTGAAGGAAATATCTGGTGCCTTGAGAATAGCTAGGAAAAGTCACTAACCCGGGTGGGGAGGGGTCTGACATATGAGCAGGACACAGAGGAGAGAGCTGAGTGAGAAATACGGAACCCGTGGATGTCCTGAGGAATCAGACTCAGCTGAGTGTGCATGAACATAGACAGGTGGGAACGGGTGGGAGGCAGGAGCTAAGAGTGGGGAAGAGACGAGGGCAGAGGAATCAGAGGGGCTTTTCCAGGCGGGTTAGTGATGGTGAGGGTTTACGGGGATGTCATTCGGTTAGAAATGGGAAGCCTTCGCTTTTAGGAGAGAAGGCTGAGATATTGAGTTTTATGAGAATATTTGTGAAAGAGCAGTCCACATGCCATTTAAAAAATATCTCAAAATCAAGAAGTTTCATGAGCATCAAGGAACATTCCTCATGACCCCTAATAGTCATTTCCTTCTCCCCTTTATAGCGAAGAGCAGCTTTGCATGATTTTTGCTTTATATAAGGAGCAACACACAGCATGTACATTCTCGGGCTTGACTTCTTTCACTCAAATTATGTTTTGAGATTCATCTATACTGTTGCATGTGTTTTTAAATCACTCGGTTCCATTCATTCTAGGGTTTGTAAAGACCACAATTAATTCATCTATTCTACTGTTAATGAATATTTTGGTAGTTTTCACCTCATAGTTGATTTTCAACACTATTCATTTAGGTTCTTTTAATTTTAAAAAGATCAACCTTGAATTTCATAATGTGTATAAATCCAAAAGTTCCCTAAATTTTCCATGTTAGATTCAGAACTAGTCAAGTGTATAATCCTGTTCCATTTGAATGAGATAGCACAATATTTCTGGTTCCAATTGAGCCATAAAGCTTAATTAAAATTAATAAATTATCTTGAATATTATTGGCTCTTCATGTACAATAAAAGTGATATTGAAATACGACCCAGTTGCCTAGTAAAACAACCATTGTTAATATTACCATATCAAATAACCCATTCTTCAACATAATTAATGTATGACATGACATGGCATGCGTGCAGGCTCAGTCCTGTCTGACTCTTTGCACCTCCAAGGACTAGAGTCTGCCAAGCTCTGCTGTCCCTGGAATTTTCCAGGCAAGAATACTGCAGTGGTTGGCCATTTCCTACTCCGAGGGATCTTCCCCACCCAGGGTTCAAACACGTGTCTCTGGTGTCTCCTGCACTGGCAGGCAGATTCTTTTCCATTGTGCCCCCTGGGAAGCCCCTGTAATTAATGTGGATGAGATCAATTCTAAATAAATAATGTACATTCTACACAAAATATCTGTAGGTACAGTGAGAGAGAGTAATAGAAAGGGAGATATTGACAATTACTTAAGGAAATGAAACAAGTTGTGAAATTTAAGTGTTTAAGTTTTCAATATTTGACATAGACTTATCCTGATAAGAGATGAGAGCTTGTCAATCAAATTTTGACGCTAAACATACTAAGTCCAGTATATGAGGCTTTTCTATGTTTATTTACTGGGCACATTTGTTTTCTGCACTGGAAGCAGAGCTTAATTCAGAATCATTAGCTTTGAAACTAGTAGATTCAGCATCTCTGCTGGCTCAGTGTATGGAAGTGCGCTGTGAGTGTTTTCTTTTCAACAATAATCTCTGAATCTGTGAGGCCCTTCCTTCCTTCAGTTCTTTACTCTCCTTTCTCCTTTTTCTTTTTTTAACTCGAAAGGAAGATTGTTGCCCCAGTGAAAGCATTTTGGGCTCCTGGGGCAAAGTTGCTAGGAAGACATCATTAGCATTTCTAAACCTAGAGATTCTTTCTTGCCTTGAAACCAAATAGAATGGCCAGCTCCATGAAAGTATAACTTAAACCAAGTGGAAGGAACCCCACAGGGCGCAATGGGTTTTCCTCATAAATGGGGAATCACAAGCAAGCCCCTTCCTACAAGAGAAATGGAAGAATTTCCCAACAACACACAAAATTACACTCGCATGAAAGATGTTCTATCTTAGAATTTGGCTTTAGTATTTCCCAATTTTACACTGAAAAATGGCAGGACACATTTT
This sequence comes from Cervus canadensis, assembly GCF_019320065.1. NCBI lineage: Eukaryota > Metazoa > Chordata > Mammalia > Artiodactyla > Cervidae > Cervus > Cervus canadensis. Next base: position 3,020,315 of record NC_057386.1, on the reverse strand, counting down.
GCAGACATTTTAGAATATTAGGGCAGTTCTAGAAAAATTCCAATAGCTATTTTGTAGGAGTTTTTTACCTGTACAGTAACCATCAAAATGAATACAACTCTTGAAATTTGCATAACTTTTCTTATTAAAATGTTTTGAAATACCTTTTATAGGTTGCTCTGAATCTGAATGTGGTCTCATCTAACAATATTTAAAAAACCAGGAACCTGGTATAGCTGGTCAGAAGTTCTTGTTTAAAATTTCAGGCACACACTGTAAGATTTTTTTTCAAATTTCTCCTTGAATTCATTCATAAATATGTATTAAACATACATTGCTTATACTGTATGGAAATACATAGCTTTCTATAAAAATGCTCCCAACAAAACATACTCTTGAAACACTGTAGCTGGTTTTCTTGAACAGATCCTATATGCATTAAGGTTCACTATAAGAGTTTTAATATCATTTGCAAGAGAGAAACGAGAAATCGAGGATTCCCTGCCATACCAGTCAATAAGGATGTCACAATCATTAAAGCAATTCCAGCCCTTCAATGTGTGTTCCTGAGCCCAAAGGGCACTGAGGAAGGAGAAGTATACCTCCTGTCTCCCAGCCATCAGACTGCAGCCACTCCCTGCGGTGAGCCCCAAGGAAGCTCAGGACGGGAAGAAACACAGGGTACTTGCCCAGGAGAGCTGAGAGGCATCTGAAAGGGGTGATTTCAGTGAGCCCAAGCTCTTGTATCTTCCACTGCATAAAAAAATTGCAAAATTCCTCAACTTGGGATATCTGGTTTTCTTTAATTAACAATAACATTTTCATGTTCAGACTACCTGTCCTTTGTTGCAAAACTTCTATCTAACCTGGCTCCTCCCCTCACTTCCTCAGAACAGTTCTCTCAAGGTTACTTGACATGCTGCCTCCCCCTGGCTTGAAGTTGGAAAAATTCCCACTGAATAAAATATAGCTCTCCAATTTCAGGTTGTGAATATTTGTTAAGTCAGCGGAAATATATTAACCAATGTTCTTATCTTTTCAATAATGCACCTTTATTGGTTATATATAAATATACATGTGAGGGTTCTGATAAAATTATACATATATATATATATACATACATACATACACACACACACACACACACACACACACATACATGCATCGGGTCGCAAAGAGTCAGACATGACTGAGCAACTTGCACCCACCACCATACATGTACAAATATATATATGGAATTTTCATTCAGTGGAATCTAGGTCCTTAAAGTCTGTCACTAAAAGAACATCTAATCTTCATTAAAGTGTTTATTCCTGGACTCCCTTTCTTTGATTGTGAGCGTTAGTCACAACTATTTGCACTTGACATAATTTAATGACAGTTTGTCATGATAATAGCCAGGCTCTTTTTCTGTCTCCCAAACACACCAAAGAGGGAAGAGACAAGTTGGTTCAATCCTAACGAGGCATCATTCCACGTCTTACTGCGCTATCACAGTTTTATCTTTTAAATTGTTCGCCAGCAATGCTCCAACACAAAATAAAAATGTGCTCACTTCAGATATACAGCAAAGTGATATGCAGTTATGCATGTATCTATTCCTTTTCAAATTATTTTCCAATTTTAAGGTCATTGTGTGGCTTAAAGTATCTTTTAGAGATTTCCTTTCAAGTTCCAAGAGGTCTTTCTATCAAAACAATGAGAAGCAGTGGCGGCCACCTCTTGTGAAGTCAGAATGTAAGGAATCTCTGAAGTGTTCTCATGCTAGAAGTGTAGTGGAAACATTTCTGGGGAGTGGGAGAAAAAAAAATGGGGAGAATATAGACTTCCTGGCAATTGGCAAAAGGATGAAGTGTTTTCCTTTCTCGTCTGAGGGCTAACACTTCAAGGGTCAGAGCATCACGTAGGCCGCTCAGTCAAGCACCTCTTGGGAGCCCAGTTACTCCCGTAGTTGGTCTTGTGTGATTTCTTCATTCCACTTTCTTACTTAAAATTGAAAAATAATAATAATAATAACCACCAGAGGGCGGAAGATATTACATTTCAAAGCACTTAAAGTAAAATTTCAGGCAGGAAGGCCATCTCCCTAAGCAACCTTGCAAGGTGGAAATACATGACTCTGCAACGCAGACTTCTGGTGCCTCTCTGTGTCCTTCTGTGTGGAGCCCAAGCCTTTTATAATACCTCTGAGCCTCCATCAGCTATATCATGTCTGCTGCTTGCCAGATAAGTTCTTTGCCAAATAGATGATACCATTTTTCACCTTCTGCTTCCATCAAATTAAGCTCTTCCTCATCCCTTGGTTTGGGTCACCTAAAGTTCAAAGAAATAGTGCATGATTCTAAAGATCTTTAGGCTGTATCCCTGCACCTTCAGGGCAATCCTCTACTTAAAACGCAGGAGCAAGCATTTGAAAAGACATCTGCACAAGCTCAGAGGTATCAGAATTCCTCCCTGCCTCTGTTTCCTAATTTCTTTATTTATGAACATTCTCATCTCAGTTTCTATGACTTCACTATACTGTTTTGCTTTAATTGGCCCATCATAGTTGTATTAATTTTTTGGACTCAGTGACCTGTGTGTGTGTGTCCTCAGTCATGTCTGACTCCTGCGACCCCATGGACTGTAGCCCGCCAGGCTCCTCTGTCCATGGGATTCTCCAGGCAAGAGTACTGGCATGGGCTTCCATTTCCTCCTCCAGGGGATCTTCCCAACCCAGGGACTGAAGGTGTGTCTCCTGTGTGTCCTGCTTTGGCAAGCAGATTCTTTACCACTATGCTACCTGAAAAGACATCTGCAAAAGCTCAGAGCTACCTGAATTCCTCCATATCTCCATTTCCTGATTTCTTTATTCATGAACATCCTAGTCTCAGTTTCTATGACTTTATTATTATTTTTTGCTTTAATCAGCCCATCATAGTTGTATTCTTTGTTTTAGACTTAGTGACCTAGTTCACGGTTTACCAGCCCACATTGTAACCAGCTCAGAAATCCTTATCTACATTGCCCTGCTGCTCCAAGCTGACTCACTATCCCAAATTCAAGTATCTCCACTAGAATCTCGAACACCTGTGTCTATAGATCCATACCTTATCTAATGCAGAATCCTCCCCTTACTAATTGCTGGGCTCCTTAAAAACTTAAATGTGGCATTATTGTTATTGGTGAAGTTAAAGGGTTAGTCGCTCTGCTGTGCCCAACTCTTTGTAACCCCATGGGCTGTAGTCCTCTGTCCATGGAATTCTCCAGCCAAGAATACTGCAGTGGATGGCCAAAACCCATCTAATTGGAAACCCTTTGGGTCACGTACATATGGCAATTGTGTTCAACCAAATGGCAAGGCTGGGGGACCTGGAAAGCTTTTTCCGGCCTTTTTTGAGGGTACTCACCCTCTCAACTACATTTCTGATCCACGGTCATAGTAGATGACATACTGTCACATAATGACAATATCCAGGTGCTGGTAGACACCGTTCTCTCTGACTCCTGTCATCATCACCAAGGCACACTGCTGGGCTCCCAGATGGTTCAGTGGTTAAGAATCCGCCCACCATGGCAGCCAGCACAAGTTCAGTCCCTGCTCTGGGAAGACCCCACATGCTCTGGGGACAGTTGAGCCTGCTCTCTAGAGCCTGTGCTCCGCAATGACAGAAGCCACTGCAATGAGGAGCCCCCTCACCCCAACTAAGGAACAACCCTTGCAGCTATGAAGACCCAGCACAGTCCAGAATAAACAGACATATAATGAAAACTGCAACACGACTCACCGCTCTCATACTCTGTTTGGAGGTGTGACGGCTTGTGTGTCTCAGGCCTTTTTCTGCTTCCTAGCACATCAGGTCTCTGAAGGAGGGTGGTATACTGGGGGTCTACAGGCTGCTGCATCATGACCCCTTTCAGACACCATGCAGCCACAAAGAGTCACTAGCCTTCTTTAAGCTTCAACTTTCTCTCTTGTAAAATTCAGATATTCCACGTATTTATTCCCTGAGTTGGTAGGGATTATGTAAGTTTAATAAATCGGCTGAACTCAGCAGAATGTAATTAAGAAAGAGCCTTTAACACTACCCAGGGGATCGTCCTTATTCCCTGTTTATATTTATCATCGCATTTATTTCTAAGAAATTCCCATCCAGTGTAAAACAAAAGCAAACCAACAAGTGAACATATAAATACCTGCCTCTCCCTAAACACACACATACATACTAATTCAGGCTGAGTTTGGGATTTGTTGTTGAGCAGATCTGTAACCATGCCAACCCTGTTTAACCCAGAGTTACTCCATTTTTAGCTGTTTTACATTCAAACTCCCAAGAAAAATGTCATTTCCATGAATGTTTCTGCAACTAGAAACATTTAGAATCTAGAGGAATATGTATCATCACCATATAACGCATCATCCAAGACAGGTACTTTTGAGAATGCTAAGTAATAGAAAAATCACAATGAGACATTACCATAAGCCAGAACAGTCCCAAGTAACCTGAGAATGTGGATCTCCCAGGTTAAAAGGGAAGTATCAGAATAATAAATTCAGCTTTGAATATTAAAAAACCCACCCAACAGTGGCCTTAAAAAATAGAAAATTTCATCTGCTTTTCTTTATTAGTTAATTTTTAAATCCCCACCCTGAAATGTTGCTGTCTGTGGCTGATAATGTTGATCTATGATAGTAGGTCCCAGGCTCCTTCCTGGCCCAAAATGGTTGCTTGTGCTCCAGCCATTGGGTTTGTGTTGGAAAGAGTAAAGATTTTTGCCTTCTCCCTTTAGGGACATGTCACAGGAATTACACAAAGCACTTCTGCTAGAACTATTTATAATACCAGATCTAGGTATAAGGAAGGGAATGCTGGGCTGTAAAAGAAAGACAATATCAGTGAAAACTAACATTTTCCACCACTGTGACATTTAGAATTATATATGTAAATGAACCAGATGTTGACTCCACATTCCACAAAAGTGATCAGATAAGAAAGTTTAATTTGATTCTTTTATCACTTCGACATTTGCTCCGACATCTTTTGTGCGTGCTCTTTTCATCTAATTAACACTCAGTAAATGGTAACTACTACTGAGGAAGGGTCCTTTTTTGTTGCAGAAGCTTGAAATGCAATATTTGCAATGACCTGAGGGGTGGGATGGGGAGGTAGGAGAAAGATCCAAGAGAGAAGGGATATATGTATACAGATGGTGCCACGGTAAAGAACTTGCCTGCCAACGCAGGAGCTGCCGGTTCGATCCCTGGGTCGGGAAGATCTTCTGGAGAAGGAAGTGACAACCCACTTCAGTATTCTTGCCTGGGAAATGCCATGGACAGAGGAGCCTGGCGGGCTTTAGTCCACGGGGTCACAAAGAGTCCGACGTGACTGAACGACTGAGCACACACATACACCCAGTTGATTCTCTTCACTGTAAAGCCGAAACACGATACTGTAAAACAAGTGTTAATATATCCCAGTTTAAAAAGAAGTGTACTGGGAGAGACTGAAACAAAAAGGGCAATGTAGAAGCACATTCTCACTCACATTCTCACATTCTCACTCACACACACACACACACACACATAACAAGTACTGCACATATGATGTATCCTAGGCTCCAGGGAAGAAATAACAGTGTATCCAGACAAGGAAGCTATTGGAAAGCCTTGGGCTTTATTTGGCACCTACAGATGGTACATTGATACTTTGGTTACAGGAGAAGGAGGAGGCAGTCGATCCAAATGGGCCAATGACAGGAACAGAGGGAAAAAAATGGGAAAAAATAACCCTCTTGGAGCACAGGGTGCTTGTTAAGGAGGAGTGGAGGTGGAGGTGAAAGAAACGCGTGGAGACAGCAAGACTTTGATCCTCCCACACATACCTGTTGGCAGAGCTTCTGCATACATCTACATAAATCATGCAACCATTTGTGCTCATTCTGGGCCCTGGGATGGAGAGAATTAATTTCTCAGCTGTCTAAATGCCCCCAGAAGAGTCCTCATGTTTTCAACCAACCGAACTCGGTACCTACTATTATACAAGAGACCTTGAGTACAGTCACCTCCTGTAAATTCTTTAAAGAAAACATTTCCATCTCTTGTTTGGGGCGACTTAAAACATCTTCAAAATCTTCCCCGGTGGCCCAGTGGTAAAGAATCTGCCTGCAAAGCAGAAGACTGGGGTTCAGTCCCTGGGTCAGGAAGATCCCCCGGAGAAGGGAATGGCAACCCACTCCAGTACTCTTGCCTGGAGAATCCCACGGACAGAGGAGCCTGGTGGGCTACGGTCTCTGGGGTCACAAAGAGTCAGATGCGACAGAGCAACTAACACAACTGATATCTTCAAAGAGCTCTGAGGTGGAGGGAAAGGATGACAGTGTTTTTGAGATCAAGTTCAGATTCTTCTGTGCCTTTGCCCAGGGGGTTGTCAAATCCCAAGCACATTTTGGAAAGGAGAGTGTCTCAAGATGTGGTTGGAGCTCCTGGCTTTGTAGAGAAGCAAACAGACAAAACTCCCACATTGAATGATAAGAATAGTTACTCCAGTCCTCTCACCCTCTTCTTGATCATCTTGCTAAATCCAGGCAGCTCCAAGAAACAAAAGCATTCAAAAAACACAAATAGCGGCTTCTCTTTTTATTGGTCCTGCTTCTTTACACCTAAAGTGCACTTTCATCGTGTCCTCTACCAAGCAGTTGAAGTTATAAATCGTGAGTAAATCCAGTTTGATATTTCTGGTCACTAACATCAAAAATAGGAGAAATGAACCCAAGTGACTTACAAATTTTGGAGTCATGCTTGTGTCCTCTATGAATACTTGTCTTATCTCTGGTTTGGGTTTTTTCCCGTCCACAGAATTTACCACCAAGAAAGGTGAAAGTGAAATGTCAATCTCAAAGAATCGCTAGTAGGAGATTATAATTCTCTGCTGCGAATCAAGTGAAAATCGGTCATTGAGCTCAGTGCATCCCTCCTGCCATTTTGATCAGCATGAATTATGGCCCATTCCTTTCGCTGGTTTAAGGGGAATTTTATGAAGAAATATTGCAATATTTTCATTCTTAGGTGCTTCTTTGTTATTCAAGAGGCAATGGTAACAGTTTGCTTTCTAAATGCAAAATAGGTAAAGGACGGAATAAGCTTGTGATTGCTCAGTTTCAAATAGAGACATTATTTTGACTCCTCTTTTCAAAGACAATTATTTTGCAAGTAAGGTCTTTAATGAGGAGAGATTTAGTAATAAAAACACTATGCACAGAAAGGCTGTGAACCCTCAGTGCTTCCTTTTATGTGTCCATTCAAGACACCGCACTTCCTCCTATTGAACGGTCCCCTACCCCAGCCAGTCATGGTTGTTGTTTTTTTTCTCTGTTTTAGAAACAGAAAATACATGTGTTTTTATAAATGCATTTGGATTTTGTTTGGGGGACTTCCCTGGTGGCTCAGCTGTAAAGAATCTGCCTGCAATGCAGGAGACCCGGGTTCAATCCCTGGGTCAGGAAGATCCCCCAGAGAAGGGAGCAGCTACCCACTTGACCTGGAGAATCCCGTGGACAGAGGAGCCTGGCAGGTTACAGTCCATGGGGTTGCAAAGAGTGGTGCATGACTAAGCGACTTGACGATTTCACTTTTCATACAAAGTTTTGAGATCTTTGCTTTAAATAACCAAAGTGAAATGAAAATAATGAATGGATATTAGCCTGCTTTCAAATGCAATGTATATGAAATACCACGGTTGAATGACCTTTCTGAAAGACATCAGCAAAATTCTCAAAGTGCCCGGTGACATGGCAGAGTGAAATGGCAAGGCACATTAGGTTTGCATAGTGTTTTAGATTTCCCTACAAACACACAAGACAACTTCCACAATATCCTCTAGGTGAATTGAACCACGCACTATGCATCTGACATTTTCATAGATTTTAAAGGACCTGTATTTAGATCGAGAGATGTAAAAAGTAGAGCATGCAGAAGAAAGAAAAATACACGCCTGAGAAGGAAACAGGAGTGGAGCCTGTGTCTTTGGTCTCTAAAGGGATGTCCTTTACATTCCCTGAGAAATTAGATTTGGAAGCAAGTGCTTTTAACAAAAGGGATGAGGGGGGTCAACGAGAAACATTCTTAAGGATATTAACTAAATATATCTACATCAGTGACTACTACAATGAGGCTATAAATATTCCAGCTTATTCTAGACACCACAATTCTGGCTTCTGTTTGGTATTATCCTCATGTCTTTCTGATTTGACTTGATTGTTGGAAAAATAAGATGATTTGCCCGAACCCGACTGTTAGGGCAATAAAGACCCTGATAAAGACAGAAGTGGAAGAGATTCCTTGGTTTGGTGTCAACAGATAACATTGGCAGCCAGGTCCTTTAAAGAGGAACAGCTAGGCTGGGAGTGGCTTATTAACTTTACATTTTTTCCTTGAGTATAATTCCCAGCACACTTTCTTGACCATGGCAATTTGCCAGTTCAACAGTGATGTTTGCCATCGAGTTTCTTTTGAATTTACCATAATGGGTTCTGTCAGAGTGAATACATAAGGTCACTTTCCCCCATTCTCTTTTATTTCACAGGAAACTACCATCAAATACAAATATACTTGCAGGATATTAAACATCACTTTCACTTAGCCCAAGATTTCAGAGTCTGAGAGAAACACTGAAAGGTTGCCTGACTCACTGAGTCTAGTGGAGTCAGAGAACCCTCTGGTAAAGCCTGACAAACACGATGCCTATTGAGGATTCTGTTTTTATTTTTCCTCTAGCTGAGAATATATCAATCTGCTGAAGCATTTTAAGGATTTGAATTGCTGTGCCAATATTTATTCGGGATGCAACTAGAAGCTACAAAGTTGATTATAAAGCCAGGAAGAGTAGCACAGGAACATATATTGAGCTAAATATGTTGGCAGCAACTCAACCCACAGGAGGCAGATAAAAATAAATGAAAATAAACAATTACTAATGTGTCATTTAGCCCACAACTGCAGTGCACGTTTTCTCAAGCTAAATATGAAACATTCTATATCTGACTATAAACATATCACCTTAGAAATGCAATGCTGTTTTATCTTTATATTTCTTAAAACTTTTTACTTTATATTGGAGTTCAACGGGTTAATAATCTTGTGATAGTTTCAGGTGCCCACCGAAGGGACTCAGCCATAGATATATATGTATCCATTCTCCCCCAGACTACCTTCCCATCCGGGCTGCCACATAACATTGAGGTGAATTCCCTGTGCTGTACAATATCAGTTTTATAAAGCTTAAAATTGTGCACGCTAAATATATCAGCTCAGTTCAGTAGCTCAGTCGTGTCCGACCCCATGGACCGCAGCACACCAGGCCTCCCTGTCCATCACCAAGTCCCGGAGTTTACTCAAACTCATGTCCATTGAGTCGGTGATGTCATCCAACCACCTCATCCTCTGTCGTCCCCTTCTCTTCTGGCCCTCAATCTTTCCCAGCATCAGGATCTTTTCAAATGAGTCAGTTCTTCACAACAGGTAGCCAAAGTATTGGAGTTTCAGCCTCAACATCAGTCCTTCCAATGAACACCCAGGACTGATCTCCTTTAGGATGGACTGGTTGGATCTCCTTGCAGCCCAAGGGACGCTCAAGAGTCTTCTCCAACACCACAGTTCAAAAGTATCAAAAGTAATGTCTCTGCTTTTTAATATGCTATCTAGGTTGGTCATAACTTTCCTTCCAAGGAGTAAGTGTCTTTTAATTTCATGGAGGCAGTCACCATCTGCAGTGATTTTGGAGCCCCCAAAAGTAAAGTCAGCCACTGGTTCCACTGTTTCCCCATCTATTTCCCGTGAAGTGATGGGACTGGATGCCATGATCTTAGTTTTCTGAATGTTGAGCTTTAAGCTAACTTTTTCTCTCTCCTCTTTTACTTTCATCAAAGGTTCTTTAGTTCTTCCTCACTTTCTGCCATAAGGGTGGTGTCATCTGCATATCTGAAGTTATTGATATTTCTCCCGGCAATCTTGATTTCAGCTTGTGCTTCATCCAGCCCAGTGTTTCTCATGATGTACTCTGCATATAAGTTAAAAAAGCAGGGTGACAATATACAGACTTGACGTACTCCTTTTCCAATTTAGAACCAATCTGTTATTCTATGTCTAGTTCCAACTGTTGCTTCCTGATCTGCAAACAGGTTTCTCAAGAGGCAGATCATGTGGTCTGGTATTCCCATCTCTTTAAGAATTTTCCACAGTTTATTGTGATCCACACAGTCAAAGGCTTTGGCATAGTCAATAAAACAGAAATAGATGTTTTTCTGGAACTCTCTTGCTTTTTCTATGATCCAGTGGCTGTTGGCAATTTGATCTCTGATTCCTCTGCCTTTTCTAAAACCAGCTTGAACATCTGGAAGTTCTCGGTTCACGTATTGCTGAAGCCTGGCTTGGAGAATTTTGAGCATTACTTTACTAGCGTGTGAGATGAGTGCAATTGTGCAGTAGTTTGAGCATTCTTTGGGATTGCCTTTTTTGGGGATTGGAATGAAAACTGACCTTTTCCAGTCCTGAGGCCACTGCTGAGTTTTCCAGATTTGCTGGCATATTGAGTGCAGCAGTTTCACAGCATCATCTTTTAGCATTTGATATAGCTCAACTAGAATTCCATCACCTCCACTAGCTTTGTTCGTAGTGATGCTTCCTAAGGCCCACTTGACTTCACATTCCAGGGGTCTGGCTCTAGGTGAGTGATCACACCATCGTGATTATCTGGGTTGTGAAGATCTTTCTTGTACAGTTCTTCTGTGTATTCTTGACACCTCTTCTTAATATCATCTGCTTCTGTTAGGCCCATACCATATCTATCTTTCACTGAGCCCATCTTTGCATGAAATGTTCCCTTGGTATCTCTAATTTTCTTGAAGAGATCTCTAGTCTTTCCCATTCTGTTGTTTTCCTCTATTTCTTTGCATTGATTCCTGAGGAAGGCTTTCTTATCTCTCCTTGCTATTCTTTGGAACTCTGCATTCAGATGGGAATATCTTTCCTCTTCTCCTTTGCTTTTTGCTTCTCTTCTTTTCACAGCTATTTGTAAGGCCTCCGCAGACAGCCATTTTGCTTTTTTTCATTTCTTTTTCCCGGGGATGGTCTTGAGCCCTGTCTCCTGTACAATGTCCCAAACCTCCATTCATTGTTCATCAGGCACTCTGTCTATCAGATCTAGTCCCTTGAATCTATTTCTCACTTCCACTGTATAGTCATAAGGGATTTGATTTAGGTCATACCTGAATGGTCTAGTGGTTTTCCCCACTTTGGCAATAATGACTTCATGATCTGAGCCACAGTCAGCTCCTGGTCTTGTTTTTGCTGACAGTATAGAGCTTCTCCATCTTTGGCTGCAAAGAATACAATTAATCTGATTTTGGTGTTGACCATCTGGTGATGTCCATGTGTAGAGTCTTCTCTTGTGTTGTTGGAAGAGGGTGTTTGCTATGCCAAGAGGTGTGTTCTCTTGGCAAAACTCTATTAGCATTTGCCCTGCTTCATTCTATACTCCGAGGCCAAATTTGCCTGTTACTCCAAGTGTTTCTTGATTTCCTACTTTTGCAGTCCCCTATAATGAAAAGGACCTCTTTTTTGTGTGTTAGTTCTAAAAGGTCTTGTAGGTCTTCATAGAACTATTCAACTTCAGCTTCTTCAGCATTACTGGTCAGAGGATAGACTTAGATTACTGTGATACTGAAATGTTTGCCTTGGAAATGAACAGAGATCATTTTGTTTTTGAGATTGCATCCAAGTACTGCATTTCAGACTCTTTTGCTGACTATGATGGCTACTCCAGTTTTTCTAAGGGATTCCTGCCCACAGTAGTAGATATAATGGTCATCTGAGTTAAATTCACCCATTCCAGTGCTATATTACTATAATACAATATCAATGCAGGATACACAATTTTGATATCTGGATGGGGAAGAACCCTGGAGAAGAAAATGGCAACCCGCTCCAGTATTCTTGCCTGGAGAATTCCATGGAGAGAGGAGCCTGGCGGGCTACAGTCCATGGAGTCACAAAGAGTCAGACATGATTGAGCGACTAACACTCTTCTGGCCTCGAGCCATGTGGGATCTCAGCTCATCGACCAGGGATCAAACCCACGCACCCTGCGTTGGACGGTGAAGTCTTAACCCCTGGACCTCCTGGGAAGTCCATATTATGCCTTTGTAGATACAACACCAGAGATCCAATCCATGAAAGAAGTAATAATAATGATTTTTATTAAAACTTCTGCCCCGCAAAACACACTGTCAGGACAATTAGAAGACATGCCACAAAGAAATAATTTGCAAAAGACACATCTGATAAAGGACTGTTATCCAAATTACACAAAGAACTCTTAAAACTCAACAATAAGGAAACAAACCAAAAAACTTGATTAAAAATATGGGCAATAGATCTGAAGAGACACCTCACCAAAGAAGATATACTACAGAGGGCAAATAAGCATATGAAAACATGCTTCATCATTGGCTGTCCACTAGTGCCTCAAAAGGACTGAAAGAACAGAATGCTCAGTCATCACCCAGAGGACCCTTTGAAAAGCTTCACTGTAGGAATGGTGAATTCCAAGCCCAGTCTCAGTAGAGGCCAGGAATAAAGATGTGTTTACCCAGGAATGATTTGTGGAGAAACCTCTGGTCTAATGAAATGAATGCCCCAGACCCAAATGGGAGATCTACAGGAGTTTTGCAATTTCACATCATTAGAAACACCACAAGCTTGAACTGAAAGGGACAAAGAGAAGTTTAGGAAGATGATATGGGAATTCCTTAAAAGACTAGGAATAAAACCACCATATGACCCAGCAATCCCATTCCTAGACATATACCCTGAGGAAAGCAAAATTGAAAAAGACCCATGTATCCCATTGTTCATTGTAGCACTATTTACAATAGTTAGAACATGGAAGCAACCTAGATGTCCATTGACAGATGAATGGATAAAGAAGTTGTGGTACATATACACAATGGAATATTACTCACCCATAAAAATGAACACATCTGAGTCAGTTCTAAGGAGGCAAATGAACCTAGAGCCTATTATGCAGAGTGAACTCAGAAAGAAGATAAATATCATATACTAGCACATATATAAGGAATCTAGAAAAATGATAATGAAGAATTTATTTGCAGGGCAGCAATGGAGAAATAGACATAGAGAATGGACTTATGAACATGGGGAGAGGGGAGGAGAGGGTGAGATGTGTGGAGAGAGTAACGAGGAAACTTACATTACCATATGGAAAATACATAGCCAACGGGAACTTGCTGTATGTCTCAGGAAACTCAAACAGGGGCTCTGTATCAACCTAGAAGGTGGGATGGGGAGGGGGATGGGAGGGGGGTTCAAAAGGGAGGGGACATTTGTATACCTATGGCTGATTCATGTTGAAGTTTGACAGAAGACAACAAAATGTTGTAAAGCAATTATCCTTCCCTTAAAAAATAAATAAATATATTTTAAAAAGAGAGAAGTTTAAATGAAGAAAGGCTATCTGAGCCCCTAAATTCTAAAAGGCAAGAAACAGTTTGCTGAAGCCACTTGGCCCCAAGCATATTCTATCTTCCAAAACAAAGGAAGGATGATGTTGAGGGCTGGGCCACCGGTCCAGAGGATGGGTGGCCAGCCATCAAGGATGTTTTACAAGACTCAAACCCTAATCAAGTTTGCCCAGCTGGATTTCTGAAATTGCTTGGGACTGGTGACTACATGTCCCTTCGGATCAGGGACATCTTTAACTATGAACTGTTATCTGATGTCTGCCCCACCACTGTATGTTGGGAGCAGATAACTTATTTTTCCAGTTTCACAGGCCCACAGATGGAGAGGGACTTTTCCCCATGATGGCTTATATCCAGAGGCTCAACCATATCTAACTTAGATGATGAAATTTGGGACTTGTGAGTTGATAAGACTCAGATGAGACTTTGGATTTAACTGTATGATGTAATGGGTTGAGCCTTTGGGGGACACTGCAGGGAGATGAATATATTTTGTGTATGAGATGAACACAAATCTTTGGGGGCCAGAGTTCAAACTGTGCAGTAAGCTGGATTATGGCTCCTTGAAGATATTAATACCGCAGTCCCTGGAATCATGGAATAGGTTACCTTTCAAGGTAAAAGGGACTCAGTAGATGGGGTTAAGCTGGGAACTTGAGATGGAGAGGTCATCCTGGATTACCCAGGTGGTCCCAATATAAGAGATAGGTGTGGAGTCAATAAAAGGAGGTGCTGATGACAGAAGCAGAGGCTGGAATGAATATGATTGCAAACCAGAGAATGCAGGTGACCTTGAGGAGCTGGAATAGTTAAGGAAACACATTCTCCCCTGAGGGGCTTCCCACATGGCACTAGTGGTAAAGAACTCACTTGCCAGTGCAGGAGACATAAGAGATGTGGGTTCAGTCCCTGGGTTGGGGAGATCCCCTGGAGGAGGGCATGGAAACCCACTCCAGTATTCTTGCCTGGAGAATCCCATGGACAGAGGAGCCTCGTGGGCTACAGTCCACGGGGTCACAGAGTCAGACAGGACTTAGCAAACGACAACAACAGTTAAAGCATGATAACAGTAACAGTAGACTAACGCGATATCATAATGATGACGGCTATTATTGCACCCTTAATACTTACACTCAGCTATTCTCACTCTTCAATACAGTATTCCTATCATTTTTTTAAGCAGAAAATATTGAGAAGGAGGGGAGCATTTCTTCCTGAAGAAGGGTCCTCATTTTGTTTATTGTCTGATGTATTATGCTACAATAAAGCAAAATATACATGAAATGGCCTCAGATGGACTATTCTAAAGATTTGGTATATGCTACTTATAACAATTTAAAAAATATTTTGATCTACATCAATTCAAAGTTCTAGATAATATCATTTGCCTCCAGCAATCCCCTTTACCATTGTAATTTGCAACTTTTATCTACAGGGATTTGGGTTACTATAGTAGCAGTGTTTGCTTCCAATTTTTCTAAAATGGAAATCAAGTTTTACAAGGAGATTTTTACTTGACCTAAGAAAGTCGATAAAAATGTACTGAAAATGAACTTTTAAAAGAAATTTGTGTATGGCTTTTGGGGTTGGTCTAAATTTTGGAGCCATCTGGCTTAATACTTTGAGCATTCTTTTTAAAACATTTTAGATTGCACATTCTTATCATCACATATTTTAAGCCCAACCTACAGTATGTAAATTTTTGTATTTATACACTTTATATAAACTTACTATATTATGCATATGTCACATTATATACAAAAACAAGAGAAAGAAAAACAAAAATTGAAATGAACATCTTTAATATTTTCTTCTCACACCCCCATAGGTCATTTTCTACACCTGCAGAGATGTGTCCAGCCCATCTGGCAGCTGCTGGTTGTACAACTTGGATGAAAAAGACAAGAAGACCCATTTGGGGACCAATGTCTTCTTTACTAGTCACTGTGATCTCTGACAAACTGGATCAGCTGATTGAGTGAATTAAGTCATGTAAAGTGCATCACTTACTTAGCACTGTTATTGGAAATTAGAAAGAGTTTCACTAACATTAAGGTGATAGTTGTGGTTATAGTAATAACTTGTTTCAGTTGTGTCTGATTCTCTTCAACCCTATGGACTGTAGCCCACCAGGCTCCTCTGTCCATGGGATTCTCCAGGCAAGAATACTGGAGTGGGTTGCCATGCCCTCCTCCAGGGGATTTTCCTGACCCGGGGATCAAACCTGGGTCTCTGTGGTTTCTGCATTGCAGGTAGATTCTTTACCACTGAGTCACCAGGGAAGTCCTATTACTATAATACTTGTCTTAAAAAACATATTAGAGTTCTTGCTTGTGTCTTCTGGGTTTTGGCCACATTTGGGGGAAAAATGACTTATGGGATAGGAGGCATCATTCTTGGGAAATGGATGTATTTTTAATTTTCACAGTATCTCTCTACCTGCTCCATTGATCTGGTGGTTCTGATCCCTCTGACTTGCGCTGTGCTTGTGATTTTCCTGTGAGTTTGCACATGCAGGTTTGGTAATGCATGTTTTGTGCTTGCAAGTGGTTTTCCACGAGGGGCTTGGCGAGAACAGAAAAACATGTTCTATCCAAGCTTGGCCCTGTCCCTTCCATAAGCTCAAACATAAAACGCTTTCTCTTTTTGCCAGGCTTATTTATCTGTGCCTACCCTAGGTCTCCGTGGATGCATGAGGGCTTTTCTCTCGCTGTGCCGAGTAGGGGCTCCTCTCTGTTACGGGGCGCAGGCTTCTACTGCGGTGGCGTCTCTTGTCGCCGGGCATGGGCTCTAGGGCAGAAGTGCTTCAGCAGCTGCGGCCCGCAGGCTTAGTGCCCCATGGCTGGAGCAGTCTTCCTGGACCAGGGATCAAAGCTCTGTCTCCTACAATGGCAGGTGGATTCTTTACCACTGGACCACCAGGGAACTCCCCAAAATGCTTTCTTAGTCAAATTCTCTATTATCAAGAGCATCCCCTAGGATGATAGCACCCTGTTCATTCAGCGAAAGGCACAGCTTCGCACAAGAAACAAGGCTTTGTGTGAAAAAGAAAAAAAAAATGCACTCTCCTGTTTTCATCTCCATCTCTCAAACCTTCTTGGTTCTTCCTACCAAACATAATCGATACAACCTTTATTTCTTTATAAAAGTTATCCCCTTATTTTCATTGAACTCACACTCTCATTAATAGTATGCAGTGAATTGGGCTTCCCTGATAGCTCAGCTGATCAAGAATCTGCCTGTAATGCAGGAGACCTGAGTTCAATCCCTGGGTCGGGAAGACCCCCTGGAGAAGGGAATGGCAACCCACTCTAGTATTCTTGCCTGGAGAATCCCATGGACAGGGGGGCCTGGTGGGCCACAGTCCATGGGGCTGCAAAGAGTCAGACACGACTGAGCGACTAAGTACAGCATAGAAGGCAGTGATTTAAGCGCATCTCCGTTTGTGAAAGCAGTGTAAGTCCTCTTGGTCCGCAGAATGGTTTAGTGGGAAGAGAGCTCACGTTGGCTTCAACTTGAGTCCAGAAGATCTGTATTCCTCTCTGTTTTGAAACTATCGCTTCCTTCTTCAACCTCCCACCCCTCATACACACACACCCACTCAGGGCAGTCAGGTGTAAAATTAGAAGGGAAAAAAGTAATACAAGCATGGAAAATATGAGATAACATTTCTAAAAATAAATTCTGGTGGGAGAGGCAGTCCACTTGGAAACCAATAAGAGGGTGTTAAGTCCTCTCTAGGCTGAATTTCTCAATTATTCTACCTTGGCACTGCCGTTAGTAGCCAATGAGGACCTTACATTTCCCAATAGCTTTTCTGGGTCACTCACCTACGAGCTTATAAGATTGCCCAACGTGAGATGGAAGTTTCTTTTTATATCCCAGAGCAGTACGTGCGCCCGCTACACTTCCTTCATGGCTTACTTCTTCCTCTCACGTCTCTATTTACCTCTGTCCACTAGGCAGGACCAGTCCTTGGTTAAGTTGTGAAATTCACACAATGCTCTTTGGGCTCCTCCAGGTTGAAGCACCTTTCTACAGCAAGATGCCAAGAATCTTGCAAAAGAATTGTGAAGCCCGTTCTCTGCATCTCCTAGTAATTCAAACCAGGACAGGTTGGAGAGAAGATACAGGAGAGGAGAATCTAGGGCAGAATCAGGAAAGCGTGTTCCTAACAAAAGCTGCCCCAAAGTAAGATTGACATGGGGGGAGGGAAGACACAGAAATGTTTCCAGAAGTGATTTATAATAAGGGTGACTGGAGACGGTTTATGCAACACAGGTGAGTTGATACCCAGGAAATTAAGGCATAAATGTAGATATGATTATACTTACTTAAAAAGTAAGGAGAAATAATATATGGACACTAGGCAGAGAAAGGGGGGTGAATCGGGAGATTGGGATTGAGATATATACACTGCTATGTACGAAACAGGTTACTAATGAGAACCTCCTGGACAGCACGGGGTAGAGACGAAGATACAATCAGTAGGACACATAGTAAGTTAACCTTAAAAATGCATCCCAGTATATAGTAGGTATAGGCAATTACTGTTTGATTCCACTTATACAAGGAAGCTAGAATAGTCAAATTCATACAGCCAGAAATAATACTGGTAGATACCAGGGACCAGGGGAAGTGGATGAGAGCAGGGATGGGGACTCCGTAGTAGTCCATTTAGTGGGGACAGAGTTTCAGTTCAGGAAGGTGAAAAATTAGGGAGGTGGATGATGGCAAGTTTCATAACAACATGAATGGACTTAGCGTCACTAAACTGTACAGTTAAATATGGTCAAAACAGTGTGTTTTATATTATGTGACTTTTAATACAAAAAAAATTTAAAAAGAATTATACAAAACAAAATAATGCATTCTCATTGTAATTAGTAAATCAGAGATGGAGAAAGAAGGGAAAAAAAATACACACCAGTTTCCCTTTTCCAGACCCCTGAAATCCCAGTGGAGATAATGTTGGGTGTTCTATCCTATCCTTTTCCTATGTCCTTTTTCTTAGCTCTTTGGGAATAGTTCATATAAATACATCTTATGATTGCAGTTATAGGGAGCATGCTAAATGCAGTTCACCAACCCCGGCGTTTGCGATCTTCCAACGGGTCCCTACTTGACGCAAGTTGCAGCAAAGTCCAGGGACACGCGGGCCACCCCACTCCCTCCTGACCTCACCTCCTTCCTCTCCACTTTCTGCACCATCTTCTTCACACACACAAGGGTCCCTGCAGCCCCGAGGCTCCCAGAGGTGTGTCCTCTCTGCTTGGATTGCTCTTCTCTCTGGTACTCAGGCGACTCACTGTTTCGTCTTCTCCATGTCTTTACTCAGACATAATTTTCTCAATAACTCTTTAGTTTTCCTACCCTGGTGCTTTGCCTGTTTAATGCATAAAGATCCATTGCACATTAGTGAATGTATGGGAGATGCCAAACCTGGACCACTGGTGTAGCGTCTTTCCCAGAAAGCCACTGCCTGTTTGCTTTTAATCCAGCACATGGATGGAAGCTATGCTGGATAACTTACGTCTGCACAGTGTGTTGTGAGTGGCTCAGCCATGCCCGACTCTTTGCTAACCCCGTGACTGCAGCCCACCAAGCTCCTCTGTCCATGGGATTCTTCAGGCAAGAAAACAGGAGCAGGTCGCTGCTTCCTTCTCCAGGGCATCATCCCGCCCCAGGGTTTGAGCCCAGGGCTCCTGTGCTGCAGGCAGAGCAGCGTGCCCTTTTAAAATTCCTCTTTAGCCTTGAGTTTCATCCCCGAATCTTGCACTTGGGGGATCTCTCCATCCTCCCCCGCCATGGCTGGGATTCTCAGGTTGCTGATTTCGCTGCCCAGAAGCCCTTGATGCCTGTCCTCCCGCAGGCTGGCTGTTTCTGGACTGTGTCTTTCTCTGCTCTCTTTATCAAAATTTATTTGCTTTTGTGGGAACTTTTCCAAAAGACAGATTCACTGGAGGTGGGGGGAGCTGAAAAGTCCATCTATTTCCTTCTTAATCCAAAGGATTGTATTTCAAATGGTTAGGATTTAGACCCCAAAGTCAGCATTTTTTTCCTGCTTCCTATAAGATGTTGTCTGTACCTTCGGTCTTAGAGAATATTTCTTCTTTTCCTGCAGTCTAGGGAGACTCCAAAGAACTTGAAATCTATCATGATCCCTCAAATAAGAACGTTATCACTTAAAGAACACGTTGCATCGAGATACAAAATGTCAACAAGAAAGATGAATTTCCAGCCATCCTGAGCTCTTTGGAGCACTTAACTTTTTCATCTATTTCCAGAAGCAAAAATCTGGAGGGTAGAAACATTGTGAGATGCGGAGGTAACTGCAATTTCACAGAAAGAAAAAGAATTGGAAAAAAAAGAAAAAGAATTGGTGTGCTAACTGGACTTCCCTTGAGATCTAATGATGAGGACTCTGAGCTCTAACTGCCGAGGGCCTGGGTTCAGTCTCTGGTCAGGGAACGAAGGTTCCACAAGCCATACAGCCAAAATAATACAATAAGTAAAAGTTAAAAAAACAAAGGAGAATTGGTGCACTGATTGGAATTAAATGAGATAATCTTGATATTGATGTTACCTACTCAGAGTTACATACTGCTAAATTCATTTTCTGTTCTCTCTTACAGGTTTTAATTTAATTACTATTTTTCAGAGGACAGAGAGGATAAAGTTTTCTTTGACTCCTAGTTTCCCTTCCCTGTTCTTCCTGAGAATGTTTATAGCTATGTTCGCCTCCATCACCCAATGACAAATAGAGAAATAAAATAGAAATTTTCAAAATAATCAACTGATATCTGGGGTGTTTTTAGAAGAGGCAGGATTATGCCTGGGTGGCTATAGATTATGGAATATATAGGTTTTTATAAAATTAATAAAAGCATAAAGCTATTCCTCTGATTTCCTAATGTCAACTACCTTTAAAAGAATGTGCCAATTGTCAAATAAGGCTGTCAATTTTTCCTGGTGTGTTTGTTGGAAGTGAATATGCACGTGTTTCATGGTCACAGGTCTCACTAAACCCTCTCTCAATATTTATTTCACTAACATAATACATGCTGACGTCAATAATCTTTCCTGGCTTCCAACTTTGTTCACGCCATGATGGCATCAGATCGTTTCCTGAATGAATGAGAGAGACTCATAAATATTTTATTGTGACCCAATCATTATGTCAAGTGCTTCCTGATCTTCTCTTTGAACTGTTTATTTTTTGTTTTTTAATAGGACATGGTTTGCTCAGAATGTTTGCACATTTTTGGATGTTGACCTTAGCCTTGCTATTTGGAATATTTTACACGTCACTTTAATCATACTTTGTCCTACTTTTATTCCTGTAAGTCTATTATTTCTAATATGTGGCAAATATTTACTTATATCAATAGTGGTGAATTTCATTTCCCCTCTGTATCTACCTTAAGGTCTATTGAGTTGACGATGTATTATTTTGTAAGCACTGTGTGCAAAGTCTTGCACTGCTTCCAGTTGCCTCATTCAGGCAAGGTATCTCATTGAAAGAAATTTCACGTTCAATTTTTGGATAAAAATGTCTCCTGTTCCTTGGAATCTTCTTAATCAATTGTTCAGTGCCATGAAGAATCTAGCTTTACCTTTCTTTAAAAAAAAAAAAACAGTTGGTTTGCAATGATTTATGATAACTCAAAGAGAGACCATTTTACAAGTGAAATATTAAATATTATTCAGCATTTGCCCAAAATCAACACTACCATGAGACTCCAACATAAAAGACCATGCAGCCAAAGTGGATGAGAAATACTTGTAAAATATCCAGCATGATACAAATAGCAAATATCCCAAATACCCCACAACAGCAAAAGTCTCAAATTTGCTTTGAAATGTCACTCTCAGTTTGAAAGTGAATAAGCAAAATTGAGAGCTTTACTTAAAAGGTGATATTTATTTTTCTTTTCTTTTTTTGACCACGTGGCTTGCAGAATCTCAGCTCCCTGATTAGGGATCAAGCCTGTGCCCTCAGCAGTGAAAATGTGGTGTTCTAACCCCTGGCCTGCCAGGGAATTCTCAACACTCTTGAGATTGTAGTGTGATTTCTTTCAGTTACCTTGATTCAAACAATGATAATTGGATGCATGTCCAAGAAGTAAGTTGGACTTCTGCCGATCATCTGGTTTTAACTTTGATATAAAGTTTCAAGTTTGATAATTAAATTAATACAACAGAAACTCCACTTGTTAGGAACTGTCTTTAAACCAGTTGTGGTCTGTTTGCCAGAAAATTGAGCATTTTACTGTTCAAAAGCAAAGCCTACGGACTTGGAGATTAAGCTCCCAGGCAGCCTGAGACATCAGTTCTACAAGACAGCTAAGTCAACGTTCCAAGCTCCAATCCACAAAGCCCCAAGGCCCCACAAAGCCACTTTAAAGGTCCTTTAAAGAACAAGTGTTCAATCCTGCTTTCAGAATATGGCAAGAACTGCAGCTTATGAGAAGTGAGTGGAAACTCTGGGGTGCTGATCCGCCAGCACCGTTCTCTGCTCTTCCAGATCCCTCCTCTGCCCTGTTTTCTACCCAAGGAGCTTAACTACAGCAGCTGCAAAGCCCAGGGTCTCTCCCTTTGGCTCCAGGCTCTGCCGACTCAGAGGTGCCAGCGAAGGACGGTCCTGTAGACTTCTACCACTTTCCCGCTGGGCTGTCACTTCTTAACCGTGGCTTTTGCAGGACGACCCTCTCCAACATCCAAATCTCTCTGAATTCTACATCAGAGCCTTCTCCTCCGCCCTCTTCAGGCTTAGAGGGTTTATGGTGAGCTTCCTACTGTTATGAGCCCCTGGGCACTGGGCCATCGCTTTATGATTCTGTTAATCCTGCCCTTGCATCAGCAAAAACCCCTTCTGTTTGAACTCTCTTCAATTAACCCCTTGAATTAATTCAACATTTTATCTACTCCCTGCCAGAACTCTGCCTGACACCACTAGCTTGGTCTTCCCCATCGCCACCGCCATATAAACTGGTCAGTCTACTCAGAGCCATTCCAGAGTTTTCAGGGCCTTCCCTGGTGGTCTGTGCATACCCTGAAGAGGGTGTGGGTTTGACCCCTGGTCTGCGAACTAAGATCCTGCTTGCCACATGGTGTGACCATTTTTTTTTTTTTTAAAGAGAGTTTTAACCTGAGCATTTTAAAAGATCTAACCAGAATAATCCATTTGTTGGGTGAAAATAGGATATTTTAAGGGGTGCCTTATAATACTCTAGGGGCTTCCCTCATGGCTTCAATGGTAAAGAATTGCCTGCAATGTGGGGAACCCAGTTTTGAACCCTAGGTCAGGAATATCCCCTGAAGAAGGGAATGGCTACCCACTCCAATAAGCTTGCTTGGAGAATTATGTGGACGGAGGAGTCTGGAGGGTTACAGTCCACGGGATCACAAAGAGTCAGACACGACTGAGCGACTAACCCTTTACAATACTCTAATGTAACTTTTAAAATTCATTTTTTTTCTTTCACTTTTTAGTTACTGTCTATTTTTTCCTCCCACTAATGCATTTATTCTCTCCCTTTTCATATTTTCCTCCTTTGAACTTCATCGGATAGTGGTTTCCAGAATCAGGACCGCATTGCCCTTGAACGGTTCACCTGTGACAACTCTTCTGGGGCAGAAGCACCTGGAAGATGCCTACCCAGCCCAGGTGAGTAACACTGTCCCCCATTGTGCTCCCTGCCTTTCATGCTCCCTTCTCTTCTCAGGAAACAATGTTTCTCATTCAATTCTATAAGTCAACAGATTAGAAAGGAGTCAGACAAAAGCAGAACTGTATGATCGTCCGGTTCTAACTAAGCTTTTATGACGAAGCCTTTGTGCTCCTTGGAGAAGACTTGTATTTTGAGCTTGGGGGGAAAAAAAAAGCGCCTGGACAAATACGATTTCTGTCCGATGTAAACAGGCATCATCCCCCTCGCCCAAACAGTACTTCCTTTTAAAATAAATATTATGCGGAGTTAAGGATTTCTTTTTCTACTTTTATTATTAGAACAAAAAACGAAGAGCTGCCTAGGTAGTTAGAGAACAGTGAGGCGTCTATTCATACCAGTTAAACTGTCCCATTAATCCCTTTGAAAGACAAACTCTGATGATGATTTTAAGACATGCTGTCAAATAAAAATACCGGAACGCTTGGAGTCGAGGAAGCGGAGTAAGAATGTAAACCAGAATGGTGGTCATGAGACATCCTCACACTTATCGTCCTGCCTTTTACCCTCTTCTTGCCACAAATATGACGTCCAAGGTGACTTCGGGTGGTTACATAGACGTGCTCCTTTGAATTTAATAGTTGGAGGCTTATTTTCATGAATTTTAGAAAACATTGAAATAACGCATTAAACTTATTTCATCACATCAAAGTTGTGATGGATATCCACACGACAAAGAAGTGCATTTCTCTTAGAGAAAAAGGGTCACTTTAGAGAAAAGGTCAGTACAGAGAGTGTTAATACAGAATAAAAAGCAAACACAAGAATATGTATTTTTAAGCCAAAGAAAACTTACTCGACTAAGTAATCATATTAAGAGCCTCTCCTGGGCTTCCCAGGTGCCTCAGGGGTAAAGAATCCACCTGCCAGGGCAGGAGACACGGTTTAAATCCCCAGACCAGGAAGATCTCACGTGCCTCGGAGCAACTAAGGCCACAGCGCCACAGCTCTGGGGCCTTGCTCCAGAGCCCGG
The DNA here is from genome assembly GCF_019320065.1 of Cervus canadensis. Taxonomy (NCBI): domain Eukaryota; kingdom Metazoa; phylum Chordata; class Mammalia; order Artiodactyla; family Cervidae; genus Cervus; species Cervus canadensis. The sequence goes on along the minus strand of NC_057386.1, from coordinate 2,996,117 downwards.
GAACCACAACTATTGAGTCCACACGTCCCAGAGCCCGTGCTCCACGGAGGAACCACCCTAACGAGAAGCCTACACTCCGGAACAGGAGAGCAGCCCCGCTCGCCTCAACTGCAGAAAAGTCAGCGTGGCAAAGACCCAGCACAGCAAAAGTCACAAACATGTAAAGAGTCTCTCTTCCACTTGAAACTGTCACATTGCTAATCGGCTATATTCAATATGAAATTAAAAGTTTTAAAAAAAAGACTGTCGAGGGAACACGGGCCATGAAGTCTCAAATGCATTGTTTTGGTTTGCTGTTCATTTGTGCACACACAGGGATTTGCAAACAAAAAGTGACCTTTTCTAAAACAACATGATGCTTTCTAAAGAAAACAAAAAGCAAAACCAGCAAACAAACCAATGGAAATGAAATCAGTACCTTGAAGGTAAGCCTTCGCTCCTATGTTCATCAGCATTACTGACAATATCCAAAATATGGGAAAAATCCAAGTGTCCATCAACATAAGAACACAGATTTATATAAACATGAAGTGTAGACTTGATAAAGAGGTAATTTTGCCATCTGAGACAACATACAACACAGATGAACCTGGAGAACATTATGCTAAGTGAAATCAGCCAGAAGCAGAAAGACAGATAGATACTGCATAATCTCACTTATAGGTAGAATCAAATAAAGTCAAATACATAGAAGCAGAGAGCTGAACTGTGGTCACAAGGGGCAGGGAGGGGGAGGGATGTGGGTTCAAGAGTACAAAGTAGCAGCGATGTGGGATGAAGAGGTACAGAGATCTAAAACACAGCGTGTTGGCGATAGTTAATAATACAGAGTGTGCTAATTATTAGCTTGACCATAGCAATCATTTCATTAAGCAAATCAAAGCATCATGTTGTACATGAGAAATGGAATGTTTCTTCTGTATCAGTATATAAGGGACGTCACAGCGCTCAGCAATTACAGCCACTGTGGATGGCGAGCTCGTAAGCCCTGAGGCAGCTCGGGACGGGGCAAACACCTGCCGTCCAGCGGCCTTCAGGGAACACCCGCCGCCCAGCGGCCCTCGGGGAGCGCCCGCCGCCCAGCGAGCGGCCTTCAGGGAACACCCGCCGCCCAGCGGCCCTCGGGGAAGGCCCTCCGTCCAGCGGCCCTTGGGGAGCGCCCGCCGCCCAGAGGCCTTTGGGAAACGCCCGCCGTCCGTCCAGCCGCCGTCAGGGAACACCCGCCATCCAGCAGCCTTTGGGGAATGCCCCACCCAGCGGCCCTCGGGGGGCGCCCTCCACCCAGCGGCCCTCGGGGAACACCTGCCATCCAGCGGCCTTCAGAGAATGCCCACCGTCCCGCGGCCTCCGGGGAAAGCCTTCCATTCAGAGGCCCTCGGGGAGCGCCCGCCGCCCAGCGGCTTTCAGACTGCAGCCACTCCCCACGGTGAGCCCCCAGGGAACTCAGGATGTGGAAACGCAGGATACTGGCCCCAGAGAGCTGAGCTATAGGATCAAAGGGATGATTTCAGCGAGCCCGGACTCTTGCGCCTCCCCAAACATGGAACAGCACTGAATTCCTTAACTTAGGACACCTGGTTTTCTTTAACTTTCAGTCAGCTTTTGACACTCAGTGACTCTGCTGCAAAGCTTCTGTATCACTCATCCCCCCCCCCCCCACCAACTTGTCTCCTCAGAGCAGCCTTCTCAGGGCCCTCTGAGATGCTGCCTCCAGGGCTCACGTCCTAAAACGTCCCCCCAAATAAAACATAACTCTCAACTTTCAGATTGTGAATACTTTTCAAGTCGACATACACCTTCAAGATATACATCTTAATTGAAAGTATCAGGGTATAGAAGCATTTAATTATTTTCTTAAAGTCAGTATAGTTTCCTCAGTGGTACAAACATACCACACTGGTGGGCTACCCTGACAATGAGAACAGTTATGTACCACCCCATCCGTCTATGGTGTTCTGAACCTAAAACTGCTCTGGCAAAAAAAAAAAAAAAAACCTTATTTAAAAAGTCCTTGATGGGATACTCTTAATTCTGGTCTTTCCATTATGTGCAAATCATGCTTGACTTTGTGGAAATAGTCTGTGTATATTGCAAAGATCTGACCTGGTTTACTTCAAAGGATCAGGCTTGATTTTGCACACCAAGTTCTGGCCTTTTTTCCTATTCACCAAAGTAACAGATTTCTTTTTTTTTTTTTTCACTTCAATAAAATGAAAATGAATGCAGAGAAAATGCCGACAGAGATCATCTGTAAGTTTTTCTTTCCCCATTCTTTGAAGAAATAAAGACATTCTCTCTTCATGTTTAGGGGTAAAAGGCTGGTGAGATTCCAGGACACCAGGTCACAGGGAATATGAAAGCTTTTTAGATGTTGATAGAATTTTGAGGGACAGAAATCACTGTAGTGTCCCAGGCGGCTTAGTGGTAAAGAATCTGCCTGCCAATGCAGGAGATGTGGGTTTGATCCCTGGGTCGGGAAGCTCCCCCTAGAGAAGGAAATGGCAACCCATTCTAGTATTCTTGCCTGGTGAATCTCATGAACAGAGGAGCCTGGTGGGCTGCAATCCACGGGGCCTCAAAGAGTTGGACATGCCTGAGCACAAGTCCTTGATGAAGAGGGAAAGAAAGGCAGACCCTCTGTATCCTTGTCACAGACATTCCCAGGGCCTCCCCCTTCTCACTCGCCATAGATAAATGGGGAGATGCAGGTTAACAGACTCTCACCTAAGCTTCTCTGAGCTGGAAATCTAGGGTGGACGTTTATGTACATGTTACTTTATGTTATTTCCTGTCTCTTCATTTACTGAAGATGCAAAACACTCAGCTAAACAGTCATTCCCTGAAATCTTACAGCTTGGATCCTTGTCCTGGGTGCAGAAAACATAGACACTGACTAAAGTGAAAAAAGAAAAAAATGTGAAGAAATTGTAAACAAACTTTGATTGCTATGTCCTACCCAGATAATTTCATTTGCGTCCACTACATTCAAACCCCAAAGAATTCTAAAAGATTTTATATTACTTGTTGGCCTGAGGGGGAGTCTATTTTTCTTGCCTGTATTAGATGACATTCAGAACAGCCCTAAGAAATAAAATGTGTTTAAATTTACCTTTAAAATGTACACACACTTCCAGAATTATTTCCAAAATCATCAGGCTTCCTTTATTTTCAATTTGAAAAGACAGATTGATATTTTATACATTTTAATTTGCGGCCTGTTATTTTTCAGAGGCTTTTAAAAGCAAACCCGAGTCATGCCCTAGTTTTTATCAACATATCATTTCAACAATCACTGATTTTTCTAACTTTAAAATTTCCCAACACATCCATAAAGTAGACTCTCTCTGGCAGGAGGCATGTTATTGCTGTGAGTCAGGAAGTTTATTACAGAACCAGCTAAGGACACCCAGCTGAGAAAATGAACTGAGAGGCTAGTTTAAACAACAGGAGTTAGAAAAAGTGGGCGCAATAAATGTGTTTATCATATGTAAACAGTAGTCTCAAAAAACACAGACGGTCAATATTTGAAGAGAGCCATTGTTCCGAGAACTACAAAGATAGGAAGAGAACAAATTTCCGTCCCATCCATCCTTCAGACAATCCTTTTCCTAACTCCTCCAGAAAATTAGATTTTGAGGGCTGAGAGGTGACTGAATGCTTAATAGGAACCTGTCACTCTGCTTTGGGGAAGTGATCTTAGGCTTTCTCTGACACTTTGGTATGTACCTGTCCTGTGCTTTTAATAAAAAGGACATGTGACATTCAGCTATAATACTGAAAACAGAAAGCCCCAGTGGAAGGGTCTCCCCTAGACTCCCCTGCATATCTATCTACCCAACACTCCCATGCCTCATTCTCTGAGACCTTTGCTTTCACTCCAGATATTTTCACACATGTCTCCATTTCCTGAATTCAATATCCAGTCTGAAACTATGAGAGAGACTGATTTTTTTTTTCCGATGTGAACCATTTTGTTTGTTTATTTATTCTTGGCTGATCTGGGTCTTGGTTGTTGCACACCAGCGTTTGTCTAGATGCAGTGTACGGCGTCTTCTCGCTGTGGTGGCATCCCCTGCTGCGGAGCGCAGCCTCGAGGGTGAAGGCTTCAGGATTTGTGCACACGGGCCTCGCTGCTGCATGGCTCGGGGAATCCGCCAGGACCGGGGATCAAGCTCGTGTCCCCTGCATCGGCAGGGGGATTCTCACCCACTGTGCCACCGGGGAAGTTTGATGTAGGCCATGTGTAAACAGACCATGTTGCATTTAGGACCACACTGCTTCTGTTTTCTGTTTTGGTTATTTGGCCATGAGGCATGTGGGATCTTGGTTCCCCGACCAGGGATCGAACCTGCATGCCCCTGCATTGGAAGTTGAAGTCTTAACCACTGGACTGCCAGCAAAGTCCCCAGACAGGGATTTAGCTACTACCTCTGTTGAATAAGCTTCCCAAGGTCCTTAAACTGACAGCTTTTGGGGGGAGCAATGAATAAAAGAGGGGGTCCTATTAACTCCTGGGGCATAGCAGCAGAGTGTGGTTTGATAACCACATGGCCAGAGATTTCTAGCTCAGCACCTGTTTCAAAAGGGTAGGGGTGCTCCTGCGGGTGTCTTTGTAAATGACACCCCAAAGTGTGGGAGGAGCAGACTCTACGCCATCCTGAAGATTTCTGGGAGCTGCAGAGCAGGAGAATCACCTGGTTTTCATTCTAAAAATACAACAAATGACCATGCCAAAAAACAAAAGAATTACTCCATGGATCCGTTAAGGGTTACAGGGATTAAGCAAATATTTGCCTGATTCTAATAACACTTTTCTATTTGTTTCCACGCTCGGTTTACTAGTTTTTGCCGAGTTCTCAACCTCTATTGGAGAAGGAAATAGTAACCCAGCCAAGCATTCTTGCCTGGGAAATCCCACGGACAGAGGAGCCTGGCTGGCTGCAGTCCATGGGGTCACAAGGAGTTGGACGTGACTGAGCAGCTAGCACAACACAGGTGAATGCTGGGGAAGGTGCAGTACTCAAAAAAAAACACCGCAACTAATAACGGACTTTCTCGGTGGTCCAGTGGTTTAGATTTCCTGCTTCTACTGCAGGAGGCAAGAGTTTGATCTCTGATCCGGGAATCGGGGTGCAGCCAAAACAAAACAGCAACAAATAATAAAATGAAGACGAGGATCAATACTGACGATTTTTGTCTTATTCATAATTTTCCCATTGGCCGGTCTCACTATTTTACATCCATTCCTTTGGCTTACATAGGGATGAGACTGAATTTAAAGTTTAGCTAGTTAAAACAGCAATACTAACCAGTCCATCACACCAGTCTCAGCAAATTATTCATATATGACAAGAAATGGAACTAGCAAATGATCAAGTAAGATGGACTCTTCTTTAAAGCACATTTGGCAAATTATGTCCCAGCAGGTAATCCAATGGATTTTACAATGAAAATACTCAGAGACATGTGGTAACTGACCAAGGTCACAGAGCTCCAAGTAGCACAGATAAGAATTCAAACTTTGGTCATGTGATTCCTTCCTTATTTCCTTGACCTATTTAGCTGTGTCACCTCTCCAAGGCCTATCTCTGTGGCACCTGAAATCTCAAGACAGGCACACAGTTCTGGAATTAGAACTGAGTAGATGTGGTGTAAAGAAGTGAAGATAAAACCCTGTCTATGAGTTTGTTCCTCTCTCCAAGATGAAGTCTTAGATCAGAAAGTAGAACTGGAGGGACTCTGGACACCAGCTAATCCCTCCCAGCAGGTTTCAGATGAGGCAAGATAAGGAATCCACAGGAAAACTTCCTCTCCTGAAGGGATGCAGATACTTAACAGATGCAACTGGGTCATTAAACTGTGGCCAAGTAATACACAGTGGAATACACCCACGATTTTCTGTGCTTAGTCACTCCGTCACGTCTGACTCTTTGCGACCCTATGGACTGTAGCCCGCCAGGCTCCTCTGTCCATGGGATTCTCCAGGCAAGAATGCTGGAGTGGGCTGCCATGCCCTCCTCCAGGGGATCTTCTCAACCCAGGGATCAAACCCGGGGTTTCCTGCATTGCAGACAGATTCTTTACTGTCTGAGCAACCAGGGAAGCCCCATGACTTTCTACTGATACGTAATTAAGTGCTCTTCCCACTGGTCACTGTGATAAATGGACAAAAAGGAGGACAGACGTGGCGAGATTTGAATCCCTATTTCAAGGGACATCAAAGTCAAAGCCTTGGGTTCTTATAAAACACTTTTAGATTTTAAAATGCCTCAGCAGCATACTCTGCTTGGGTTAAAAACTATCAGCTGTTTTTAAAGTTTCTTAACGTTCATTTTGTTGTAAGCAACAGACACCACACAGAAAGAACACACACAAAAGACAGACAAACACAAAACCCCAAGTGCATCTGAAAAAAGCTTGACTCTATTTAGATCTTGCAGGCAGGGCTAAGCCTGATTTTCAATGGGGCTCACACTACTGTTGTTTTCTTCTTCTTCCTTTTTTTTTCCTATTTTACCTTTCATCTTTTTTTTTGTTTGTTTTTTTGATGAGGAGGGGGAGTTTTACTAGTCCTCCTTGCAAAAAAGAAAACATGTTTTTCATTCATAAACACATGGAAATTCTTATTTTCACTAACGTCTTTTTTCTTTCCATGGAAGACTCTTCGGAAACGTATCATCTCATTTGAAATGGCAGTAAGTGGTGAAAATCCAATTTTAGCAATTTGCCCATCACTTCTGCAAGGCCAATATTCTACTCTAGAAAGATGGCATCAGCTGTGTCCTCGAAAAACAGTCCCTATTCCTTAAAATAGTTCTAGGTCACCAATCTCAGGTTACTATTTGCTCCTATGAGATGGAAAGGGTTAACGATTTGCCTGTGTTTTCCTTGAGAGTCTTTCCAATTCAATTTCCAGGTGTTCAAATTGGCCCCTCACAAACAAAACACTGCAACAGCTACTGTCTTCCATAACCTTTTTTTTTTTTCTCCTTTTACTCTATTTTGGATTATAAATTCACTCAGAAAAACCTATGGCTAATTTCACTGGAAACAAATGGAAAATGGTCAATCAACACAGTTTTGAGTTCCTTGGTGCAAAAATTAGAACAAGGGTGAATTGATCGGTGTACTCTGACCTTTTCTCCTTAAAACGCATAGTAGAAAAAAACAAGTTTGGATGACAGTCTGTGTTTAAAATATTCTGCATTAACAATTTAGACAACTTCTTTGGTAAAGAAAATGGAAAGTTGGCATGGAGCAGCTACATACATACTGCAAGCCATGGCAAAATGTCCAGAGTCTATTTTACACATTGTCTGCATATGGACATGCAGTATGTTATAGAGACAGCTCTCTGAAATGCCCAACATTAAAGGAGATGTGTGTTTTTTTTACATGACAAGTAATAAGTCATTCTTTGCATATATTACAGAAAAAGTTTTGGAAAGTGGAATGGTGTTTTTGTGGGTTTGTGTGTGTCAAGGCCTGTTTGATCTCTATGGAACTTCAGTAAATATTCAGAAAAATTTTAGTTAAAAAGTCACTTCCAAATGCACGAAGTAAGCCATAGAATTAAAAAATCCACTGGAAAATTCAATTGTGTAGGCAATTGACTCTGCCTCTGAAACATAACATCTTTTCTTTTGAATTATACTGTTTGGACTTGTTAAATAAATGTATGTAGCGTGTGTGTGTGTGTGTGTGTGTGTGTGTGTGTGTGGTTTCACTAATATCTTCATATTTTCAGAAGAGGTAGAGACTTGCATTTGGTTTCAAAAGAATCTGTTAAACAAACAAATAAAATTAGACAACGTATTCTCTTAAATCAATGAGTTATATTTGCAGATGAACCAGTGTGTGTTAATGTGTTTGAAATTTAGTTTGTTGGCTTGTCAAATTCCTTAGTAATATTCACTGTGTTTTAATTTCAGTCCATTTGTTATGAGTCAGATATTTTCTGAATAAGATAGCCATTTTTTGGACTTAATGTTCAGTTGAAGACATGATGAAGCATCTCCTTTTACAGACCAATTGTAGACTCTTGGTATAATGATAACTTTTGCGAGATGGTGTGATAGAGAAAAACAAATAGTTGCAGTATCTCATTCATGTGGGTATATAATTTCATTTTCCAGTGAAGTAATAATAATGTTTTCATTATGTACTTTAATGTGCCTCACTAGTAGACTTGTAGCTATTTCTCCTAGTCTGAAATAAATAGTCTATTACACATCCTTAGGGTTTCCCTGGTGGCTCAGATGGTAAAGAATCTGCCTATAATGCAGGAGGCCTGGGTTCTGGGTCAGGAAGATCCCCTAGAGAAGGGAATGGCAACCAACTCCAGTATTCTTGCCTGAAGAATCCTATGGATAAAGGAGCCTGGTGGGCTACAGTCCATGTGGTCACAAAGGGTTGGACAGGATTGAGCAACTAACATGTGCATGCACACACGCGTGCACGCACATACACACACACACACATCCTTGATGAAGTACAAAGTACAAAAGAAACATGTGGGATAGAAATGGAGATTCAATAGAAACAGTTCCTTTTCTCTATGCTTTGAAGGTTGCATGGCAATAAAAAAAAGAACACAGTACATGTCCCCACTTCTATAAACATTTTTGGCAGAGTAAAAGCATTAATCTCAGAAGTGGCATCCAGTTTATACAGAATTGGAATGGAGGTATAGACTGATTTTTTTTTTTTTTACTTTGTATTACCCTAAACTAAAAAATCTACTAATTTCCAAAAAATTACCATCAATAAATTAGAAAAAAAATCAGGCTATAATTTAAATCTTCAATCTAAACAGTATTTTATTTTCCAAGGTGCTTTCACATACATTAGTTATTTGGGGCCAAACTTCTTAGATAAATATTGTGAGTATTATCAACATCCCAGATGTGAGGTACTATAAGTGGATAAAAGCATAAAATAAACCAATGTAACTTTGGTTGCTGACCCTTCCAACAGCATTTATGGGGGAGGTATTATCTCTTGTGTTCAAAGAACACTGAGGCTGTGGGTGGAATCGGACCATGTGACTGAATGGGACAAAGCTAGGTTTGAGTCGTCTTTGGGCCACTTATTTTCCATTCTCCCAGGGTTTACCCAAATCCCATTCCGTATTTCTCTAAAAGTGCAGCATCTACCTCAACTAAAGGAAAGCAGGCTTCTTCCTCAGGATCTTTGAGATTCCCAATGTGCTTACGAATCTCTGAGAGAAGTACTCTGCCTGAAATGTTTTCAGTTTTTGGATTCCGAAATCTTTCTTTCTTTCCTTTCATATTGTTATTGAAAGTGAAAAAAAAAAAAAAAAAGTGTGTTAGTTACTCAGTGGGCCGCTCTTTATGACCCCATGGCCCGCAGCCCTCCAGGCTCCTCTGTCCATGGGATTTTTCAGGCAAGAATACTGGAGTGAGTCACCACACCCTCCTCCAGGGGATCTTCCCCACCCAGGGACTGAACCCACATCTGTCTGCTCTATTGCAGGCAGACTCTTTACCCTCTGAGCCACCAGGGAAGCCCTATTGTGGTTATCTTACAATTAAAATCTTCTGGGAACACTGTTCAGCAAAGTATGATCTGGAAAATATTGCACTCCACCTTTGTAAGTAAAAATAGAAACTGTTTTTCCTTTGGAGTATTTTGTTAAAGTTTTGGAAAAATAGCACCTGATGTGCTGAAATCAAGGAATGAAGCCTCAAGAGCACAGTTTCCACTCATTTCCTGGGCAGTACTGTTCTGAAAAGTCATGGCAGTCCCTTGGAAATACCTGCAGGCTCCTATGAGACCCAACTCCACAGTCCAGAGCAGCTTCTCTCTTTGTGGAGTTGATGGTAACAGCAATGATGACGATGATGATTTCGTTTCTGTATTAGTTTCCCAGGGAAGTCATAATATAGTACCATAAACATGGTGGCCTAAAACAGGACAAATTTATTCGCTCTTCATTTAGGAGTTTAGAATTCTGAAATCAAGGTGTCCACAGGCCCATGCTTCCTCTGAAGGTTCTAAGAAAAAAAAAAGAAAAAAAAATTCTTGCATCTGCCTTGCTCCTGGCTGCTCTTGGGAAAATAGTTCTTAGTCTAGATAAGAGGTTTTAAATATTGTTGTTGTTGTTTAGGGGCTCACTGATATCCAACTTTTCTACAACCCCATGGACTGCAGCCCGCCAGGTTCCTCTGTCCATGGGATTCTCCAGACAAGAATACTAGAGAGGGTTGCCATTTCCTGCTCCAGGGGATCTTTCCGACCCAGGGATCAAACCTACATCTCCTGCATTAGCAGGCAGATTCTTTATTGCTGAGTCACCAGGGAAGCCCATAGAAGCAATACATATATAGGGTTGGTGGTGGTTTAGTCGCTAAGCAGTGTCCAACTCTTGTGACCCCACGGACTGTAGCCCGCCAGGCTCCTCTGTCCATAGGATTCTCCACACAAGAATACTGGAGTGGGTTGCCATTTCCTTCTCCAGGGGATCTTCCCGACCCAGGGATCAAACCCAGGTCTCCTACATTGCAGGCAGATTCTTTACCGACTGAGCCACAAGGGAAATATATGTGGTTAAAAAACAGTAATTAGAAGTGAGGACTTGTAGCCAGTGAACAAAGCCTTCCTCCTCATCCACCTCCTTGCTAAGCACTGTTTCATTTTCCCATTTTCTCCACAATAGCAACCATCATTTTAGGTTCTTTTCCTGCTTTTTATTTTTTAAATCTCTTGATGGTTAGCCTACAACTTTAGCTGATAGAACTTTATTGTATGGCTTTGTGGAATTTTAATGAGCCAGGGTTGGGTTAATTTACTAATCACTTCTGAATGGCGAGATAAAGAAAACCCAATTCCACTAGAGAAAAGCCGCTAATTTCAAACAAAATAAACTATACATCGCCATTTCAAAGGAGATGAAATTCTCTTTTGAAAGATACTTTTCTAGGGCAGAGAGAAACAAATCAACTCTATTTTTAACCACCCAAGCAGTTAAAAGTGAGGATAAGCTTTGAATTATACATTAAATATCGTTTATAAACTTTCTAGTGGGACTTATGTGTGAGGTTCATATGAAGGAGTGGAAACAGAAACAAGCTTTGTAAAAAATTTGATATAAATGCCAGTCTCAGACTGTTTGGCTTCTAGAACCCAGATAACAATTACTCTGTGGGAGAATACAAGTGCCATCAATCTCAACTCTATTTCAAGTTGAAACTTTCAGCCAAACATGACACTGTATAAACGTAATTGCTTTTTTCCTGCAAGCGTTAAACCTTATCTGGCTGAAATGAAAAAGAGGGGGAAAACGTCTTTAATTTTGTTTTATATAAACCAGGAGGGAAACAGAAATCTTTCATCTGAAAGCATTCTGATATTTGACAATGTATAAAGTGAGGGTCTCCGAATGCAGGACGGGAGTCATTTCCAGTAATCAAGGGTGGACACATGTTGAAATGTCTGTGAGATTCAAGTTTCTATTGGATTTTCCTTGTATTGTGATGACAGAAGCAAAGCTTCCCACTGTGATCAGGGAATTTAGACAACTGAATTACTCAAAATGTCTAGATCTTCCTTTTTTCACTGCAACCCCAGTGGAAGCTGTTCATAGCCATGCCAGACGCTCTATTTGGACCTGCCTGCTGGAGAAACTTTGCATCTTGAGGATGTCTAGTCTGAGTGGAGCTGAAAGACATATATATATATTATACACACGCACACACACGCACGTGCACACTGCCATATTTAGAAAGGATAACCAACAAGTCCCTACTGTATAGCACAGGCAACTCTGTGAACACAGCGTTTCTTTTCTTTCAAGGAAACAGCAGGTCGAAAGAAATTATATTTGGAACCAGGGAAAATCTCCATTTCAAGTCTGCAGAGAAAATGCAAAAGTGCAAGAGTGCCTTCTTCAAGCACAGCTACACTTTAAAACACCATCTATTTTTCTGAGTCTGCCAGGAGATCAGAGCTCTGTGTTAGAGGGGTTACTGAGAGGGAGGGCATGACCGCCTGGTGACCCTGGAGCTGGACCCCGTGATGGAGGCTCCCCTCCCTCCCCAGCCTTGAAACTGACCTGCTGCCCACCTTCCCCGAAGTAGGAGCCAGTGCGGGCCTGAGCAAACGATATGTGACCGCCTTTTGGACGGAAAACACGCCTGGATCCTGTTAAGGTTCCTAAGAAAGCTTTCAGATTCAGGTGGGCAGGTGTGGAGGTCTCCCCGCCTTGCACCCAGGACAAGCCTCGTAGGTAAGTCCCCTGCTTCTTAAACCTGCCACCTCCCAGTCTGGAGGGGCTGTCTCTTTCTTTCCATGTCTCCCTGTCCTCTGGGTTCGCGGCTGGTTTTGGAACCAACACTCTGTCTTCTGTCCGCTTCCCCCTTCTCCCTTCTCTGGGTTCAAGTCTGAGGAACTGGGGCAGAACCACTGAAAACTGAAGACCCAGCATCCTGCATCTGTGATCTGGCTCTCAGAATTCATAGCTGGACTTCCTTAAGAAAGATGTTCAGTGGCTCCTGGCAGCAGGGTCCTCCTTCAGAAAAAGGGATGACAGAGAGGGCATCACGCTTGCACTGTCAGGATGATTTCATTGGCTGGTAAATGTAGGTGCGCTCGGAATAATCAGTACCTGGTGTCCGGAACCAGGCGGTTGGCAGCTGTGACTCAACTCCTCCCGTTGCGGGGAGAGGTCAATTCTGACTCCATGTTGGAACTATTCCTTTGACTTGCTTTCCATTGCTCTTGCTATTTTAATCATACACAATGGCCTGCCTCAGAGAATCCTGCCCCTCTGCCTGACTGCTCAACTAAAGTGCCTTTGTTCAGATCACTGTCCACCTGTAGATCGCAGGAAGAAAGAAATTAACACATCCCCCCTGCCTGAGGTTTGTCACTGGAGGAGCTATTTGCCAGAATTCAATGGTCTTTTTACTTTGTTTCCTCACCTCCCTCTGTCTCTGATCTGTGAAAGAATCTGGCATCCAGGCCTGGACAATATGCTTATTCTGAGACATTAGTCTGCCATCTTCTTGGTCAGCAAGCTTGCTGAATAAAGTTGTATTCCTTGCCTCAAACACCTTGTCTCTTGGATTTATCAGCCTCTCGTGCAGTGAGTGGCCAATGCAGGAGACATAAGGCATGTGGGTTTGATCCCTGGGTCAGGAAGATCCCCTGAAGGAGGGCGTGGCAACCCACTCCAGTATTCTCGCCTGGAGAATCGCATGGACAGAGGAGCCTGGTGGGCTACAGTCCATGGGGTCACAAAGAGTCAGACACATGCACACGCAGTGAGCAGAGTGAGCTTGGACTCTAACACTTCTGTTAATAAGAGCAGAAGGAACGTGTTTTCTGTAAAGTATCTTCTCACAGTAAATCTCTGAATATTTGACTCTAAGCAGTCTTGTCCACCTGCATCAAGACCTCATTCCTGCCTCCAGAATAAACCTTGGGAGGATTTTTCTCCTTATCCTTGGCTCTCCCTGAGCTATGCCTTGTAGCTTTGGTTCATTTCTCACTGGAGTATTTTTTGGCTCCCCAGGTTGTGCTAGGGTGAAGAACCTGCCTGCAATGCAGGATACTAATGAGACACAGGTTCGATCCCTGGGTCAGGAAGATCCCCTGGAGAAGGAGATGACAACCCACTCCAGTGTTCTTGCCTGGAGAATCCCATGGACAGAGGAGCCTGGCGGGCTACAGTCCACAGGGTCGCAGAGTCAGACACGACTGAAGGGACGTAGCGCAGCATGGGAGTTGCTTCACGGTGTTGTGTTAGTTTCCACCACACAGTAGTGAGTCAGCCGCACATACGTATAAATACACATAGACACGTGCATATATGAGTACACGTGCACATATGTAAATACACATGCACATATGCATACATGAGTACATGTGTACATATGTAAATACACATGCACATGCTTATATAAGTGCACATATACATACATAAACACACATACACATGCTTATATAAGTGCACATATACATATAAATACACATAGACACATGCATATATAAGTACACGTGTACATATGTAAATACACATGCACATGCTTATATAAGTGCACACATACATACATAAACACACATACACATGCTTATATAAGTGCACATATACATATATAAATACACATACACACATGTATATATAAGTGCACATATACATATAAATACACATAGACACATGCATATATGAGTACACGTGTACATATGTAAATACACATGCACATGCTTATATAAGTGCACATATACATACATAAATACACATACACATGTATATATAAGTGCACATGTACATATATAAATACATATACACATGCTTGTATAAGTGCACATATACATATATAAATACACATACACATGTATATATAAGCACACATATACATACATAAATACACATACACATGTATATATAAGTGCACATGTACATATATAAATACACATACACATGCTTGTATAAGTGCACATATACATATATAAATACACATACACATGTATATATAAGCACACATATACATACATAAATACACATACACATGTATATATAAGTGCACATGTACATATATAAATACACATACACATGCTTGTATAAGTGCACATATACATATATAAATACACATACACATGTATATATAAGCACACATATACATACATAAATACACATACACATGTATATATAAGTGCACATGTACATATATAAATACACATACACATGCTTGTATAAGTGCACATATACATATATAAATACACATACACATGTATATATAAGCACACATATACATACATAAATACACATACACATGTATATATAAGTGCACATGTACGTATATAAATACATATACACATGCTTGTATAAGTGCAC